>NW_024881296.1:40695156-41247014 GCF_018691265.1 Tyto alba | reverse complement strand
AGACATTGATTCATGGGCTGTGGCTCCTGCTCTGATGATCAAGGTGCTGTGCCCGAAGAAGGCCGGGGTCTCATGGGAAAAGGCAGCCCCGCTGCTGTAATTCAGCGCTGGGAGGATTGCAGCATGCGGGGGAGTCCCACGACAGAGCAGCTCGGGAAGGGCTGCAGCCGTGGGAGGGAATCCAGTCGGAGGAAGTTAGTGACCCATGACGGAGCAGTGTGGGGAACGCTGCGGCCCGTCGGAGGAATTCAAGTCAGAGAAAGTTTGTGGAGGACTGTCTGCTGTGAGAGGGAGACCAGTGATGGAGAAGAGGGAACAAGTTCCAGAAGCTCCACCCACCGCAGATGGCAGAAGCAGCAGCACTGCCTGCACCCCCCATTCCCTGCCCCTGCCCCACTGGGGGAAGAGGTAGAGATATCGGGAGCAGAACTGAGCCCGGGAAGGAGGGAGGGGTGGGGGGAAGGTGTTCTCAAGATGTGGCAATGCTTCTCACTGTCCTACTCTGTTAAGTGTTGTTAGTGTCTGTAATAAATGTATGTTCTTTTTTTCTTCCCCTAACGAGTCTGCCTTTTGCTCGTGATCATAAAAGGGGGATTTTTTCCCCATCCCAGTCCTATCTCGAACCCCAAGCCCGGCTCTCTGTCCCTTCTCATTGCCAGAGGGGAAGGGAGAGAGAGCTGCTGCATTGTGGTTGGCTGCCAACCAGGCCCAAACCACGACAACCTGAAAGGCATGCTAAATGAACAGAAATATTCTACAAAATTGTTTTCCACAATCACAGAATCTTTCAGGTTGGAATGGACCTCTCATGATCTAGTCCAGACTCCCTGTTCAAACACAGCCAGGTAGAGCAAGCTGCCCACAAGTGTCCAGTTGAGCTCGGCGCATCTCCACAGATGGAGACTTCACAACCTCTCTGGGTAACCTGTGTTCCAGTGCTCCAGCTCCCTCACAGTAAAGATGTATCTTTTTGTATTCAGATGGAATTTCATGTATTTCAATGCGTGCCCATTGCCTCTTCTCCTGTCACTGGGCACCACGGAGAAGAGTCTGGTTCCTACTTCTTCATTCCCTCCCACCAGGTATTTATATACATTGGTCAGATCACCCAAGCCTTTTCTTCTCCAGGCTAAACAGTCCCAGCTCTCCCAACCTCTCCTCATACGCCAGATGCTCCAGTCCCTTCACCATCATTATGGCCCTGCATTGGACTCACTCCAGTTGCTCCATGTCTCTCCTGTACTGGAGAGCACAGGACTGGACCCAGCACTCCAGGCACAGCCTCACTAGTACCAAATTAGAGGAAGGGCCACCTCCCTTGACTTGCTGGCAATGCTCTGCCTAATGCAGCCCAGAATGCTGTTGACTGTCTTTGCCCTGAGAGTGCATTGTTGACTCACACTCAGCTTGCTGTCCATCAGAGTCTTCTTTGCAGAGTTATCTTCCAGCCAGTCAGCTCCCAGCATGTCCTGGTGCCTGGAGTTATTCCACCCCAGATGCAGGACTTCACATTTCCTTTGTTGAGCTTCATGAGATTGTTCTTGGCCCATTTCTCCAGACTGTTGAAGTCCCTCTGAACAGCAGCACAGCCATCTGGTTTATCAGCCATGTCTCACAATTTTGTATTAACTACCAACTTGATGAGGATGGACTCTGTCCCAGCACCCAGTTCATTAGTGAAGATATTGAACAGTATCGGCCCCACTATCAACCTCTGGGGTACATCACCAGTGACTTGTCTTCAGCTGGACTTTGTGCCACTGATCACAATCCTGTGAGCCCAGGCGTTCAGCAAATTTTCAATTCACCTCACTTTCCACTTACCTAACCTGTACTGTGCTAGCTTGTCTGTGAGAATGTTATGGGAGACAGCTTCAAAAACCTTATTAAAGTAAAGATAAACAGCATCTACAGCATGCATCTCATTCACCAAGCCAGTTATCTCATTGTAGAAGTCTATCGGGTCAGTTAAAGACTATTTCTCCTTCGTAAACCCATGCTGACTACCCCCAATCACCTTCTTGCCCTTCATGTGTTTGGAAATGGTTTCCAGAATTTTTTCATCACGCTCCCAGCAACTGAGGTGTGGCTGACCAACCTGTAGTTCCCTCGATCCTCCTTCCTGGAAACACAAGTGACACTTGCTCTCTTCCACTCCTCAGGAACCTCTTCCATGATCTTTCAAAGATAACAGAGAGTGGTCCAATAATGACAGCCAAGCAGTTCCATCAGCACTTGTGGGTGCAGTCCATCAGGTGCCACAGACTTATATATGTCCGGTTTGAGTCCTCCCTAATCTGGTCCTCCTCCACCAAATGTAAGTCTTCCTTGCTTGACTCTCCTTCTGGTCACAGGTGGATGAAATTCATGAAGGCTGGTCTTACCAATAAAGACTGAGGCAAAAAAAGTTATTGAGTGCCTTGGTCTTTTCTATATATTTTGTTCCCATTCAGCAGCAGGCTCACGTTATCCTTAGTCTTCCTTTTGCTGTTTATGTACTTGTAGAATCCTTTCTTTTTGCCCTTCAGGTCCTTTGCCAGACTCAACTCTGGGTCTGCCTTGGCTTTCCTAACCCCTATTCTTGCAAGATCAAAGAGCAACTCTGTAATTCTCCTGTGTTACCAATCCCTGCTTCCAACTCATATTTGATTCTTTATTATGTCCAAGTTCAATAAGGAGCTCCTTGCTCATCCATGCAGCCTTTCTGCTGCCCTTGCTTGCTTTCCTACTTCTTGGGACAGAACTTCTTGGGCTTGGACAAGGTGATCCTCGAATATCAATGACCTCTCCTGAATCCCTCTTCTCTCCAGGGCTGCATCTAATAGGATTATTCCAAGCAGGTATCTGAAGAGGTTGAAGTCTGCTCTCAAAGTCCAGGGTTGCGATCCTGCTTTTTGGCATGCTCCCTTACAATCCTAAATTCTACCATCTCGGTTAAATAAGCCCGTAACAATAATTTTACCGTAAGTCCACATATTGTTCAAGACTGCAATTTTTTTGAGGATTTCCAGATTACTACTACCATTCAGCCTTTGGTTTCTGCAATTCTTCATGGGAAAAGCAACAGATAACCACACGTTTTAGAAGTGACTTAGACGCTAAAATAAGCTCCACTGGATATAGCTGCAACAGTTTGCAATCCAGCAACATAAGCCTAAAATCCACTGTCCAAATCAGTCACTGAATTAGTTTCTTTCTCTGAATAAAAAAAATCAATTCAAACAAAGACATTTTACTGCTTTCTCCTGCTCTCCTTTCATTAATACTATGAGATTGTACTTTTCTTATGCCATTAGCAAACCTTATATATCACAAACAATTGCACTAATGTTCCTCACGCTAAGGGACAGGGCTATATATCCAAATAATTTTGAAAGTAGCCAGTGAATGGCACTGATTAAGAAAAGGCTCGTATTTTTCTTTTCTCTGATTTGTTCTCCCAAAATCCAAAATTAGAAGTTTATAGTCTCTTCACTCTGGAAACTAAAGTACTTAAAATAACCAGCATGATCCTCTCGTAGGAAGTAAAGCCTTTGGGACAACAAATTGTCTTGGTTTGGGCTGAAATAGAGTTAATATTCCTTTTCAGGGACTAGATGAGTGCTGTGTTTTGGATTTAGCTTTGGGTTTGGTATGGGAAGAATGCTGACAGCACGCTGATGTTTTCAGCTGCTACCGAGACTTCAAGGACTCCCCGACTCCCCCTGTCCTGCCCATGCGCAAGGGCACAGGGAGCAGGGAGGGAGCACGGCCACAGCACCTGACCCTAACTGGCCAGTGAAATATTCCATATCATGGCACGTCATGCTCACTATATAGAGGAGGGGTGGTTGGGAAGGAGCTCTCTCTCTCGCTTCCAGGATTGTGATTGTGGGATCTTGGTATCTCGGGGTCACTGGCCGGGAACGGGCTGGGGATTGGTCAGCGGGTGGGGAGCAATTACGCTGTACATTGCCTGGTTATATATTTCTTTTTTTTCCCCCATCATCGTCATTGTTCTCATTTTATTGACATTATTAAACTGTTCCTATCTCAGCCTGCGAGTCTCCCTTCACCCCTCTAATCCCCCCCCCCATTCCCAGGTGGGGAGGGGGAAGGGAGGGTGGCCAGCTGCAGTGGTTGGTTGCCAACCAGGCCCAAACCACGACACAAATCTAAGATAAAGCTGCACTACCCTGGTGCTTTTTTGATAAATCAATTCAAAATTCCATTACCTGTTTGCAGATTAAAGTTATAGCTATTAGTTCTTAACAGATGATGGCCAAGATACTCCACAGCAAAAAAAAACCCTAACAAATAATAACCCTCTGGTCTGCTTCTTCTGTCTCCACTTGTTCTAGAAACTTACTTAGATAAAGTAAGGAGCAAAAAGTAAAACATAGAGGCATCAGAAATGAATAAAAGTCTTCCTTTCCCCAAAAAAGTACTTGTTACATTTTCAGCATAATGAAGAAAAACATTTTGCAAAACATGCATTGGATTATTTATAAATCCAGTTTATTATATTTGTCTATTTCCACACTTGATTACATTCAACTCTTTAGTTTCCTTCTTCCAAATCAACGGATACAGGAAAGTTCCTCCTGCATCAAGAAATCTAGCTCCTCGCCCTTGTACACAGTAGCATAACCACATGCTGTTTGGTTGCACAGGCTTCCAACGTACATTTAAACTACCTTGCAATGAATATGCTCTGATGTCTCACCTCTGAATAGAAAGGAACAGTTTTCCTAAGGTCTTAATGTCTGAAAATGTTTTATTTCCCTTCTATCTTCTACAACACAAACTGTATTAACAAATTTTGTCTATAAATAACTCTAGGAATTCAGGACATTTTTTCTGCCTACATTACAAAAATTAGAAATTCCACCTTGATGTTCAAGCAAGAAAAAAAAAAACAACATTTCATCCATCACTGGTTCCAAAATAAGCTAATACAAGTCTTGAGCTGAAACAGGTGTCTCATTTGTTAACTAATCATGTAAAAATGATAACTCTACATTTCATAACTCACTCATATTTTACAGCTCTACCCTTCAAAAATTATGTTGCTTAAGCCAAGCAATAATCTGCCTCGTAACAAGAACACTGAAACAGTTGGCATTTCAGTTATCTTCAGAGTAAACTCAAGTTACAGAGAATAAATTAGCTATCTCCCCCCCCCAGTTCTTTAACATATAAGAATCCCCTCTAGTACTTTCATATTCAATACAACAGAATTGGCTGAAATACAGATTCCTTCAGCAGGTAGCATCCTACAGTTGAAAGAAAGCAATCATCACCTGCCCCAGGAACCACTGCCTATATGATGTTTTCACTGACTTCCAGGAAAAGCTTATATTAACAGTGGTAAAAGTCCTAAGCAAAGACTGAACAACTTGATCTGTAACATCAAAAGAGAAGAGTCATCTGACTTTTCTTGTAGGGAGGGTTAGCCAGTAGATCTTATTCTGAGTGCCTAGGCAATACTACAAAAAAAAAAGGTCTTGGACTGCAAAACTGAATGCCTTTTAATTCAGAAATATATTTCTTGAGCACACCGTCAACTGTCTTCAGGTTACAGAATTATTAAAATATTCTGAAGACACAAAGAACCATGTACATTGGTGCTGCTTTCATTTTCTCAGCTTCCATAGAATACAGTGGAGGGCAGGGGAAGAAAGTGTAGAAACGTGTTTAAGTGTCACAAGAACTACTTATTACATTTTAATATGTCCTCTTTTCAAGCTGATAATCTTTATTTAACCAGTTGTCCTGGGTTGAGTGACTGGTGGAGTTTTTTGGTGGCAGGGGAGGGGGCTATCGGGGCGGCCCCCTGGGAGAAGCTTCTCAAAGCTCCCCCAGCTCCACGTCAGCTCCACTTCTGTTTGGGAAATTGAGCCCATCAGCTGCACCTCTGCGATAACGTATTTAAGAAGGGACGTGGTGACGGGCAGTGGGACTGGTGAGGAGGAGTTGGGGCAGCTGCGTGAACACCAAGGTCAGTGGAGGAACGGAGGAAGAAAGGAGGGGGGAGGTGTGCCGGAGCAGAGACCCCCCTGTATCCTGTGGGGAGACGGCAGGGCGGCCCCCCCCTGCCACCCATGGAGAGCTACGGTGGAGCAGACATTGATTTATGGCCTGTGAGGCGTTTCACATGGCTGACCAAGGCGACTGTACCCAGAAAAGACCAGGACCCTGTGGGAAGAAGCAGCCCCCACTGCTGTAGTTGGGCACTGGGAGGATTGCAGCATGCGGGGCTGTCCCACACCAGAGCTGCACAGCAAAACGCTGCAGCTCATGGGAGGGACTCCAGCTGGAGAAAGTTTGTGGAGGACTGTCTCCTGTGAGAGGGGGACCACGATGGAGAAGGGGGAACAAGTTCCAGAAGCTCCCCCCACCGCAGATGGCAGAAGCAGCAGCAGCACTGCCTGCACCCCCCACTCCCTGCCCCTGCGCCCCTGGGGGAGGAGGTAGAGATATCGGGAGCAGAGCTGAGCCCGGGAAGAAGGGAGGGGTGGGGGGAAGGTGTGCTCAGGATGTGGCAATGCTTCTCACTGTCCTGCTCTGTTAAGTGTTGTTGTCAGTGTCTGTAATAAATGTACGTTCTTTTTTTTCTTCCCCTAACAAGTCTGCCTTTTGCCCGTGACCATAATGGGTGATCTTCTCCTCCTGGTCCTATCCTGAATCCCAAGCCTGGCTCATCTGTCCCTTCTCATTGCTGGGAGAGAAGGGAAGAGCAAGAAGCTGTGTGGTGCTCAGTTGCCCTCTGAGCTCAAACCACAACACCAGTAAACATTACCCTCTTTGTTACCTATCTAAGCCTTTAAATACAATATGAACTAAGAATCTATTCATGAATGAATTATGAATGTCTGATTCTCTTTATGAAAAATGAACTTGATTCTGCTTACTTCTGTGTGACAAAAAGTTCATATTTCTTTTTCAACTATTTCACCTTTATCTTTTTCACATTTCTAGTATTTCACCAACCCAAAATTTCACTGAAGCAAACAGTGATTTGATATATTATCTCAGGTTATACAGTTTTACAATAAAGTCTGAAAAAGAGTAAAATACCTTTTGAAGAAGAATTACAGGAAAAACCACTGAGAGGATTCAAGCAACTTACACAGTAGTTGTGAAATTTCCCAGGTTGTACTGAGCTTTGCACAAAGCTTCATCAATGAAAAAAAAACTTTTAAAAAAATCAAGACTGAAATGGTGATGTATCATCAGAGGAAAAAAATAATTTGACACACTCTACTTCCTCATGATGTTGTGTTCAGGTATGACAGAACTATCTCCATACCACAGTGCTATCATGACAACAGGCAAGTCTCCTTCAGACTATTCCACAAATCATCTCCACAGTAGTACAATTTAAAACAAAGGTCAAGAATCAAAGAAACAACAACGAAAAAAAATCCCTCAAGGCTGTCAAAACTGACTTTGTAGTAACAAGAATATAATCTTGTACCATTGTTAAAAAAGGATTTCTTATTTCCTCCAAAGGCAGAAATATTAGTAAGAAGGTCGCTGGGTAGATTCTGTGTTAAGTGACTGACAGCAATGTAGGCACCTCTCAAAACCCTGAGTGACCCTGACCTCACAGTGACAATCACTTCAAAAGAATAGTAGTTTTATCTGCTCCATCTCTTGATACAGAATTACTGTGGGCACTACAGTAAACACAATACCATGGTTTGTTCAGTTCATGAACATCATGAGTTTCTAATGCCTCCCAGTGCATTGCACACTTGAATGTTGTATTTCAGTGCAACACCACTAGATTATAAAAAGCTTTAGGCACAATTCTAACAGACATTTCAACAACTTTCAGCATAGTGACAGTATTAACACAAGGTAAATATTTTATCAGCTATGTGCACTTTTGCAATGCAAGAATTTCTGGCACTACAAAAATCTTACTCGCTATCCAGCACTGACAGTAATGCACATTTTCATTCATAAAGAAAACATTTAAATATCAAATTCTACCATCATATACAAACACCTATTTTTTATCAACTTTGAAGGAATAATGAGCACTACTATGCTCCAAAGTGTGCAATTTCCGAATCCATTTCCTCTCCAAACACATGTAATAAAAGTAATAAAATTTAATAAAAATGAAAGCTGTTTTTTTTATTTTGCTATGAAATTTCTCTGTACTTAAAGCAAATAAGGAATGAGGAAACAAACTGTTCTCGGGTACTAAAGAAGAGTAAGCTACCATTAGTCAGAAGTAAAACACAACACTAGCAAGCAGACTTGTAATGGCAGTTGTAATCTTTCAGAACCTTTTTCCTTCAAGTCAGTTTGAAAACATCCCTTTTTAAAATAAATCTTCATTAAGTGGTTCACATGTATTTCCATCTAAAAACATATAAGCAGATAAAACAAAATCACACCAGAAAGAGGCATTGTTATTACCTAGCACGAACATCTCTTTCCACAAAAAAAAAAAAGGTATTATTTAGAAAGCATTTTCAGAAGAGCTCATGTTTGAATAATTTTCATGCTTGCATACTTTAAAGAAAACATTTAGATAATCTTCATGCTACTTAATCCAGAGAAAATAAAATCTGTTGAATAGTGTGTCAGAAAAATACTTTCATCGATGTACACTTACTGCAATCTCTCTACAGGCCGACATGGATATCCCTGTACCTTCAATTTGCTTCAGTGCATATTCCTTTTCATCTTTTCTGTACACAAAAAAAAAAACAAAACAAACAAAAAAAAAACACAGAGAGGAACATTTTTAGCTCCAACTTATATTATACCAATCAATACAAGTATAATGACTTATTTTAATTTGGTCTGGATCAAGAAGCTGAAAGGCCAATCTGTTTTTATGCATAAATTACACTTAGATACTAAAAGCACGTTTCCTTTGAATACAGACTTCAAATATTCCAAACAAAAACTCCTGCATAAAGAAGTTTTGTTAACCTATGTCCATTTCTTTCTGAAACCATACAGATAACTGCAAATATGTCTACATGAGAATTTTAGAGGATGTTTTTCCCGAATTTCCAGGATAATGTCTACTACCATGAAAAAGCTGCAGTCATATCCCATGCCTGGAAAGGTCTCCTAGAAATACCTAGAAACCACGCAAGCTCTTACTTGATTTTACAAGCTACTGTCAATCCACTTTTACTTCTGAACTAAAATGATTTTAAACTAATTACATTTATAGTAAGTACTGGCTACTGACAGACCCATACACAGCATATGAAACTGTGCTCTGAAGAACAAAGGTGAAGAATGTGAAAATGTTCAGCCTGAACACAGTACTATTATTTTAAGTAACCACAGTTTGAAGTGATTTAGAGGGCTGACCAACAGAACTCGAAAATGAAGTAGTATCATGAAGCC
Source organism: Tyto alba (assembly GCF_018691265.1). Lineage (NCBI taxonomy): Eukaryota > Metazoa > Chordata > Aves > Strigiformes > Tytonidae > Tyto > Tyto alba. The sequence goes on along the minus strand of NW_024881296.1, from coordinate 41,237,648 downwards.
CTCGCGATACAGCATAGCCAGCTTACTGCTTACAGTAAAGTTTTGCACAATTCAGATGTCATCGACAGATGATGGTAAGCACCGATACCCACAGTGCTGATGCACTTCTGCAGACTCACCAGTTACAATTCAACAACACACAAGCCCCCATCCAAATTCCACGTGATACTTCTGGTAGACTTCAGTTTCCCCTTCTTCCGGGCCCAAACCATTTTCTTTTGCTACACTGACAAAGTAACTTGAATTAGTTTCAGCCTCTCTGGCTTTTAACTCCAGGCTTGTGTCCTACCCAACTCCAGTCTCCTCCTCACCCTCCTCCAGATCCCTCATCCCTGAAAGTCATGGGATGAGAAGTGGCTGAGTAGAGGAATGTGGGGAGAGGATGAGATCAACCAAAAATTATAACTGCCTACACATATTAGTAACTTTTAGTAACAATTAGTAGTCAGTAATTTTCAGTAGCAGTTAAACCCACAGTGTGTATCTACAGTTTTCACTGTACTTGCCTTCCATTTTGCACTACGTTATTTGAAGCAAAAATATGACAAGAAAAATTGCAGACGTATTCTGACTACACATGAAAACTCAATGTGCTACAAGTTTTGCAAAAGTAAATCCACCTCTGAAGTAGGAGTCACTCTGCAGCTGACCCAAGTAGGAAACCCAAGTTCTGGTGCTGCACCTTAACTCAGAAATAGTTGTTATTCCTCTCTCAAACACGCACTTACATTAAATCTTTGGAAATCTTTGAAAATATATTACCTCCAAATTAAAAAACAGAGAAATTCAGTTGTAATGGAATTACAGTCTGATGTACTTCAAGCAGGTTGTCCTGGGTTTGTGTGAGTGGTGGAGTTTTTTGGTGGCAGGGGAGGGGGCTATAGGGGCGAACCCCCTGGGAGAAGCTTCTCGAAGCTCCCCCAGCTCCACGTCAGCTCCACCTCTGCACCAAAACTGAGCCCATCAGCTGCGCCTCTGCGATAACGTATTTAAGAAGGGACGTGGTGATGGGCAGTGGGACTGGTGAGGAGGAGTTGGGGCAGCTGCATGAACACCAAGGTCAGTGGGGGAACGGAGGAAGAAAGGAGGGGGGAGGTGTGCCGGAGCAGAGACCCCCCTGTATCCTGTGGGGAGACAGCAGGGCGGCCCCCCCTGCCACCCATGGAGATCGACGGTGGAGCAGACATTGATTTATGGCCTGTGTTTTTTGCCTGGTTGATCAAGGGTCTGTGCCCGAAGAAGGCCGGGGTCTCATGGGAAAAGGCAGCCCCGCTGCTGTAATTCAGCGCTGGGAGGATTGCAGCATGCGGGGGAGTCCCACGCCGGAGCAGCTCGGGAAGGGCTGCAGCCGTGGGAGGGAATCCAGTCGGAGGAAGTTAGTGACCCATGACGGAGCAGTGTGGGGAACGCTGCGGCCCGTGGGAGGAATTCAAGTTGGAGAAAGTTTGTGGAGGACTGTCTCCTGTGAGAGGGGGACCATGCTGGAGCAGGGGGAAGAAGTTCCAGAAGCTCCCCCCACTGAAGATGGAGAAAGTGGCAGCGCTGCCTGCACCCCCCATTCCCTGCCCCTGCGCCCCTGGGGGAGGAGGTAGAGATATCGGGAGCAGAGCTGAGCCCGGGAAGAAGGGAGGGGTGGGGGGAAGGTGTTCTCAAGACGTGGCAATGCTTCTCACTGTCCTGCTCTGTTATGTGTTGTTAGTGTCTGTAATAAATGTATGTTCTTTTTTTCTTCCCCGAACAAGTCTGCCTTTTACCTGTGACCATAACGGGTGATTTACCCCTCTCTGTCCTATCCTGAATCCCAAGCCTTGGCTTTTTTGATCCTTCTCAGCGCTGGGGGGGGGGAAAGGGGGCATGAACAGCTGTGTGGTGCTCAGTTGCCCTCTGAGCTCAAGCCACAACACAGAGTGTTTCAGTGTGTGTGTGATTTGGTGTAACACTGATCTCTAAGAAAGCAAGACTAAGCATATTAGGCTATAGGTTTGAAGGGCCTTTCTCCAGATAGATTTGGAGTAACAGAAGATTCTTCTGCAGCTGAAAACTAAAGGAATGGGTTACTCTGAGATGACCTAAATGATTTTGGAACTGCCAAAGAGAGAAATACATTCTCATTCTGCACAGATTTTCTGTGGAAATACAGGAAGGACAGGAACTTACAGCTTGCCTTGCAACTACCCCCAAAATATTCATCCATTCAGACACTTAGATGCCAGTCTTAACCACCAACACATGACAAACAAGCATAACAAAACTGGACCCTCCTCTTCTAAAACAAACTTTATCCCTCTATGCTATTAAAATGAAATAGCCTCATATCACAATATTTTAAACATACAACTTCTGACTCTGTACATGGGGTGGGGGAGAAACTCCCCAAACTTTTCAAGAGCAAAAGCAAGCCTAAGATGTTACTGTTACTAAAATTAGGACAAATACTGCCTTAACAGCTCCTAAGAGCTGTTCACCAAATACACTTTCAGGAATAACTTCAGAGGTGGACGTGTCTGCTTCCTAAGCAGAAGGATTCACCAGGATCTACTGACATGAGAAGTCAGATTCCTCCTTTGCTCTCCACTGAACAGCCCTTTATTTTCATGTATTATTTACAAGAACTTGGCTCAATATGCAGATGCAGAACAAAGAAATGTGTAACTTAACAGCTAATAAATTCATACCTTATCTCACAGAAATTGCTTTTGATTTCACTAATTAGTCTACATTTTAAAGAGTAATAAATGCCCATCCCTTCTCATGCATGGTTCTGCTATCTATGCAGAAGATTTATGTAAATTGCAAAGTATTACCGCCATAACTCAGATTGCTTACTTAGACTGTGAAGACAAAATTATATTGTCTGCAGAACCAAAACCAATTCTGGACATTTAAAATTGGTCGTGGCTTTTAAACTATGGTCATGTTTGAACTACATGGTACAGAACAACCCTGTGCACTCATTGAATCCCAAAACGCTGTAGCCATTGCAACACTGCTGTACACCCTTCTTTTGGCAGGTCTGCTTAACCGAGAACAACACCCCACTGATACGGCCACCCTTGAACTACTCCTACAGATGCAAGCATTGCGTTCAGTTGCTCAGACCTTCACAGATTGAAGGTCACTGCTGAGACTGGGCATGCCATTTGGTGCACACTGCCTTCAACAGCACTGCTTATCGCCACTGCAAGCCTGTCATCACTTAACAGCCAGCCACTCTGCATTGGATTTTAAGACACAAATGAGAAATCATGAAAGATGTTTAAAATAAATAAACAACCCAACAACCTATGGTATCATAGCATGTGGGAAAAGGAGGTAATCTTACTGAGCTGCAAACAAGATATTTCTAGGACACCGGGTTTTGTGAACATGGAGCAAAAATGGGGATAGTGAAATACTTACCTAAAATAAATAGGTATCAAGGATAAAGAACTCCAAAGATAACATATTCTAGATCTGACAAAATGTTTTTTTTTACCAACAGCTTCAGAATTTTAAACACAGCCTCCTTTAAATACATAAATACCATTTACTTCCTTTGGCAGAAACACAAGTCTATATGAATACTTTTCCAAAGCTAACCGTTCTTATTATGCAAGCATAATAGCTGATTAAAGCACTTTCCAAAAGTTCTCCACCAAGTGGTATTTTAACTAATAGTATTTCCCACTTAGAGAGGGAGGAGGAGAGGGAGGAGGAGAGGGAGGAGGAGAGGGAGGAGGAGAGGGAGGAGGAGAGGGAGGAGGAGAGGGAGGAGGAGAGGGAGGAGGAGAGGGAGGAGGAGAGGGAGGAGGAGAGGGAGGAGGAGAGGGAGGAGGAGAGGGAGGAGGAGAGGGAGGAGGAGAGGGAGGAGGAGAGGGAGGAGGAGAGGGAGGAGGAGAGGGAGGAGGAGAGGGAGGAGGAGAGGGAGGAGGAGAGGGACATTTAAAACTTCAATACCAAGTCAGCCAGTGAAATCTGATGAAATACACAATTATTTCCCCACTTGTAGGGATTCAATGTCAAATGGTGTGTGTGATAGATAAGTATACCTTACAGTGTACCTGTTCAACTCCCTAAAGACCTATGCTTTCATGAAACACTTGAAGCTGTGACAAGTATTTCTACCTCATGTTGATTATATTGAAAAAGTCTAGTGAACTCTGAACGCATTTCAAGAGCTTATACAGATTTATACAGTAGGAAAGTTTTCATAAATCCTTTTCTGACAGATCCTGTATCAGTACCTTTTTCACTAGAGAGCAGATCAAGGTGTGATTAAATTTAAAAAACAAACCCCAACAACAACAAACTACACAGCTCTGGTGTGAGGCAAAAAGCACCCATGCTCAGGACAGCCAAGCAGAAGCAAAGTCTGTCCATAATGATTTTCATCTGGTCCACAGAAACACTGTCTTCGGAGCAGGAACTAACTTGAAGGTCCTGCTGTGTAGGGATTTGTCTGAGGGCAGAGAGCAAGTGGCCTAGATCAAGGTTTAATCAAGAAAGTTCTATTAAAAAACCACCCCAGGCTAAGGGTAGCAGTGTGCTCACTGAATCTGAGCGAAAAAACATGGCAAAACAGAACTGAAAGGGAACTCAATTCCTTAATAGGCTGTGACTTCACGGTTTTTATTAAAGCTTTTCAAAAGAGATCCAGAAAAAATTGCCTGATAAAACGAATGCCACATCATACCACCACCAAGCTTCTCCATCCTTCAAGCTCCCTAATCCAAAACCAGGGGTAACCGTTAAAAGCAACACTTTTTTGTTTCAGAATCATTACAATTCATGCTATTTTAAGAGAGATTATCTTTTTACAAAAATGAAACTGCTGATATGAGACTTCCTGACTCAGTATTTCAGATTGCCATAGGCAGCATCCAAATGCAAGGGTCCTCACGCCTACCAGCAATAGAGAACATCCCTCTTATGAAAATCCATACCAGCGTAAGGCTGTAACTTGGTCTTTGAGATTAAGCTTTTCTCCCTCACCAATAAATATCCCATTCTTCAGTCCTTAAGGTTAATGTTAACAATTTCATTTGTATAGTGGAAATGAAAATTTTGCCCTCTTGCCCCAAAAGATTGTACTGAGCTAGCTTGTGTCCACAACTGCAGTATTCAACGCAGAAAAGGAAAATATGATTACTACTTCTTCTGGGTAACACTTTCAGTTTCCCTTTTCCAAATGCTTTGAAAAGAACAAAGCACCAAATTCACTTTGGAAGGGTGCAGTTCAGAAGACTTGGAATAATTAAAACATTTCAAAGAAGTTAAACTGTCTTAACTATTTCAATTGTACTTCAGAGTGCTCCCATCATATGAGAATCTACTTCACAAACAGGCCAATGGAAAGCTAGAAAGGACTTGCCCAAGAGCATAAGAAAAACAGGAGGATTCGAAAATAGGGCTTGGTTCAAACTATTGTTTTATCCCTATTATTCAAATTTTTAAACTTTTAATGATGGTCCCTCTTGAATTCACAGATTTAACATGCATCCCAACTTCAGAATTACCCACATCAAGAAACCGGCTTGAAAGACAGCAATCACACTGAAGCTACAACTGTAACTACCCCATCAGTTAATACAGATACTAACATTACAGTATATACTAATAATAGCTTTCTTAAGTGCACAAAATCATAAATAATGAAGTGCACATTTTCTTAATTTAAGTGCACCATAAAAACATTCCAAGACCTAGCTAGAAAAAACTAATGGAAAACAACAATACACCCTTTTAAGCAACACTAATGGAATTTAAAGCATTTGTGACTTTGTAGGACAAAGCCTGGGAACACTGCGGAGTTTACTGTCCTTCAAACACAGCACCAGCCAGAACACAACATTCATACAGGTATCTTGTTACACTCTAATCATTTTGTTTAATTGCTGCCATACAGCATCAAGTTAATCACTCAGGGGGAGATCACCAACAGGAGTTACAAACTTTCCCCACCACCCCTAAAATAAAGAACCACCAGGACACTGAAGTGCACCTAGAAGTTAACTGAAGAACACTCCGTGCTATCTGCAACATGGCAGCAAAGCCACTAAATCCATCACATTCAGCACTGGTTACCTTATGCAAGCTGCTTACAGATTTAGCTCTATACATAGCACATGGCCATAGCCCTTTACAAAGACAGAGGAACGAGTGAAAGTGTCTATGACGGACTGGAAAAATGGACCTAATCCTTCCTAAAAAGTCATGAGTTCTTACGCTTTAGTGTTTGGTTTTTTTTGTTTTTTTGTTTTTTTTTTTTTTTTATGCATATAGAAATAGCCACTAAGCCAAAAGAATAACAAGAGCAAAAAAATCCACACATGGTGTCACTGGGGTACATGTTCTTCAACAGACTAGGAAAGTAATTTTCTTTTATCGTTATCCTCAAACCGTATCAAGCCTTATGCAGTCAGCAGCTCAGCCAGCTCCTTTTCATCCACATGGCAACCAGCCACAAATGACAGAAACCGGGAATTTACAGGTTGATCTTGATTTATTTCTAGAGGATAGTACACATGCTGAATTTCAATGCATATGTATTAGTTCATTTTGAGAGCTACATAAGAAACTCAAAATGTGATACAGTAAGGATAGTAAGCAGAATATGAAATCTATGACCACAACAGCCCTTTAAAATATTTGTCTGCTGTCTGCTGCTCTACTAAACTTCACAGCAGCTCCAGGTTGTTCCTATAGCCCAGTCCTAGAAAAGTTCAATACGACATGGATACCCGAGTTACATTTGGCTGGTTTTGGCCATTAAAAGAATGCATGAAACCAGCAGACTCTTACCTCATTCCATCACAGTGAAAAGTTTACCATTTCAGTAAGGTCTGTCGACTGTGTAGCTGGCCTGCCTGATGCATCCCTTGGAGGTTTGGTGGGAACCTTCTCGGTGTTGCAAACAGAAGGACACACGTGCGTAGGGCACAGGAAAGGACTCCTCATGCAGAAAGAGTAGACATATAAGTCACTTCATCTGCTTGAACCTGGGCCTGTACTTTCCTCTTAGTGGCAGGGGAGGCAGTCAACCTCCCCAGCAGGCAGTGACTGCACAATCTTTAAAAGTTGATCTTGCATCTTGTCTGGAACAACATCTCAAAATAAACTTGTGCGGTGGGAGCAATGCAACAAGCCTACACCAGACAGGACAGTCTTTACGATGCAATATAAAAAGAGCTAGAGTGAAAGAGACTCCAAGGCTGATCCAGGTACACACAAGGAAAACACTTTTCAGAATGGAAACAACATGCTACACTTCAAACTTCACTTCTGCATCTTTTGTCTCAAAGTCCTTAAAATCTCAATTTTCAAAAAGGGGCCTAAATCCCACAGCTCATTGGTGTCACTGCCCGATGACACCCACTAAACTCTGCTAGGTCTCCCTCCAAACATCCCAGATGACACCAGCTACCTCAGCACATACATACAATAACACCATAAAGCAGCACTTCTCTACTGCTACCTCCGTGACTTGAAGTCCATACATTAAGTCCTTCTGGAATCTATGAACACAGCAGAAATAAAAGGCAGAAGTTTGTGTCATTTTAGATGTTACTCTTCTCAAAATGCAACAGTACCAAATTCCTGAACACTAAGCATAATTTCCTACTCTATTTTCTGGCAAGTCTGTAAAATTATCAATGTCAAGTACTTGCACAAATGCATGCTCAAAAGAAGGCTAACTCAGGATCTCTATTACAATCTGTGAATTTTTAAAACAATTTTTTAAACCAACCAAAAAAAAAAAAAAAAAAATCAATCTTCCAACAAAAAAGAACTTCTTTATTTTGTTTGTTGAAATCAGCATTCTAAAGTTCAGTCTACTATAAATGTTTATAAGTTAGCAGACATTCAAATATAGAGCAACTGATTACAACAATTGGCCTTTATTAAAAAAATATCTGACTTTCTCTACATACTTTATGAGAAACGTGCAACAGAACAGTTACATAGAGCTTAGCCTGCTGGAAAATCTGGCATGTTCCAGCCCTATAGAAGAGACCATATTAAAAGCACCACTGGCATCAAATTATGAATAGACGCTCAGTGTTATCACAGTACCCTATCAGAAACTGAACTACACCCAGATTTTATTACGTATAGAATACCTCCAGATGTACCTCTAAAGGTGCTGTTGATATGGCTACCCTTCTTTTTGCTTATTCCTCTGTAAACCAGTCTATGAACTCTGAAGGAAATCTGCATGTTAAAGAACAAGGCAAGTTTTTAAAGTGATGCTAAGATACTTACCCTTAAACACAACACCCTTATATTGTGTGCTTCCACAAAGTCTCACAAAAGATGCTAAATACCTACTAAAATAACCCAAATCTTCACATACCATAGGTGATGTGTTCTTCGTGTACGAGATGACAGCTAATTAAGATGGCAAAATGGTAAATCTGAGCACTGATAAGATTTTCTGTTATAAAAAAATTCCTTTACGTAGCTATAATTTCACTAGACTAAGTGGGGAGTAGAGATCTCTTAACACCAACACGAGGAGACTGGAACTATTCCAGCACCATTACACATAACCTAACTATAGCCTCTTAATTTTTTCACAGTAGTTTCTAATTCAGACAGTTAAAAGCAAATTTCTGTAGCATAGATACCTTCTAACTGTTTCAGACTATTTCAGTCAGCCACAGACAGATTTTTTAAGATGGCTCTAATAATGGAGCATTGGAAATCTTACTACCGTTAATCTTATTAAAAGGTAGTCTTTATACTATAACGATAAAACTTTTTAAGGAAAGAGAGCACAACTTTAGTCACTGCCACCCTCGCTCTAAATCTACTGATGAAGATTCACAGAGACCTCAACCAGCTACAGGGTTGTTGCCATTGCTAAAATTAAACTGGCTCCAAAACATCTTGAGTGACTGAGAACTGTGAATTTCATATGAGTAGGCTTATTTTATAACAGATTGACATAAGCAGACTTGACAGCCTGTTTATAAAGGTAAAAACTGAAGTGTTCACATTAAACCTTGAAAGCTGTAAAATTATTCTGCTGTTCCAGGTAATTTCTTCCAGCGTTTGCTATATTAAAGCAGGGAATAGAGCTTTACCTGATCTTATTTCTTTATAGACAGGCTTGATTACAGATAATGAACAGATTTAGGAAATACCTCCCTTCCAGAAAGGATACCGCATGTGAGGATTTGTTAGCTTAATATAAGGAATGGCAGCAGCAAGGAGAAAAATATATCTAAAGTAAAGAGGAAACAAACTTTTGTTTATCAGTGAATTATGTACCAAGGCCACAGACACAGAGTCCTGTAAACTACGCCACAAAAGAATCTGCCATTTGTTTCATAAAATCACTTACAAGAAGAACGTTTGTGACTATATACATCAAGAACATTAGCTGCCTGTTTTCGGTCGTTCTTTAAGTATGGGTCCTAAAGCCACAGCATAAAAGCACACTGCAACTACACAGTCCAGCTTATTGTGTATCAGGTCTCTTTCTCTGGAGTGCTACACGTGGCTAAATACTGCATCTTTGATAGGTGGGAAATTACTATTAAATCACCAAATATTAGGAAGCCTGTATTTCTTTTCGGTCTCTTTGGTGAGAAACTGCTTGAAACACCAAATGCAGATTTTTTCCTAAATCACTATAATGCATTAGGTTCACCTCTAGCAGAAGAAAAAAAAAATTGATTCAATATAAAACCTATCAGAAGCACAATGGCCTAAAAACCACAGTTATTCAGTTTTCCTTTTCTAGCTCATGACACAATCAAATGCTTCCTCTAAAGCATATAGAAAGGCCAGATTTATCAGAGAGATCTGTCACACAATTTCTTCTTTTCCTTCAGACTTCCCAACTCAAATGACCTAGTGTGAAATCTTCAATTCTTATAGCCAGACCTCCATAAAAGCTTACTAACATAATGTAGATGTAATTCTTAGTTAGTAAACTAGCCTTTACATACAAAAGCTTGCCACCCAAATAATGAGTAAGAAGCAAGACCCAACATTCTGTATGGGCAGAGACAGAGCACATTTGTTACAGTTGGAAAGCTGCCGAGTTGAAAGAACACCCTCACAAGAAGGTATAAGGACCGGAATGAAATTCTACAAAGTCACTACAAGGTCTAATTTAATTCAGTCTGAAATGGAAAAAAAACAAAAAACAAACAAAAAAACAACACTTGCTAATAGAACATCTCCATTTTTTTTTTCCTCACTTCAATGTCAGGCAATTAGGATATCACAAAGTCTTTATTCCAGCCACTAAGAGTGTCTTGCTACTTCCCAACAATAAACAAGGTCTTCAGTCAGCAATCATCATCTCTGTTCCTGGGGAATGTGAGCCATATTCTGCTTCCTTTGAACTTTCAAACCGCACATCCCCTAGCCAGTATAAGCTTCTCTCACGCTCTTTCTGTAGCTTAAAAGCATCACTTAGAAAAAGTTTTACGGACATTTTTTTCCCCACCACTGAAATCACACTAAAGGTAGAATAAATGGCATTCAACTTGTAACTGTCTGTGGCTGTTCTGAACTGAAGGTCAAATTAAATTTGGTAATTTGTCTACCTCTGTTTCTCATTTGGAGCATGACAGAATTGGGCAAAGGAACAACTGGTTTACCCTGCACAGTGACTGGTTTTAATCAAAAGGTATGAACATTAAGCTAACTTTGAAGTCTGCAGTGTCCTTGATAACATGGCAACAACTCATACAGAAACTCTGTTTCAGGAATAGACATATTCAAAGACACAGGCTGAAACCCACTGTCAGCTGCACTAACAATAATGAATCAAAGCAAGGAACATGGCATTTTTGAATAAGCAAGGTGTTAAATCTTAGCATGAATCTGTGATAATCCATGGAAGTATTAATAATGGTGAGAATTTTCTCTAAACTGCTTTAAATTTGCAGAATTCATGAGCCATAAGATAAGAGTCATCTCTCCAATCTACTTAGGAGTCAAACAGTTAATCTTGTTCTGCTAGCATTTCATGCATGAGTGGCCTTTGTATCATCAGATTTCTTCAGGCTCTCAGACCCCACGGCTGTACGGAAGGGGTGGGAGAGTCAAGGACAGTCGCAGTCAGAGCAGAGTCCCAGCATTACCTGTGTAAATACTTCCAAGTGCCCCAGTAAAGACAGGGAAAGAAAGGAGAGACAGAAGCAGCAGATAACCTTCTGGCCACTTAAAAACGATTGACTCTTCCTGCAGTTAATGCACAAGGAAACCAGATATGCTTGCTTTAAAATAGCAAAACATACCTCCAGATGTAGTTTCCATTCCAGCAGATCCATCTTCTGCCCCCAAATCAACTGCATACAACATTTATTTTCACTTGACTGCAAAAAGCAATCAATAGCATCTTCTACTTAAGTCAGCAGGGAATGAACAAAAAAAATAATCGTAGCACACGTGAGGCCCAGTTTATGGGAATACATGTTTAAAGCCATACTGGCCGAGACTCTCCCTAGTTTGTATCTGTGCTCTTATATAGCCCAGAACCCTTATCCTGAAGTGAGCGACCGAACACTCCCAGCACTAGAGCTGTTGCTTTGCCTATTGGAAAGCCTGACCTCAGTGTGGTTTCATCTCCAAGATAAATGACCCTAGAGTACTGCAAGATCAGGAACTTTGTAGAAAGCAGATGACAACTGAGGGAGAAAAAAGCAATTGTGCAGTAGCCTCATCTGAAAATATTTATTTGGAAACTGCTAATCGCAGGAAAGACAGAAGCAAACATGAATAATGCCCTTCAGAGATCCACTATTCAGCAACCTCAGCTCCTCCAATCTCTCTTACAACCAGAAAAGTCAGTTCTGCTTTCCAATAAAATAAAGTAAAATTTAAAAAACTAAAACAATAAAATCCACACCAATCAAAAAACCCAACTCACCTACTGACACCAATTTTGCAAAGGTCAGTTAACACTATAACATTCCATCCCTTTCAGACAATCTTATTAGATACATAAATATTTCATAAATTCTAAAGAAAAAACACACACACACAAAAAAAAAAAAAAAATCACTGCTCAGTGAAAGAACTGTGCTCATAAAAGTGTAACAAAACAATATTAAGAAATTCAGATACAGAAGTACCAGTTGATTTGAAGACTTTCACAGGATTTTCTTAACAACTAGTTTTGATTTAAAAGGTTTCTGTACTTTTTTTCTTCTTGAATCTGCTGAGAAAGCTGAAGTTCTCAAGAGGTATAATAATTTCTAATATCATCACAACTAGCATTTTTATCTGTCAGTCATCTAACTTACAGTCAAGTGATCCATGTAAACCAAGTCACAAGAGCTGGGAGGTCTTGTTAGATACATGACATTCATAACTCAAGTCAAAACAGTGAAGTTCTTGTATTTGCTATACAAATAGAAACTGTTCATTTCCTAAAGTCACATGCTGAGTTAGCCAATTTATTTCTAAAAGCAGTTGTCCTAGACCAGTTTCAGCATTCCTTAAGGCTAACACGCTGTTATTGAAACAAATCTTTTTTAAGTTCTAATACTTTGTTTCAGTAGAAGAGAAAAAAAATTCCAGTCTGTGTCAGTTCTCGAATGCCAGCAAAGAAGGCCAAGAAATGACGTATCTTTGGAAGCAGGATGTCAGAGCTGCCCATCACTTCTGCTAACAATCCCTTCCTCGGTCATACAGACAGACAGTATCATCTCCTGAACCATAAGCTAAGCAGCAGTGAGCACATGCAAACAGTCTTCCTTCACAACGTGGAACTCATCAGTTAAAAACAGAAAAGACAGACTTAGGTCACAAGGCATCTATGCAAATCATGATCTTGAATAAGGCCACAGAAGAGGCAAACGCAGCCTCTCAGTAGCTATTTTCAAAAGATACGGGAAAATTTCACGTTACTAATAAATCTCTAGTGAAATCTGCTTAGCATGTTCCACAGAAATTCTGGTTACTTGTGCAAACATATCAGTAGCATTCTGAAACAGGGCAACTCCTGGGGCTTGAGGTTTTTTGTTTGTTTTGTTTGGGGTTTTTTTGTTTTTTGTTTTTTTGGTTTTTTTCGTTTTGTTTTGTTCATGCATGATTTGAAAATACTCATGTTGAAAGAAAGTTTATGAAACTCTACAACACTTCTACCTACAACAGATTAGACTGGATGACCCAGAAATACACCAACATACCGAATTTCTGTGTCAAGTAGTTCACATGAGAAATATTTAGCTTCCGGCGTAACCCCCATCCTACTTTGCTCTGTACCCTCTTACCAAGTGGGGGGCAGAAAGCAATCTCATCTTCCTCCTCAAGCTCTTCTTTTTTCTGCAGCACTATTGGAAAACTCTTAACCACCTTCACTCTGTAACAGAAAACTTCTTATCCTCTTCATCTCTTTGAAAACCCACACCTCTAAATCTTGAGAGGTTTTTCTTCACAGATTATTATGGGCTAATTTATGCACGAGTCTTCCTCTACAAGCTTGGCAAAAATCTTCATCTGTTTCTCTTTCAAATGCAACCTCTTCTAGACCTCATCACCCACACTGACCTCCTTTCTTCCTCAAGCTCCTACCACCATCACCGCAATACCTTTGTGCTTGCCATAGTAGCAAATGAAACACCACCTGGATGTTATTTACTTTCTGAAGGGCTGTGGGCTGTACAAGTCATTTCTGCACCTGGTTTCAGGGACAGACACAAAAGAAAGGACAAAAGAGCCATGGGAGAGACTATACAGAGGAGCCTGTGGGAAACACTAAAAATTACTCATCACCACTTGCACTATCCACTTGGGCAGGAAGCAAAGCCACGGTATAGTCGCGCTAGCAGCTCTCAGTGAGGCACAGTTATGAAATACTAACCATCTCTTCCTAGATTGGGGTGTTTTTATTAGAATGCATTGCAGGCAACTAGTTAGGCAGGTTTGGTTTAGTGCTGCTGCTCCTTTTCACACATATTAAGAGCACTCAGTGGTAACAAGTATTTTCAGGATTCACAGGTAAATCTAGTATTGAGGCTTACTTAGCTATTAAGAGATTATAGTGAGGCATGAACACCTTCAGCCATTCTATTTTCCTCAAAATAATAAGTTTCATCAAGAAAAAAAAAATAATTAAAGTGAAGAGCAAAACACAGCTTTTCAGATACCATCACTGGTAGAGATTTTGCTGCAGAGAAAGGTAGTTGTTCAGGATGAAACACGTTGCTTTCTGACTTGGATCAGTATTTCTGTGATTTACTCTGTCACAGGATTACATTAGTAAACAGCACCTACAGCTGAAAACTCAAATTACTTACATTCAATACAATGTCAGAGGCAATACTAATATATAAATACATAAATTATTACAGACTCTCAAATATATTACAAGTATGAACTTGCATTGGCACATAACACTCCAGTTTCACATTCAAGACTATAATCCTTGCCACATAGATGAGGTGCCTCTCTCTTAGCAGCAAATGTAACTGCAGTACACACATACCCATTCCCCCATGATCTTACTGCCAGCATTGTTCATTTGCAGCATTTAGTCAACTTGAGTGCAAGTTTCATTTCCTGACACACTCGTGCTATACGACTTCAGTAATTTAAATTCTGCAGAATAGCAGTATGGGGAGAAGAGTACACAAATTACTGCTATATGAATACTGATTAAAGAGAATAAGCAGATTACCTTTGCCTCTTCTACACTTGAAAGTGTTCTACCGCTACAGTGATTTCAGTCATAAGTGTGACCAGATGCAACCTCTGAACAACATAACGATATTAGCAGGAATCCCAACCACAGCAAGCTGCCCCAAGAGAAAGCCTGTTTTTCCAACAGAGCCATGCCTCACAGCATGCTATTTTTTCCTCTCTCAGTCAATATTTTTCCACTTCTGCTTCAAAAAAAATAAGATTCATTAAATAAAAAAACTAAAACAAAATGATGCATGTACAGGACCACAGCCAGCATCACTAGATTAGATGGTACACTTGCCTTGGCTGTGTACTTCATCTTCCTTTCTCTTCCCATGCCCTAACTTTCACTCGACTCTTGTGTGGACTTGGATGATTTAAGCACTTCAGAGTCACACTAAGAATTTTATAATATGGCAAGCTACAAACAGTGACTTTCTTTTTTTAATTAAAAAAAAAAAGTATTACTAATTAGCATATAAATCTACATGTTTCATTCAGCTGATACATTGTACGGCACCTGGCAGTGTGACATCTTTTACAGTAGCCAAAGGGTAAGATGGCAGGAGGGTCTGCCATGGCAGGACCAGCTACCGAGCCGGCAGAGAGCCTGGGAGCTGCCCGGGGTACAGCTCCTGGCCCTTCTGATGCCATCGGCTCAGAAGCGGATTACTCTGTATTTCTGTCATTCCCTTTGTAACAATGTTAAAAAGCACATGCCTGCTTTTTAAGCTGTATTTTGAAATATACAGATTAAAAATATTACCTACATAGTTAACTGGAAGGAAAAAAATATGTTTGTAATTTTATTTTAACAACCTCTGTTGGCCAAACCCATTAGTGAATCAAAGAAAAGTGACATAGCCACAGCACGAGAGAAAGCAGCCAGCTCAGTTGTTTGTTTAAAGGTGAGCAGAAGCAGCAATAACTAGAAAGGTTTTATTCACACTAAGATTTCAGCTTCTGCGAGTGTTACATCTGCTGTCGCTGCTACAGAACGAAGCACAGTGGCCTATTTTCTCCTTGACTCCTGTATCCCGTTATTCCTTGCATGCTCGTGACTAACCAGCAGCAGTATCTTTCCAGCTTGCTGACTTGTCCAAACATCCTCCTGCAGGCGAACTGACAACCTGGTGAAGGAACAGAAATACTCTGTAGTCACCCGGACTGATAGACTGATCTTTCCCAAAGAGTAAAAGGGAAATAATCCAGGCACACAGAACAAACGAACAGGATTTCCAACCCTCGCTTCATCCTAAAAATTGCCTCCCATACGATAAGGAGGTACAAGAAGTGAAACAACTAAGCACAACATCGAGACTTAAACTGTGATGAAAGAAGCATCAAGGAATGTAATGAGGAGAGGTAAGGCACAAAACAAAAATCACACTTTCCTAGCCATGATCAGTAAAATTGCACTCTTTGTTTTACTGAACAAATGTGAACAAGCATCAAAAAAAAAAAAACTCACACACATCACTATTTCTCCCCCTCAAAGCCACTGGTCCAGTTGTTGTGTACACCGAAATAAACCACTAGACAGCTTATATGAAGACCCATATTTTCTAGCCTTTCTGGACTAGAACGATATTAATGAAAGTTTTGTAAACCCAGGTGCCTAATTTAGCTAAATGCATAATGCAGGTAATACCACTAAATCTCACCAGAGCACACTACTAAACACTACTAAACTAAGTGGAAGCTGCAGGTGCTCAACATCATTAAAAATACTCTCAGGTAGTGCACGCAAATGTCACACCAACATTGTTCAAAGCTGACTGCCTATTTAAAAAAAAAAAAAATACCTCTCTCAACTGTCACAGAAACCAATCAGCTCACTGGGAACATGCCCAAATGATACTCTACTCTAAACTGAAACAGGCAAACTAAGCTGCTACTTTTTAAAAAAACTGCTTTTATACCCAAGCCATTCATGGAGATCTAAGCAATTCAACCACTTTTTTTACAAGCATTTTATCAAACAGCTTGCCAAGCTCCGTATAAACACATTTTACTATTTCATAAAGTTTATGAGCCAAGTTTCTGAAACATGAAGTGACAGGATCTCGGTGGAATTTCTGCAGAGCTACGAGGTTCTTAGTGCCCTCAGCCTCCTGAGACTGTAAATTTGACTGTAAGAAGCAAGTAGCCAGAATCTTTTTTCTTTTATACAGGAATGCCTTGCAAATTTGAAATACTGAAACAGTCTCTATGATCAGCCAAAGAAGAATTCCTTTACACAAGGCTCAAAATCCCCCAGTGATCAGCATACTATAAATATGCATCACTGCTAGGTTTCTGTTGCCAGCACCGGAAAAAGTTTCTCTCTATCATTAAAGACCCCTTAAATTTAAGAACTAATGCTGAATACCCTCCACCCTGCAGAGATACTTTAGCTAGACATTTCATAAGGAAATCACATTATCGTAATGATTTAGGTTGTTTTCTAATTTTTTGCTGATCTGTTCACATCTTACTTTCACCCAAGGTCCTAAAGCTGCACAAAAGCAACTGAGAGTGAACTCACCAATGCCGCCATCACAAGGAAAACCAAAAAAAGGTATAATAACCCAGTTTCCAAGCTTCATGAAGTAAAACTTCTGAGTATATAGTACAGTTGCATTTGTGCCATATCATTTGGCGTTTCAATCTATATGACTGCCTACTGAAACTTTACACTTCCTTTTACCAGGTAGTTTTCTTACAGCTCAAGGTTTCCCTTTGATTATTCCCAGCTCTGACACATTAGCCATCTTTATATCATGTTTACTTTTGCTTTATGACCTATTTGTGTTTATAATACTATTATTATTATTGTAGGGATTTTGAAGGCATGTCCTTTATGGTGCTTTGTACCATCAATGTAATTCTTGTAACAGCTTTCCATTGCCAATGATGGAAATGAAACAGCTAAGTTAGAAACAGACATCAAATTCATTTTTTCTCATACAATGGGAAACCTGTCTCTTTTATGCTGTTCTGATAAGCAGTAATTTTAGAATTATCAAAGAACAGAAAAAAAAAATCTAACCAGCATTTTGGGTGTTTTTATTACAGCTTCCTCTCAAATGTCTCATAGATATATAAAATATAAATAAATTTAAAATACAACTACTAAACCCACAAATATTAGAAAAGCTCAGTGGTGGCTGTAATACCCAGAAAAGCCTTAACACTCTCTTTTCAAGTTAGCTATGTTCTAGTATTCTTAAGGTTGTAGAGCAAGCTAGTCAGAATCAGAGCTCATTTCCCAGCATTTAATCCTCCACCTGAATTTGTGTGGTACCTTTCAGTTATTAATCACTTTGATACTACATCGTCTTCACTCAGAGTTTAAATTTTCAAGACACACATGAATGCAATTTACTCCTACAGAGAAATCCCTGGACTTCTCTATTAATCTAAAGCAGCAGTGTTCCATTAACCACTTCCAGAACTTTATTTTTAAAATTGCCATTTTGCCATATTCGGTCTTTTTTCAAAGTTTCAGTTGCCTGTAATGGAAGGCTACTCCTCTCTGGCCTTCTGTCAGAAAGGTACGGCCTCCAATTTGCCCGTACATTTTAACTGAACTTTACAGTACGCCAAGCACACTTCCACAAAGGCAGTCCATGTTTGTGCACTGTTCACACGCCACAGTGAAAAAGCGCACGGTGACTCTTCTGAAATAAAAGGGCCGTATTCGGAACCCGCACCTTCACGAGCGCCTTACTCGGGCCTCAGGCCGGCTCCCCTCCAACGACCGCACCCCTGCCACGCAATCCCGAATCGCAAGCCGAGCTCCCCGTTGCTCTCCTAACCCACAGCACGGTGAAATGGCATCCCCGGGACCCCTGTGCCACGGCGCCAGCTGCCCTCTCCCTCGAGAAAGAAGGAAGGCCAGTTTCACCAGCGTGCGTGGGCTTAACGGCTAAACCACCTCTCTGCACCTAGCCACAGCCAGGTGCTCTGGGGACGGGGGTTGGTATAGCGCACTCGCGTGGGAAGCGGGAGCCGATGGAAGCAGACCTCCCGCCCACCCACGCGTGGGTACTGAGAGATGCTACCAGCTCTGCCCGCAAGGAGCCTCCCGAGCGGCCGCCAAGCCCAGCCTGCCCGGGCCCGGGCTCAGCAGGGGGCCGGGTCCAGCACCGCTCCCCGGGGGCCTCCGGGCCGCTCGGCCTGAGCAGGAGAACCCGGGGAGGGGCGGCCGCTAAGCCAGGTGCTCCTCGCATCCAACTCGCTCGGCTCCCCCACCGCTTCAGCAAGTTCAGGGAGCGGCACGTCAGAGCGCGAACGCGCTCGCACCGCAGGCGAAAGCGGTGACCTGAACCCCCAGTACGAAAAGGAAAGGCGAACCCCGCCGGCACAGCCGGCCGACACCCGCAGCCCCGGCCCCGCCGGCGGAGGGGGCAGAGCGGGACGCGCCAGCGGGGCCTCGGCCACCGCGTCCCCGCCGGGACGGAGGGGCACCCGCAGGGGGGATGGCGGCGGCGGGCCTGTCGTCCCCTCCCGCCCCGCCGGGGGCTCGGCGGGCAGCCGGGCACCGGACCCGCGGCCTCGCCCGCACCGCAGGCCGCCCTCGCCGCAGGGCCGGGGCGGCGGGGCCCGCGCCCGCGGCGGAGCGGGGGGCTCCGCGCTCCGACCCCCGCACGCTGCCGGAAACTTTCCGGGGAGGG
This sequence comes from Tyto alba, assembly GCF_018691265.1. Lineage (NCBI taxonomy): Eukaryota > Metazoa > Chordata > Aves > Strigiformes > Tytonidae > Tyto > Tyto alba. The sequence goes on along the minus strand of NW_024881296.1, from coordinate 41,218,362 downwards.
GAGAGCGGAGGGGGGGGGGGTGCGGGGGGGGAGGGTTCGGTGTGGCGAAAGAGGGGGCCCGGCGGCTGTTGGCGGTGCGGCCCTTACCCGTCCTTGCGGCGGGCCTTGTAGACGTGCCCGTAGGTGCCTCTGCCCACTTTGCAGCCCTCGTACTCGAACAGGTCCTCCACCCGCTCGCGCTCGGCCGCCAGCTTCGACTTGAACTCGTAGTCCATGTCTCGCCCATGGGCGGGGAAGGGACGGGCAGCGGACGCGGCGGCCGGATCAGCACCCCCGGCTGGCGGAGCCCCCTCCCGGCGCCGCCATTTCCGGGGCTCGGCGGGCGGGCAGGGAGGAGGGGGGGGGGGACACACAAGGGGGGGTGGTTTGTTTTTGTTTTGGTTTGGGGCTTTTTGGCGGGGGGAGGGGGTGCGCTCCGCCGCCACCCGCTTCAACCGAGCTCCTCGCGGCGCGGCGCGGGGGACTGCGGGAGTCGTAGTGCGGCTGCGGGCGCCAACCCCGGCGCCGCGGGCGGGACGCGGCGTCGGCAGGACTACAACTCCCGGCGTGCCCCGGGCCGCCCCGGCCAGGCGGCGTCGGCGCACTCCGCTCCCCGGAGATACCGAGCGCTTCAGCGGCCGCTGGGAACTTGCTGACTCTTCACATCGCGGGCAGGAGGGGGACCGGCGAGTGCGGCCGGGCGCCGCGCCTCTCGCTGGCAGGGGGGAGCGGGGGAGGGCGCCCGCCTCAGCTCCCCCCTCGCAGCAGGGCTACGCAGCGCCGAATAGTGCGGCAACTTGTTTATCTCGCGAGCTGCCGCTCAAGGCACCGCCCCGCCCCCGCCGCCGGATCCTGCCCGCTGATTGGCCAGCCTCGCCCCGCCCTCCCACCCCACCCTCGGCGTCTCGGCCGCGGGTGGGACTCGGCGGCCGCCCGGCCCCACGCAGGGCGCGGCGCGGGCAGCGGGCTGGGCCCGGTGGGGTGAGGGGTTGGGGAAGAGCCGCTGCTCGCCGGCAAGGCGGAGGCGAGGCCGCGGGAGCTGGCCCGCCCCAAGGCAGACAGCCGGCCAGCGGCGCGGGGCCTCGTCCGCGTCCCGGTCCCGCGTGGCGCAGGCCCGCGCCCGTCTGGAGCCGAACGGGGAACCATTGTGTCGCTGCCGGTCCGTGTTGGCAGCCCCTAATTCTCAGAAAGCGGCGGGGTGTCGCCGGGCGCTGCCAAATAAACTCATTTTCCGTACTGAGGATCACAGGGGCAGGCTGTAGGGTTCGCATTCAAGTCCTAACCCGGGTTTAACACCGCGGCTTTCTGATAGCGATAAAGCGTAGAGCTTTTCAGACAAACACAGTGCTACTTCCAGGCTCAGATTTCATGCTGAGTATTTTGAGATCATAGTAATATTTAGGCCTTTTAAAATTATGTCTCCGTCTCTCCCATTCAGGGATTTCTCCGTGAAAAATCACACTCTGCAAGCGTATTTGCGTTAGGGAAGCACCCTGCAGAGCTAACCAAATACCGAGGTTACATCCTGTCATAGAAGCAAGTAATAATCCTCACCTTGTGTAATCAACCTTAGTTTATAACAGCCGGCAGTAAGTGAATGAAACGGACTGAAATGAGAGAAGGAAAGAGTAAAAAGAGAAGCTGACCATATACAGAAACCGTCTCGGTTCATCACCTGCCCAGCCAGCATTAATTACCTAAATAGAAAGTTTTTCTGCTGCTTAACACGCTGGATGGGAGGGGTAGACAAGCTGATGAGAAGCTGTCATTGCTGACAAAGCGAAGGGAGGGGTCAGCTGCACTATAAGGTAAGGTGCTAGATATGATTACGAGTGCATAGCTAAGTCATGAGATCCTAACCAGAAGTTTGTTTCTCAAGCAATGGCAGGAGTGTAACCATTTCTTCCAGAAAGCAACAGATGATTCAGAATTTCCATTGTGCCAGGTAGCTAACAAATTCTCAGAAAACTTCATCACTCCTTTACCAAAGTAATATTTTCCAGAGAACTACAGGTGTTTTTCTCTGCAGTTGCAGAAATGTGGATCATGAGCTGGCACATTTCCTAAACACAGGAGAGAGAGGCCCATTGATCTTCCAGTGTCAACATTAAAGACGTTTGCTAAAATCAGAGTTAACCATTTAAATTTTGAAAAGCATTCGCACTTTTGGTCACCTAGTAATCAAGGCCAACATTGAGAAGAAAGGCACACAGGCTTAAAAAGGCAAGCATGTAGCTGTAGAAGGTTATGCTATCCAGATGTATCCATCCAGTCTTAAAATTACTAGGAATAAGGACTATCTTGCTGTTGGTAATAACTCTACAAGTGGTTCTTGTTGCCCTCTGACCAAATAAATAGCTGTTACTGCCCATTTTCATCCCGACGGCTTTTGTTTTCTACTCTTTTAATTCCATCCTGTAATGATAAGCCTGTCTTTTACTATAATTCACTGTATGTCCACAGTGTTGGTGAGAGAGGACTAACAGCAGCTCCAGTTACGGAAGCCTGGCTAGGCTGGCATTTGTAAGTCAAGGCAGCTTAATTTCCCCCTACCCTATCCAGTACCCAGCTCTGTAGTGTTGCAAGAAGCCATTTTATCCTTTCTTCTGTAAACTGATCGTGCTTTGCCAGTAAATGTTTTGGCCCTTACTGCTGCCGCTGGAGCAGCAGTATGAGAGAAACGTCTCCAACAGCTGGAAGCCTTTTTAAAATTTCAAACTTACATTTCCCTATGACCCATCCATATCCATCTTTTCTTCCTGTACAAACACTGTCCTGAAGTAGCCTTTCCCGCTCTCCTGTGTGTATCCCCTGCCAAAAGTATTTATAGACAGCAATCTCATCCCCACACAGCCTTATTTTGCTGGACTAAACAAGCCATACTCCTCATTCCCCTCATGAGCCCCACCAGTGGAAGCTGGACTGGTAAAAAGCTGGTTATGGAAAATCCAGAATGGGATCTGGGTCCCAGTTCCTTCTCTCGTGATGCAGACCTCTTTCTAGTTTCTGAACCCTTACGTTGGCCACATAAAAGCCATTAAAAGCATAGAATCAGCTAAGCAGCTCCAAGTGTAGGTCAGCTCAGAGGCTGGTAAGAATGAGGCTACCTTCTCATGATGCCAAAGTTTTATCGATTCATGGTTAAAGGATGGAAATGGGCACATTTGTCTCTTCTTGAGGTTGGAGTGCCTGGCAGGATTCCACTTCAAGTTCAAAAAGGTGAAGACTAGTTATGTGGGCACATGCTGCTAGGCCTGCTGGAGGACAGCTGCCTGGCATCTCCTCTCCAGGTGTTCCCAGAGGAGGAGCAGCAGTAGGCAGCCACTTTCAGAGCAGAGATGGGTCTTTGGGCAGCAGCAAACAGGCCGAGAGAAAGAGACAGGACAGTCCTGTCACATTTCCATTGCTCTTCCATGTTAGTAAAATGGTTGTGATACCGGTGATACGTATTTAATAGCATTCACCTTTTTTTAAAGGGTTTTATTAATTGCATTATTCACTTCTAGTCAGAAGATAAATGACTGTAACATTTTTAATATGTAATGCCCTATCATTTGTTAATTGTAATGATGCAAAAAGTCTGAGTAGCCCCACCAAAGAAAATAGAAAATGACAGGTTTGCAGATTGCAAGCATGATTTTTTTCAGCCTGCCAGCATAACTGAAGATGCCAGGTTGTTACTTGTTAGAATCACCATTTCTTCCAAACCTCAGGTCACTGCAGTTAAACAGTGCCCAGACTGTTGGAGATAAAAGGTGTTTCAAGCAAGACTGGAACTTGAGGAATGTGAATATTCTCACCAGTTCTCTAAGCAATTCTCCACGACAGAAAAGACATGAATTTCTAATGTAAAGAAGAGTTTGGTCTTTAACGCTTCAGTGTCAAGGAAATGACACATGCAGACCATTTTTCTTCTTTGCAGATTTTCTTGCACATAGAATACACCAGTTGGTTTTCTTTCCAGCTTGTCTTAACTTCATTCCTTGGCTTGGAATGTTGTATTTTCTGTTGTAGGCAATCTCTTATAGTTCTCTCTTTGTGTACTAGTGAGACCAAAAAATATGTGGTGTTTTTTTTTAATTTTTCTAGGCCACATCTGAAAGTAGTTTCACCTTTTATTAACCTACTCTCTTTGTAAGCTTCTACTTGTTAATCCAGTGGGAAATTTTGGATTCTTAGGGATCAAGACATCATTTTTCCAGTAGGTCTTGAGGGGCACATTAATAAACATATACAAACAGTGTTTACTTACGTCAGTCCCATTTAAACTGATGTTGCTTTGTTCAAGAGCGGAGAGGGATGCATCTCAGGAGTTTGAGGAATAAGAGTAGAGAAAATGTAGAATTAATAGAGGTCTCACATGAACTGTATTATCATCTCTACAGAAGCAGAGAAAAACTAACAGTTCTATTCCAAAAAAAATAGAAATATACTTGGGATTTTTAAACATATTAGTATGAGATCATGAAGAACCTAATGAAAGTAGGACAGCATGTCAGAAAATTTCTAATAGGGATACATCAGAAAGTCTTCACCTGGCCATAAGTTCAGATGTTATCATTCCCAGTACAATTCGGAATTTTGGAATCTTTCATGTCAGTTAACTTCTAAGCACCTATAATGAAAGTACTAGCCTTATTTTATAGGTTTAGAAAATAAAGTACATAACTAAGGGGTTCTATCAATATTTTTCAGTTGATCTAGAGAGCATGCTAGGAATGGAAAATGGGAGTCCTGACTTCTGCTCTCATGATGTAATTATTTGGCTAGCTCTGTTTTTGTTTTGTTTTGTTTTTTAATTAATTTTTATAGTACCATAATCCAAATAGTACTAAAATAGAAACCTGTTACTGCTTTTCTTGAGTACAATCCAAGAACCTGGTCTCAAAATAGGCTGTACTGCTTTTCACTATGTTTTTTTTTCCTGAGAAAAAGAAAACCCTCACAAAATCACAAAAGCTATTCCCTACCTTGTCTTTACAGACTGGCAAGATTGAACAGTTACCTGACAAAGCCCAAGGAATTCAGCATTCAGCAACTGCAAAACAGTGGGAGATGGCAAAGTAAAAGTGAAATAATTCTGCATTGCACAGTGTGCCACAGTTCATCATTTGAGCAGTTATGACTCAACCTTATTGTTAATCAACTAGTGTAACCATATGTATATCTTTCTTAGCATGTCCACTTATTCCCTGTGAATTGTGAAGTGAGATGCATGAGCTTATTTCACTTGGGGTACAGCATATGGGCTTGCTTCAGTTTGTCAGAAAAACAAACAACAAACAAACAAACAAACAAACAAACAAACAACAAAAAGCCAGAGGATACTATTAACTAATGCCATTGTGTTCACATTTGAGAATCAGCATGACAGCTGGCTTGGAGGGCCAGCCAATACCTCCAAAGCAGAGATTTAGAGAAAGTCTTAAATTCTAAAAGCATAAAAGTTGCCCATAAATATGGAGAAAGCATAAACTCTAATTCTGAATATAGCAGCTCAAAATTTCATACTTTGGAGCTGCACAGGTGGTGTAACTGAGTTTCCTTGACTTTGTTGGTATACACAGTTTCAGTCTACCTGCACTGTTGGCATCCTCATTCCAGCACCACCATATTCCACCTACTTTATTTCCTTGCCAGTCATTATAGTTTTTGGAAGCTAAAATAATTCTAAACTTCCCTGTAGAATGCACAGATCTTTTTCCATGAACTGGGAAAGACAGTAGCATGTAATGAAAAAAAAAGATGTCTCTTTAATTATCTTTGAAAGGACAATACACCAAAACTGCACTGTCTGATAGCTTTCTGAAGTTAAATTCATTCCCACAGAAGAAATAGAACTATGCTAAACAGATAATCTGAAACGTATCAAGTTCTACTGTTATGTTTTCCATTAGATAATAAGTTTTATACCACTGTACTGGCAGAATCCATCCTAAAGACAAGCTATAGCTATAGAACAGTATTTCAGAACAAGTCCATAGAACATATATAATTTCTGTATATAAAACTATTAAAATTTAGTGTTGCTCCTAGCCAAATAGATTGTGATACCCTATTACAAGTGTTTTCAACAGCAAATGTTCAATAGGGCTTTAATAAATCATCTTTGGGTAGGAGACATAGGACAAGAAATAACAAACTTCAGTTGTACCAAGTGAGATTTATATGTAGGAAAACCTTTGAGTGATAAAGACAGTTATATAATGAAATCGTCTGGAGATATTATGTAATCATTAGATTAAAATTAAAATCATTAGATTTTTTTAAAACTCTGCCAGAAATTTTGTAGGGAAGCTAGCATTAACGTGATGAGGAAAGTAGCTAGAAATTAGATTTCTTGTTTTTCTTTCTATTTTTCTATGACTCTGTTATTCTGTATGATATAAGGACCCTCATGTCATGGACTAACCATTTAAAAGTCAAAAAAGTGAAAGAAGTAAACCATGCGTTTTCGTGACAGAAGGGTTATCCCACAAGGAGTCATACTTACAGCTGAGCTGTTCACAAGTGAGCTGGGGAAAGGAATGAATGATGATGTGACAACATTTGAAGAGCATATCTGATAATTCAGATCTGAAGGTGATTGAAAAGTACTGCAGAGGCTCCCAGGACACTGCATGAGTGGTAGCTGAAAAGCAGCGTTCCAAAGTGCAGTGTTATCCACATGAGGGTAAAACCATACAGACATGATGATGAGCTCTAAAAGCTAGAATCAATCAGGAAAATGTCTTGAAGTTACTGTGAGTAGTTCTCTACCAAAAGTTCAGTGCTCAGAATAAGTTAATAGGACAAGAGGCGCAAGCTTTTTTAGGAAAAGAATAAGAAAACAAACCATAAACCACACTTACACAGTACTGCATGTAACTGTGGCGCACTACTTGAATACTGCTTTCAGTTCTAGTTACCCGTCTCAAAATCCATATAGTAGGATTACAGTAACATTCAGGCTTGGATAGCCAAAGCTCAGAAATATGAAATGGCAAAATGATGGGATACAAATACATTAGCAGCTATTAAACACAAAATACTGCCTCTGTCTTAGTAAATCTGCAGGACTCAGATTACTGGAAGCTGGGAAGGCATACAGAAGGGATTACTGCTATCTGATTGCCCCTTTCATGTACTCTTTCACTGTGTACTAGATGGGCCTCTGGTCTTACCTACTACAGCCATTCTTACGATCCTATAAGGAGAGACTAAATACATTTATATTTGTTAGCTGGCAAAATAAATGATGGGGGGGGGGGCGATAAATGATAAAAAATAAATTGATCCAAAAGACATTCTTAATTACTCCTGCCTGTGAATGATTCTGAGCTTCGTGAAACTATGGTGAAATTAGATTTAGGAAATCCTAAGAACTTGTATGCTGAGAGCCTTGATATGTTACTGAAGTTCTGGTTTTCTTATTTCCACTCTAATTTTATTATTTCCTAACTCCATCTGCGCCTCAGTGGCAAAATCCTAAATTATCTAGATTCCAGAACTGTATTTACAGCCAAATAGGAAATGACAGCATTGGCTGCTGGCTCACTGCGCTGAAGAAGTTGAGCAACTCTGAATTTTAAAAGAAAGCCAGATGGTCTAATGACAGCAGGAACCAAGAGTTCCATTGTCCTTCATGGTTTTATTTCTTTTGGGACCAGGTTTTCTATCTGTAATGCAAGGCAGACTATTTCCCCATCTTTAGGAAAATTTTTGGATTAAAGTATTACTAAACCTATCAGTTAGCTTTACTAGCTATGTCCATGGACCAGTAAAAAATCTGCAGTCAGCCAAATTTCAGTCAGCCTGAAAAAAACCTGACCAAAATCTCTTTATACTTCAGGCTATGATCTTGCTAGTACAACTTTAAAAAAATTATTCTGAGACAAATACCTATTCTTAGTGCCACATACAGAAAAGACTAAGCACTGACTGTTGAAGCAAAAATACTTTTTAAACCCTTGCCACCAGACCTTGAAAATTTTATTGTCAAACCTATACAGTTCTTCTGGCTGGATAAAGTATCAAGGAGAAGGTGACCATGACTTTGACCTCACAGAAGATGAACAAAGAAGAGTCGGTTGATGCAAGGGCAATATGGGGATGATGCACCCATAGACAATCACTAACTGCTCTTACTACAGAATGTGAATGTCCTTGCTGCTGAGTAAGTTTTCTTATCTTAATACTAGCTTCTGTGTTATCCTCACTCCAATTTTACACATAGACATTCAGCAAAATTAAGGCAATCAAAACTATTAAAGTAATGCACCTAAGATGAAGTACTTTCAACTGCCATATTAATGTTTCTTTGAAGGATAAAGTTCCCTTGTATCTCTGCAGCCTTTGATAGTGTAATGCGTCTGGTTGGGATGGGGTTAATGTGTTTTAGGGTTGTGATCAGAACAGTGTTGGTAACATAGCCCTGTTTTAGCTATTGCTGAGCAGTTCTTGCAGGACATGAAGGCCTTCTCTGTTTCTCGCTCCGCCCCCACAGCGAGTAGGCTGACGTGAGCTGACCAAAGTGATACTGCACGCCGTATAACATCATGCTCAGTGATAAAACTGGGGGGGGATTTTTTGCAAAGTTGCCATTGCTTGCACACTGGCTGGGTATCAGTCTGCTAGTGGGAGTTGGTGAGTGCCTTTCCATCACTTGTTTCTTCTTCTTTCTTTTTTTTCTTTCCTTGACTTACAAAACTGTTTTCATATTTACCCATGTGTTTTTTCTTCCTTTTGCCCTTTCAATTCTCTTCCCCCATCCCATTTTGCAGGGAGTAAGCGAGCAGCTGGGTGGGTGTTTAGCTGCTGGGTCAACCCATCACCCATGGGAAAGCTCTGAGGAAACAATCACAAGGAAGTAGGATGCCTCTTAGTAGGCTAAGTGCTTTGCCATGGCTCCCATCTTCTACTCTGCATGTGGAAACTACCAAATCCCTATTGTTAGGACTAGGTGGAAGAGGTCACAGTTCATTTTCTCTTTCCTATCTACTGGTGTAAGCAAGAAGGCAGTATGGATCTCCGCAGGATTAACAAACTGGTAACAGTTCCTGTTGTGTGAACCAACCAAACAAAATGTGCTTCTTTTTCCAACCTCTAATGCAGACATAGGCAATCTATATCTCTTAAACCACGTGAAGCTTGTGTGTGGCTTCTTCAAGAGACAGGTAACAGACAGTGCAAGTATGGAAGTTCCTGCAAATACTGTATGTCCAGCTGTCAGAAAAAGCAAAAAAACTGAAGTCACTGGAGCCAAAATTACCCTGTCTCCTTGGACCCAGCTCTAGTTTCCAGCAGAATGCTTACCAACAGCCTATAATGTCATTTTACAGAGTTTGCCCTCTCAGAGTGATGAGGCGTCACATGAATTTGGCATTCATCTCATCTTCCTCAATCTGAACTGTTGTGTTTGATTCCGCACAGCCGCAGTCTGATATCATGACAGCCAAAATCTTCTTCTGACTGAAGTTTCCTCACCACTGGGAAAACGATTGCAAAACAGGCTCCTCTGCTAACTCTGTGACTTCCGAGGAACTGCAGGAATTTGAATTCTACAGGTGCATGAGCTTTTCAGAACTGTCTGAAAGCAAAAAACATGGAAAAGGGGTTTTCTGTTTGTTATTTCAGAGTAAGGAAACATAAATTTTAGGGAGTGAAATTCATACACTTTTTAAATCAAATGGAGCTTCTATAGTAACTTAATGAAGCCATATTTAATCCAGAGTCTGTTCCCAACCTCACTGTTACCATTGGAAAAACTACATCCTACGTGTTTCAGTTCTTGTGTCCATAAAGTAGGAACAATAGTATTTAAACATCCTTAATAGGACCATCTCAAATCTAATTGGTAACTTTGGACACTCTGAGTGTGAACCATTATTTTATTGTCTGTCGTGGTTTGAGCTGGGTTAACAGCCAACCACCACAGATGGTCACGAGCAAAAGGCAGACTCGTTAGGGGAAGAACAAAAACCATACATTTATTACGGACACTAACAACACGTAACGGAGTAGGACAGTGAGAAGCACTGCCACATCTTGAGAACACCTTCCCCCCACCCCTCCCTTCTTCCCGGGCTCAGCTCTGCTCCCGATATCTCTACCTCCTCCCCCAGCGGCGCAGGGGCAGGGAATGGGGGGTGCAGGCAGTGCTGCTGCTGCTTCTGCCATCTGCTGTGGGGGGAGCTTCTGGAACTTGTTCCCCCTGCTCCATCATGGTCCCCCTCTCACAGGAGACAGTCCTCCACAAACTTTCTCCAGCTGGAGTCCCTCCCATGAGCTTCAGTGTTTTGCTGTGCAGCTCTGGTGTGGGACAGCCCCGCATGCTGCAATCCTCCCAGTGCCCAACTACAGCAGTGGGGGCTGCTTCTTCCCACAGGGTCCTGGCTGACTTCAGGCATAGACACCTTACTTGAGTATATGAGGCCCCTCACAGGCCATAAATCCATGTCTGCTCCACCCTAGCTCTCCATGGGTGGCAGGGGGGGCCGCCCTGCCGTCTCACCACAGGATACAGGGGGGTCTCTGCTCCGGCACACCTCCCCCCCCCCTTTCTTCCTCCATTCCTCCACTGACCTTGGTGTTCATGCAGCTGCAGCAACTCCTCCTCACCAGTCCCACTGCCCGTCACCACGTCCCTTCTTAAATACGTTATCGCAGAGGCGCAGCTGATGGGCTCAGTTTTGGTGCAGAGGTGGAGCTGACGTGGAGCTGGGGGAGCTTCGAGAAGCTTCTCCCAGGGGGTTCACCCCTATAGCCCCCTCCCCTGCTACCAAAAAACCCCACCACTCACTCAAACCCAGGACATTGTTGTGACTTTATTACTGCAAAATGATAGTTGCTAGTGCGAACAAAACTTTCTTCATATAACCCATTGAGTCCATCAACTGCAATGGATTCTTTGGTATAGGTCAAAACACAAGGAGCTACAATTTTAACATGCTTGTTACAGAAGCCAGCATGCTTGAAATAGAAATAATTATGATATCAATGGTAATGCAAACAGCAGCAGCAGACTAGAACCAGATTACCAAATTGTTCTCAGTCGTGAAATCCTGAACTCTGTATGTAGTGAACTGAATGCTTATGGAAAAGAAGCTAAACTAGCATAAAGAAAATTTGTTTAAATGGTGACCATTGTGCTGGTTACACTAAGAATCCATTTTTGGGTGCCGAGCTCACTTCAGACTGCTTAATTTTGGTGTGTGGATTTTGACTCAAGTCATTCCCAGGTAGAGATCAAGTTGTGCTGTTAAAAAGTGGCCGAAATGAAGCCCTGGCTGCTTTGGATCCGAATCCCATTCTTCATCCTTTCCCGGAGTCCACAGAGCAGGCTCCCTACCCATCATCAATCTTCCCTTCCCCCAGCGTCCACAGCTCCCTCCTCCTGCCTCCCAGCTACCAGCTGGGTGAGAACCAAAGGGATGTGGCTGCTTTGAGCTAGGCATGTGCTGGCTGCCAGCAAACTAAACATAATAAATAACCTTTGAGCTTGGGCAACAGCCTTTCAGTCACGGTAATAATTTGAAGGAAGTAATCTCTCCTTTACTGAGCTGTTACGTTTCATGAAACTTCGAGGAATTTCATAGCCTGAAGTTTTTCTATTTCTGCGTCAAATGTAACTGAAATGAACTCATGGGTTCAAAAGTTATTAGAGAGGGTCTGACAAGATGGGTTGGCAAGCGGCATATCAACTAAGCCCTGTTTCCTGAGGCTTATAATTGCAGAGAAATACCCTTTGATGATATAATAGATACAATTCCCAGTAGTTTATAAATAAAGTTTGAGGACAGAAGGTCTGAGCAATATGCAAAATACTGGTCTTGGGAGTTTCCATATCATTTACAACATTCAAGAGAAATCTCCAAGGCTATTTAGTGGCATCACAGCAGAGCAACTATAGTTGTTTTGATTTATTGAGGTTAATACAGAAATTAGTAGGGACTGGGATCACATTTCAGGAGCCAGAACATGAGTCTTTGTTAAATGTCTCTGCTCCAGCAGTTAGGCATCATTTCCCAAACATATAAAATTATAGTTTGTTGTCAGAACCTAGGAGGGGTTACTTGTAAATTAAAAAAAAAAAAAAAACCACAACAACACAAAAACCAAACCAAACCAAAAATAAAATAATTAAAAAAAAAAAAAAAAAACAAAAAAACAGTATTCATAGGTCCATACTATACAACCCTACTGAATTAAAGATTTTCACTGCCTTTAGAACTTCCTGCATATGAAAGATCTTCTACCTGAACATCCACAGATGAGAATCATATGCTGTGTATGTATGAGTGCATTTTCTGCCTTTAAGTGCATTCTTTTTTCACATTTCCAACATCCTAGACTGTATCCAACTTTAATTCAGATACAAAAAGAACTGGTTTTGGCACAGTGCAGGTAATGTGATACCTGTTCTGAAGTCTGATAAAATTGCATACTTTCTTTTGTGTGTAATCTCTTTTCCTTGATATCACTTAAATATTGATACCACATGTCTTCCTTATCCCTCCCAGAACACATTAAAAGTGAGGGGGGAAAAAAAGAGCCAGACATCAAATTCATCTTGTTATGACTTTGATGGAGAGAAGACAAGAACATGACCTGAACCCAGTGGCATTACAAACTAATTTATTTCTGTCTGTCAGTAATTCAGATTTCATTGAAAGTATTTCAGGTCACTGAAATGGTAGAAAAAGCCATCTAGTGTCAAAAAGATGTTTAAGAACTTCATGCGTGAAAGCAATCTGGTGGTTATACCCATTCTGGATGAACTGAAAAATAGGGGAATAAATTTGGTAAATTACTGATGAGCAAACAATGCGCAGTGACTGTAGCTCATATTGGCCAGACAGCAGGGCACGTAATAGACTTTCATAGAGAAAGGACCTAATAGAGAAGTTCTGCATCTCTATATGAGAAACAATGTTGAAAGTAAAGATAAAAGATGGAGGAAAGCCCCAGAATACGGGGAATTTGATTTCCCAGCTCAAACTGCTCATGTATAAAAGCAGATCTAAGTGCTGTGCTGTGACAACTGCAGAGCTTTCAGCAGGCCAAATCCTGTAAAATCCCCTTCAGGAGCTCTTTCCTACGTACAGAAGCTGTATGGACCTAATGCAAGTGGTATTAACTAAACAAGTTCAATTTTTGCGCCTGGTTTCTCTTATATTGACCGAAAACTACTTTTTATCCATTTGGTTTATGACCGTCCGTTTAGGCCATAAGCACAAGTTCCGTTTGCAAACAGTTGCTCCATTCAGAGTCGTTGCTGCTCCTCACTGACCTTCTGCGAGGGGCCGTTCCCACCCACAGCTCTGCCGGGCTGCTCCCCAGTGGGTCCCGTGGAGCCAGCGGGGTGTCCCGGGGGGGACCGAGGAGCACCTCCGCAGCAGCCGCGGGTGCAGCAACCTGCTGCTGGACGGTGACGAGCAACGAGGTGTTGTATCTTCCTCTATTCCAGCTGTGCTGAGAAAACAGCAGTCTGCTGCCCTGCTGGCGGCTGAACCAGCATAAACAGATGTAAACCATCCTAAAACCCTGACTGCACACAGCCTTGTGTACTGTACTTGCTATGCTGATTCAGAAATCGGTACTGCTAACCTGGTAACCTCCCTGTGCAAACGTATTTATAGCATTCTCAAGGTGGTTCTTTTTACTGACGTGATATCCCTATAAATTTATCTCCAACACAGTAAGTTACTTCATCATAATCTGCAGCAGGAAGTTTTGTTGCATCTTGAGCCAATGTATAAGCACAAAAGAAGATATCTACATCTTTTCTCTATCATGTCACAAGACCATTTTATTTTAATATTACCTAATTATACTGTAATGTAAAATAGTGCAATTTTTAAGTAGCTCTAGGAGGCCTTTATTAGCCTAATGCGGCAAAAGGAACACCAAAAAACCCTACTGAGCAGGGTCGAACGAAGCTGCACCGTAGCTGGGAGGAACAGGATGTAAGTTATTATGTTGTTCCTGTGCCATGTGGCACAGAGAGTGCCACCCAGAGGGATGGTAATAACCCCCAGCTGCAGCCAGGTCTCCTGAAAGCACTTTTGGGGCATTTGAAAGGATACAGCTTGAAACATGTGAAACAGCAGAATAAATGTATAACTTCTGATATTAAAATCATTCAGTCCCAACATTGTATTTATAAACCAATATATTTCTAAATGATGCTCCTTATTTAAAAAGTATCTTCCTTGAGAAAGCTACCTAGAAGTCATTACTATATGCAAATATATATTGAATACATAAATACATAATAATTGTATATGTTATATTTTTCGAATCACACGATTGCATTAACAGTAGTAAGGGTGCTTACCTGCTTTGATTCTTCTATCTGTACACTGACTTTGTGAGTGTGCTTTATAGGAGTGTTGCACGCCATCAGTTTTAAAGCTGGTGAATTATTGACTGAAGTGTAACCTTTTGGTGCAGTTCAGCACCATGCCTTCTGCATCTTTACATACTGCCGTAGGGGTCTACTCTTCCCTTTCAGTTTGCTTGAATTATGAAATCCTCAGAATTTATCGTCCTGCCGAAGAGAGTGAGTTGCAAAGCTATGCACGTGCACAACAGACCTGGAGAAACAATAGTTACAAGTAAGTAAAGCATATCTGAGCACTTGCCGGTGCCTGAGGCCACATGGTGGGCAAGCCACCCCACGCTGTGGCTGTCAACCGCCCAGGTCCCTAACAGAGCAAGAACTGAGCAGCAGTCTTCCCCAAAACAGCATCAGAGTCAGAGAATTCAGAAGTGGCTTAGTACTTGGTAAAAGCTCCACCTAGACACCCTACACGTCTTAGGAATGCAAATATTTTGCAGCACTCTGATCCTGGCAGGAGGTTCCTTCTTTGTAATCTTGTAAAAAAACCCAAATCCAATCATTTCATCCTGTGGGACAATTTCTGCATGGTAGTAGCAAACTCAGATATCTTTCTTAGCCAGAGGATTTGAGGCTTAAGTCATTCTGAAAGCTCCACTGTAATTAATATAGAAAAGAAAGAGCCTACTAATATAAAAAATAGCAAGCCCAGCATACGCAGGCAAAAAGCTTAATTTCTTAATTTAAATAATTTAGATACAGTATTAAAAAAATTTTAGATGAGAAATAAGAAAGATTGTACATTAAGACGTGAATCTATCTACTTTTTCTCGCCAAGGTTCAGTTTACTGGAGTAAAAGCATTTTGACAGACAGGTACCAAAAAGAGGTGGCAGGAGCTGATATCTGATAATGATAGTATATTGTGTAAGGGTATCTCAGAGTAGAGGCAAATTCTGGGACTGCACACTGACAGCCATAGTAATTATTTAATCCTGCTAGAGTTAATGGGGTTGCCACTACTCTTCCCTGGTTTTCCTTCAGAATAACTTTGCATAACAGAGGAAGTTTGATGGAAAACGTACAGTTTCGCAGCTCAGGAATGAGAAACCCATGAGGAGGAATCTGAAGACAAACTACCCCTAAAGCAAAAAACTAATGCTTCCTGTTAGAAGTCAGGACACAAAGAAAACTTGACATACGCCCTGTCTCGGAAAGGGTTTGACAAAACATGACTCCGTAGCATTCAGCAGCTCAAAACAACTGGGCCTTTTGGTACTCTGGGTGGGTCGGCTGCAGCCGATCTCACTGGCGCTGCACTGCCTTGCATAGCAGAGGCCACCTTGCACCATCATCCTTGTTGATAGAAAATAAGGGAGTGGTATATCCCTTTTTTTTGAAAACAGATTATCTCACCTCCTGGCACAGCGCATTTGACCTGCTTTTCTCACTGCCCTGAGTTCAAGCAGATCAACGTGTGGCTGTGCTGTGCTGGGGATCACAGACGCTGAGCCTTCACAAGATCTCGGTGCGATGCCTATCTGCTACTGCTACTGTATTTATGCAGAAAATGTGGGAATACTCAGCAGCTGGTCCAAGGTGTGTCCCTGACAGACATAAATACCTTGCAGCCATTTGCATAAATTCTCACACGCTGTGTTAAATCAGTGTAGGGAGCAACATGCCCCAGAAGAGCTAAACAATCCCAACGCTCAGAATGCCAAATTTGTGCACACGCTTTGCCATTCCTTGACAGAAGTCCCGTTGGAGATAGGGTCTGACAGGAAGATAGTCTGCCATTTAACTGACAGGCTTAAGGCGTTGTATGAGAGCCAGTTGTGACTCCCAGAAATGTAGCATGAAATCCAGAGAATAAGGAATTTGTTGCCCCTATTGATTTTTGAACCAATGTAGCACCTAAGATCTGTGTAGACACAATTTTAGAATGGCTTCAACCTTTGTATAGCCCCCCACTATTATCAGTTGCAATTACATGGCAAACTTAAACACTTTAGTCTCGTAATAAGAATGCTACTTTTGTATTATGTCTATTACATTATCTTACATACAGATAATAATCATACATGCTTTTTGTGTACTGGTATTTTCCATTAAATGCACTTGTGTCATTTTAAAAAATCAATAGCTGTATTATCTTCAGATTGCCTCATGTATTGCAGCACTGTAAGAAACTAGGTGTTGGAAAAAAAAAACGTTAAGCCACCCAAAGCCACTGCAGTTAATCATATTTAACACCTGACTAAACTGGGCTCACCCAGAGCTTTTGGTAGGATTGGGAATAAACAATCCTGCTCAAGTAATTCTCTTGTATTATGTGAGAAGCCATTAATAGCTGCAGTTTCTGTCAAAGCAGGATGTAATTCTAGAAGCCAAAGGCCCTGCGCAAGTTTAGGAATATTTTGTACCTCTCATTTCTCTGGTACAGCAGGTCTTGGGAGGGCCTACCATTTATTTTTATATGACCTACAGACAGAGTGACTATTGATCATAAAGCTATTTGCTTTTAATGAATATATCATCATGAGAAGCATATGAGAGGAGATTGCAGAGAGAATGCTCTGCTGGTTGACATCCATAGTGATGCCATAGCACTGAGTTGCTTGTTATTTATTCTCTTGCGCCTGTAATGAAAGTGTACATACTCTACCACAATTGAAGTGTTACTTTTGTCATATTCATTCATATTTCCACCGCCAAACTGTTGTGAAAACTCAGCTTTTGTGTTGGCTGAATAACATAATTCCCTCAAAATACTTACACTTGGAGTGGAACAGGAGACCCACCTCTGAAGCGCAAGCAGAGAGTAGAGTGTTAAGGCAGGGCAGGCATCAGTGTGGAGAGCCAGAGGTTCGAGTTGAGAGATTCCCAAAGAGTCAAGATGAGTACAGCAAGGAAAGGGGGATGTCCTACTGCATTTTACTCTAAAAAGTATGCTTTTTTCCCTTGAGCAAATGCTTGAACTTTACTTTTTTCTCTTAAAAGGAACAGAGTTCTCTTTTCTTCTGTGGCTTAGCATAACAAAGGAACAGGCTTTTAATGGTAGCTTGCTTTTCTTCAGCTTTCAGACAAGGGAAAATTTCTAATTTCCTCTGAATATATATATATATTACCCATAGAAAAATGGCCTTTTTAGCCTCCTGGATCCATCTGATCCCTCCACGTAATTTTCTTAGGTTCCCATGCTTTTCTTATCTTCACCCCATTAAGAAATGCCCTTGGATCTTCCCAGTACATGTGGTTGGGAACATGCAACTGCATGTACCTGGGCTTTTGTCACTGCTGGGGACATTATGTCCTAAGTTTAACACTGACTGCACTGTTCCAGTGCTCATACTTTAAGATCCCCTATATCAGTTCCCCCTTCATAGGACTCACAGGCAACCCCTGGCAATTCAGCATCCCTGCAGAAATGGCAGTTACCCAGAGCAAGGTGTCTGGAAGCAGGCAGACCCTCTGTCTGCTATCTGAAAGACCTTTCTGCAGGGAAGGAAGTCTCAGGGATTCCCAGGTTCCTTCTCCTTCATGTTACTGAGCAAATCTAACAATCTCTCCTTCAACAGAGGGTCCTAGAAAAACACAGCCTCCATAACTGCCGAAGGACTGATGCAGATTAAGGGGAGAAACAGGTTCAACAAGGGATAGTAGACTTCCAGAGCCTCTTTATTCCACAGATAATGCTGACCAGGAGCATACACAGTAGAGAGACAACATCCTGGGGAGATCACAGGAAAAATCCTGTTGCTGAAAAACAATATGCTTCAAGAAAAACAGAAAGGCAGGTAGGTGCATCTGTTATCAATCAGCTCCTTAGACAAGTTTAGGAGTCATGCAGCAAAAGAAACAAGCCTTTACTCAGGCTCGTATTCCTCCTTGGAATTTCTCAAATGTCCATGGCTGCAGAGCTGTAATTCCTGGTCCACCCTCGAACAGCAGCTATTGCCAACCTCTTTCCCAGCTTGACAACATAGCCAGGGCAACCGGCAAAAATTTGTAGAGAAACCATACTGGCTAGCTAAGAAAAGACACACCTTGGCAGTACATTAACAGGTTCAGCCCATTTATCTGACAAAACAACAAAGCGTTGATTAATTCCTGATCACATACTATTTAGTCATTGATTTTTGTTTGTTTGCTTTCAATAAGTATATTTAAATAACAAAATTAACTTCCTGCGAAGTTATCTGTAATACCAATTCAGCTTTTCTCCCTGAGACTGTAAAGCTGCAACGTACATTACCATTACACTGAAAGCTCATATACTAATGTCAAAAGCAATCAAAACCCAGCAGTTTCCTTAGCGTAAGAACGGGTTTGCTTTGTAATGACAATTGCCTGAATAGCAAAAGTTTCTGTAAAAACATTTGCATTTAAACATTGAGCACATGCCCTTGTACAACACCTTGTTCCTTAGGGCCCCAGTTCTGGCTCCCAGCTCCTCCTCATTCTTTGCTGCCCGGGGTACCCACACACCTCATCTCTAAGCCAGGCCAATCTGCCCTGCCCTGTACTTGCCCTTCCTGACTTATCGCAGGCAACGACGTGGTTCCTGCCACTTGCCACCCTGGCACCATGCTCCCCCGGCAGTTCTCGGAAGGAGAGCGGGGCCTGAAGTGATGAGCCCCTGGGAGGGGGTAAGGGGGTGGGAGGGAACCTCGGGGAGAAAGTTCTGGCCACGCAGAGAGTGCATCCACATCAGTATGCTGGCTCGGAAGATCTTTTGCTCTGCAGATCCGTTCCTAGAAGCGAGCACTGTGATCATGTGCGTGGCAGCAAGAGGAGGACCCCCCAGAAGCACCCTGCATCCGTGCTATATGTTCTCTTTGCTTCCCAAGTACGTTCTTGTGCTCCTGGATATTTCCAAACCCTCCCTCAGCCTCTGGACTCTGACCATGAACCAAGGAGAATTCAGTAATGAACGTAGCTAATTTGAAACTGATTATTGTTTCTAAGGTCAATAATGGGAAAACTGACCAGCAGCAAACAGCCCTCCTGAGAACACAACTCTAGAGGGATCTAATGTTTCCCATAACCAAACAACGTCATCGTAACTAACTGGATGTTTGCCTGCTCGACCTGCCAATCAACTGCCATGCTTTCCCTACTGCCTAAAGCAGGCCTCACAAAACCTGAACTAAAAGTATGCAACAGTTACAACAGCATGCTTACTTCACTCAGACTAGGCTTAATAGGATGTATTACCTGGGAAGTTTCATTAAGTCATCCAAAGTCACCTTGCATTTGATGAAACAAAGGTTGAATCTCTTCTTTTTGGTTTCTGCATTTGGGAAGCAAAAGCTAAGTTTCACTATCCGCACTTCAATAGAATAAAAAACAGTAAAAGAAAAATGTTTCCTGTAAGTACTGCGTGTCTTCCTTGATCAGCCAAGGTTTACATCATGGACAAATATGCCCATTTGTATTCAGAGGATGCAGACTCAGGATGCGTCCAACCTATTTCCCTACCACAACCTCGTCATCCCCCGCTTCAGATTCCTCTGTTCCCCAGGCACCACCCTGATTCATAATCTCCAGAAAGTAAGAGATGCTTGATGATCTTGCAGACCTGCACAACGACTGTTTTCACTGTGGATTTTCCAGCCCCGTTGATTGCCCCCTATCTGGTAAGCAGGCTAGCCTTGCTAACTTCTAGACTCTGAGTGCTGTTTGCTTATCTGTCATCAGAGTGGCTCTCATTCTGGTGCCTCTTTGATGAAGGCCAGGGCCTGTAACTCTTCAGCATGCAATTTAATTTATGTGCTCTTCTTCACTCTGAATTTCTTCATCCACTGCTAGTCACCCAAAACCTGCAACACACAATTTCACCTTCTGGTGTGTTTTTTTTAGGCCCAGAAACATTATTCCATAGTGTGAAGTTATTTCTCCCTCCTCCCCAAAGCTTCATCATTCTTGTCCCATCACTAATCACCATTTTAGAAGGACTTGCTTAAGTTTCACTTACATGAAGAATATGCAAACCAGAAATGTAAGCTACGTTACCTTTCACAGATCTCATGCTGATGGCAGAGACAAAATTGCAAAGTATGGATTTAAAAGAAAAACACTGTTTTAGAATGTGCAATGCAGAATTGTGGGAAACTGATTCTAATTTTTTGACACGGGAAAAATTCTGCGCAGGAGTGCAGTACAAGTTAGCACAGGGAGACCTCCTCACATTTTGGTGTGGCTCCACCCCGTCCAACCACACTTGGCGAAGCTGGGCTGTGTCAGGCTGAGCAGCGAGGTACGGATATGCTCTGATGTTGCAGTGTCAGCTGCTGTAGGCTGGCAGCATACTTTCTTGTGTAGTCATATCTTTAAACCTTGGGATTGTCAGTTATTCTGCTTTGACTCGAACTCTGGAGAACTAGCTCAGATGCAGACATCAGCACTGCAGACATCTGAAGTTACATTACACAAATTCCAGTGCCGATAGTGTAAAGATAGAAGACAAATGCTCTCTGATCAATGTTCAGAGGGGTCTTTGATGCCACTCTTTAAAAGTTTTCTAAGAAACTTATTAGTATTTTCTCTCTAGTTAAGATGCATCAATCTTTCAGCCCCTGAAACAGAAAAGCACGCTTTTATGCAGCTGTTTCATGCAGCATTCATGCAAAATTCTTAGCAGTTTAAATAAATTGTATTAATAAAATAAATTATTCCATAGATTACGATTTATTGTAACATAGTTCATAGTGTTCCTGAAAATGTGTAATAAAACTGTTGCTGTTGCTGCACAGGCAGTTCAGTTCTCTGCTCCCTCTTCCCAGATAGACCATAGAGTTTCACTGCCACCCTTGTGCCTACTCTTCCAGTAGAACAAGTAGACCCTTTGGTGTAGCTACGAAATTTAATGAATCCTTGTCTAAAACAGGTCAAGTGATTCATGCCCTACCTGTTGTTCTACATTGACCACCAAGGGAAGCCCTGGGTGACACATCTTAGTTATCAACATCTGCATTGCATATGTAAAAGTTAAATGAGATTAATTTATCAGGCGGTGTCTTAATTGCTTCAGACATTTCATAGCAAAAATGAAACATATGACACCTTCCAGAGAGGTCAAATACATGTTTTTTGAAAGCCAAGAAAGGACTTGAAAGCTCTTTGACCAAAGGAAAATACTGATCAGCCTTTTCACGAACCTTTTGCCACAGGCTGATTAATGTTTTAAAACTGTCCACAAAGTAGATGCACACAGACACAGCTGAGAAGAACGCAACAACAGGGAAAGGTGCAGAGATCTGGAGCAGATAATCTGAGGCAGAGGAAGCAGGCAGAACCTGGACCAAACTTACTGAGGGTCTATACAAAGAATATTTTCTAATTTTCTGTGTAAAATACAATATGGAGAGTTTATAGAACTGAAATATATCCTGTTCTAGGCTAGAAAATGAAACTGAGAAAACTTCTTGCTCTAAATCACAGAAGAGAAATCTAAATTAATGTTTGTATGTGATGCTTTACAATTTGAAGAACTAATTTCAAGTCATTAACCTCTTGTAGCCCAACTACGTTTTGGGTAACTATGAGTCAAAAAAAACAGTACTATCTCGTACCATTGTTTATGTATGCCACTCTTATTACAAGGAACAAGTTTCCTTGTTGGGGAAAAGTTTGGATATAGAGTATCTGGATCAGAGTAGTTCTCAGATGAAAAAGCCTTGAATACCTTGCTGAAATATGAATTAAAGAGACTAGAGAGATGGTAGGTAGGACAGTAAAAGAGATATTTTTTTTTCTGAATGTACAATCAATTTGTGTTATATGTTGCAAGTAAGTACGATGTTTAAAAAAAAAATATCAAATTATTATGACTAAACTGACTGTATTGCTTAAGATGTGCCTTTTTTTCATAACCAGGCATCATATATTCTATAAATGCACACAGAATGAAATCACTAGTAAGAGATACTCTGCTGATCAAACGACAAAAAGGTTCCTGCACTTGCAGTTAGCAATAAGTGTATTAATGTTCAGTGTGTGTCTTCTACCACAGTTGGCCTAGGTGGTGCACAAATTCAAAACTGCAGTCAAAGACAGTTGTGCGATTCAGACCTTAGCTAGTATTTTGAAAACATAGAGGGAGGGGTGGTATTGAACTACTAAATAAATATTTGTGAAAAGGGCACAAAATATACTAGCTTAATTGGGGACTACTGATCCATAGCAAAAAAAAAAGAGTGCGGTCATGAAACACTGGTATTTTTTGCCAGCACCTTGTTGGATGTTACAATCAGCTCCACTTATGTACAACCCTGTGGACAAGCTTTGCTTTCCAGTCTCCACAACAGCTAGATTACTTTTTTGTATCATCCAAAAATATGCCCTCTGTCACAATTCATCCTAGAGCAACTTTCAGAAATGAGTCACAACCTTTGTTTAAAGGTTTTATTTTTGAAATGCTGACACCAGCTTAACTGTAGCATTGTCAACAGGGAATGCTACTATAGAGAGGCTTAAATGACACCGTCACGTAGAGTAGAATAAATTATTTCAATTGTAAACCAGCTAATTATGCATTAAATCTGGTATCTACTCCTCTTTGTTGTAAGAAAGCTTTTTCTTGCTATGGATGAAATACAGCAGTGTGCATAAAGCCATGTAAAGAGCCATTTTGTTTTTACCCTACCAACAGTGCTCACTGTCTCATTTTAAGATTTCTACTTCTATTCATGTGATAGCCTCGTGTTTTCTTTTGGCTTCAGCTTCAGAGTTTTAAAATTTTGAATGTGCACATTAACAAATACTCCAGAGGTCAAATCCCATGTCTGAAATCTCATTATTTGTTAAAAAGATCTCATTAATTTAAAACCTAACTGGTGATTTTTTATGTTTAGGCTTATTAAAATTTATAATAATATAACCAATGTAAATCCCTTCTTTAATTAATGAGCAATTAGAAACAATGTAAGCAATTACAAACTATATAAATATTTTTTCATTCCTTTTGTGATAAATATGATTAAATGTTCCCTGCAAAGGCTGATTATAAATCAATCACAATCAGATGTCTTTGCAGAAACAGCCAGTATAAAGGGGAGACAGCCTGGCTTTCTTCAGTCAAGTCAATAAGGAATGAACATGCTTCACCTCCAAGACAGTATGAAATGAAAACAAAACGAATATAATTTGAAACTGAAGTTTGGATATACCTGTGCAGTCTTGGGAGAAACATGTCTGTCAGTGTTTCAGTGCTGTCTCCCCAAAACACCTTTTAGCTTTGACCATGGGCCTTGTCCACTGCGTTATAAAAAAAGGGGTGCAAGTAGAACTCCGGCATGTGGTTGACATTCCATCCTTCCCAGGTTGGTTCCTTCAAATAAAGTTTTCTATACACTCTACATCAAAGAAATGAGACACAGAAACTTTAACAAAGATCTCTTATGTGTTCATTCAGTATCTAACTACAGTACCTGCCAATTCAATGAAATAATTTAATCACTAAAATATCTACTTTTTTGTGATGTTTCTCTTGTTCTCTCACCATGGGCAGATGGAGGGGAGAGGGTAGGACAGATACAGCCTGAATTCCTATTGTAAAAATAAGCAGAACAAGACTTTGTGTTGACAAAAAAAATCATAAATAAGAACAAAAAGCACAGTTAATTTTCCTTCCCAGAACCCCTCTCTGAAGGCCAGTTCTGATTATCCTGTATCCCAGTGACAGATGATGATAATACTGTAAATTACCTTTTCTTCTTCTCAAAGGACCTAAGAGGAGTCTGCCTCTGATTCCACCATGCACGCCAATACTTCTGCATATGAATAGCTTCATAGATCTGTATACTTCTATCAACTTCAAATTTAGTTTAAAAGTGAAACGTACATATTTGCAGGAGTACAGCCTTTGTTTGCATATTGTCTTCCTTTAGACTGGGATAAAATGATCGATATGACCAGAGGCAGATGGTGGAAGGGGAGAAAATATGACTTTTGCTTATATATGTGTAAGATTTCGATTGACTGACAGCTTTGTTTTCAAGTGCCACAGGAAGATTGGGGTCAAAAGGAAAGCTGTTGGGTTTGCCTCATTTAGTAATGCAACCTTGGATGTTTTTAGGATCAGAAACGGTAGTTTTCTTACTTTGTATTAGTGACTGCAAATCAACATAGCTTCAGCGATACATCTGATGCCATAGGGCAGAATAAGGGAAGTTTAAGTGAGCCTTCTCATTTTCAGGAACACAACGGCAAAACTTCTCAAGCAGCAGTTTCCATGTACATTTTAATTATCCAAATGTAGAGATTAATACAAGTTTCTAGAACACTGGAAAAATAACATCAATAAGAAAAAAGCAGGGTTACCCAATTCTCTTATTTTCAGTCCCTCTCTGAAGATCACCTGTAACTAGTTTAGAATAGGGTTGAATCACATCATGTCTTTAGTAAAGTAGGTAGAAAGTGAAGTAGCTACAACTGAGCTAAAAGCATTTATAAGTAACCTTTATAAAGACAAAATGTTTATGTTGTAATCTTTACATTGTGAATTATATTCATTATTGCATTCAGTGCATTATATTAATTAATCAAATGCATATGAAGGAGTGTATAGGCATGACAGTCATTGCCTAGCAAAGAGGAGTTGACACTAATGACAGAAGAGGGCTACAGCAGATACAAAACAATCTGTTTAGGTCAAAATTGATTTGGGGAAAGATGGTAAGAGCTTCAAGTCCAAAAGTAAACAATATTCTCAATTTCAAAAGAACAAGCTTTGATAAACAAGGGCACTTACTTGTGAAGTCAGGGACTGAGGAATTCAAATATTGAGGATAATATAATTAAGTGAAAGGATAACAGCATGTGGACCTTGTGTCTCAAGAAAGTGGGAAAAGTTCTACTGAAGAGAGCTAGTTGAATAAATAACCACAAGCAAAAACCAAAACATTTACAAAATGGCAAAGAGGATTAGGCACAAAGGAAATGTTATCTGAGGGATCAAGAAAAGGAAGGACAAAGTGAGAATTGCCAAAAGTCAAGCTGAGTTAGACTTCCAAAAAGATATTAAAAGCAAACAACAACAACAAAAAAAAAACATTCTTTATCCCCATAAACAAAAGACAATAAAGAAAGGACTGTATTGCTATGGAATATGAAATGGACAGAGATGGAAGATAATCTTGGCAAAAGATAAATTGCACTTTGCTATTGATCTGAAAGGAGTATTTTGCTTCAGTTTTTAACAAGTACAACGACTGATCGTGGGAGGAAAGACAGTTTAGATAACGGCAGGAGAGTGTGGAAAAGGATAATTCAGAACAAAGGTAGAGCAGAACTCAAGAAAATGAATGCAGCCTGTTCAAGAAACTGCATCTTCTCCCCCCCATTCCTGAAAGGAACTAGCATGTGAGCTCCAGGGTCTACTGCCAGGCGAATTGAGAGGAGCAAATTTCATACCTATCACCAAAAAGGTGCTTAATTCCAGAAGTGGTGTTTTTATAGCCCATCATCATGACATCCAGGAATGCAGAACACACATAAACTAGTAGCAATTACAATTTAAATTCCTAGCCTTTTTATTTAATTCACCTTTTCCAAATGTAATTGAGTGCTTATTCTGTTTGCCAAATATTTGTTGCCGGATATGTAAGCTAAACTTTAAGAAGCTTTATTAATTTAATGTTTTTAATAAGACATAATATACACTGTCCAAGTACTAAATGTATGCTACTTCTACTATTACAATTTAAAGTATACATAATTTTACAAGATTTACTTAATTGTCAAAACTTCCGTTTTTTTTTGTTGTTGTTTTTGTCAGTGATTGTCATTTGTCAGGAGATAAACTGCATGGCAGGACTACACCTAGAACCGTCAGTCAAATCTGAACTAACTGCAGAGGAAACCATACTGGCATCCTGAAAAGGATTTCACAGGACAGTTCTTTGTATTTTCTTTCCTGATTTAATTTAGAAGTATATTGGCTGGTCGTAGACAACAAATTAATTTATTCAGTAGGAAATAACCATATGAGGTGCTTGCAATCACTATTATGAGCTAAAAATAGCTTGAGTTGTTGAAAGATCATTGCTGCTTGTTACTCTAATGACACAATTTAGAATTTCTGTCATGTAGAAGAGCAGCCCAGATTTGCTGAGGAATTCCGTTCCATGACTTCTGACTCTCTGAACTGTGAAGTTGGCTGTGGTTACTGTCCTCTCTGTAAGCAGAAATCTGAGTAGCGGGACAAGTAAATCAGAATGGGGATGGAGGAGGAGGGCCAGGTTGGCAATATCAGAGATGAGTGCTTTAGTTTTTAAAAGAAGGGAAAAAATGCCTTGAAAGTCATGCGTTCTCTGTGCTTACACTGGCTCTGTAACAACTTGCTTTTCTGTTCTTTTTGTAGCAGCCATCAAAACAATTGAGGAAGACAGCAAAAGTGCTCCTCCTTGCAGCACACTACAGTTTTTCTTCTCACAGTCACATACCGGGGTTGCATAGAATTAGTGTAATATAACCTTTACATAAATATTAACAATGAACGTTCTCCTTCACAAAGAGCGAGCACGATTCTTCCCTGACCGTGGGTGGAGGGCTGGTAAAGGCAGCTTTATTCCATATTTGAATCTTCATTTTTCTTGGCAATGCCTCTCATGTAAGTTGGCAGCTGTAAATTGCTTTGCTGCCACAGCCCCCTATGGATCATTGCAGCAGCTTGAAATAGCTGTTCAAAGTGAGGAAACCCCTACACAAGGAGTATTCCCTAGGGAGAAATTTCAAGAACTCTACAGCCCCTTTGTGCTACTGGGAAAGTGTAAAGAGACTGGATAAGAATACAGAATTCATCATTGTCCTTTCTGTACAATAAAACATTCATACTCTCTCATCTTTCTTTCTGGACTTGATTATTTGTCGACACTAAGCTTGCCCTATCCAAGAATATGGGTAAGACCAAAGATTGCTTCACACTAACGCTGTGAGCTCTGTGTTCTGCAGCTGGTTTAGCAAAGAAAATGGGGAGCAGCTTCAGCACCATACAGGCTGGCATCCCCTTTCTGCTTGCCCCAAAGCTCTGTTTTGGCAGGCACGAACTCTGAACTGCTCTGACTGTTGGGCTTGGTTACACACCTAACATAACAAAATGCAGAACAGAGTTGATATAGTCACAACAGTTTTTTACTATGTAGAATTTCCTCCTGCGCCCAGGGGAATTCGGTACCTGGCCGGTTACAGCCTGTTGTGCCAGCAGATTACTACAAAGGAACCGGATCATAAACAATTTTTGGGCCTGTGTCTCACAATCATATGATGATATCTGAACCTTCCTGTCTTCCCGAGCCTTCCTTCCTCCAGATTCAAAAGTCTGATTAATGTTATTAAATCAATTTAAAAACTGCTCCAGTTAAATTAGTGCAACCCCTTTGAGCAGACATTTTCAAACATGCTAGTCCTTCAGCTCCTGTTCTGCCCTTTATCTGTGGGTAATCTAGGTTGTAAACATGAATTCAGTGACCATCTTTCCAATGGTGACTCATAGAACCTCCCTCTAATCCACAACAATCTCCTTCTGTCCTTCCTGAAACCTCAGCCTGTCTCTCAGACAATACTTTGTTCATGTCTAGTTGTCAGTCAAGTTCAAAAGCCAGCTATCAGTGTTTCCCTCCTTTCCCTTCTCCACCTGTTTTGTGTGTATCTGTCAGCAATCCACTCTCTCACGAAAGAAGGCCTGCAGCCTTCAGTGTTAATTTAAAACTCTTTTTAGGTGTTCATATCCATACTCTCTGGCTTCAAATATATTACATCACCCTGCTACTTTTCTATCGCATCAGACAAAGTGCTTGTCTTTGTTTCCAAATTATTTCACTGTTTCATTTTACTCAGCATTGAGATCATTTCCCTCCTCATGTCAGCTGGTGATACCGGGCTGTATTGTCCCTTGTTAAACTTTCAAACAAGTACTTCACACCGTTTGGTAGGTTGTCCTTCACAGTGCAAGCTTCCTAGAAATAGGAAGGAATTTACTTTGTTTAGTTTTGTTGTTGTTGTTGTGTTTTGGGGGTTTTTTGTTTTTGTTTTTTTTCTTTTAACCTTTTCCTCCTCTGAAGTGTCTTAGAAACATTCTAATGGGTGATTGGTGTGCCTTAAAACCAAGAGACAACAGTCACAGCTAGTGGGTTAGGCCCACTCAGACTAGTGTCTGGTAGCAGATGAGAAGACATTGAAGTCCTGCATTGGGAAAGTCAGAGAAAGCACTAGTTGAAGGGGGCAGACAAGAGCACAGTCAGACCTCAGGAAATGCTGGAGTTTGTGTGCACGTGGTCTAAGATATGTGGTGAGACCACACTACAGTCAAAGATGAGGAAGTCAGGGACTCCATACCAAACAGGATCCAAGACAAGAAAAAGACATATCTGACTGGAGCAACGTCACGCAGATCACTCACAAACACAAAGCAGGATTGAGTACCTGACTGAAAACCAGAGACTAACACTAAACAAATAGAAGACAGGACTAGGAACTAGTAATACAGATCCAGAAACAAGGATGGAGGGGCTGGTATTTAAAATAAATAGGGAATGTGGCTGGACAGAGTCCACAGACTCTCGGCTGTAGTTTCATAAGCACTTTAAGCCAATATAATCCATCGTGGCTCCTGAAGCAAGTGGTCCTGTACTCCCCATCCATAATTTCTTGTGCATGCCCAAGCACAACCACTTTTTTATACCAGCACAAGCATTTATGTAGCTGGGACATGAACTGGCTTGGGAAACTGGTGCGAGGTAAAGCTGATCACAATTAAAAACTATTAACCATGATTAAAACTAAGTAGTTAGCACTAAACCCGGTGCAGTTCACCATGTAGCCACGCAAGCGCTTGTACTGGCACAACGAAGGAGGCAGCATGCAGGCGGCAAGAAGTAAACGTCTGAGAAAGGAAGACCTTTTTGTGGTAGTAACAACTTAGACCAAGTCGATAAAAATGAGTGAGCCCACAGCGCTGGAGAAGACGTTTCTCTGCCAGCTCTAATGCTGTGTTAAGGGTGCTTACAGTGGTGACGAGCCACCTAGGGAATAATTCATACCCAGCTGCCTTGGGAATGACTCACTGCCTCCGTGAGTCACTCCTCGGCCGGTGGACAGGGCTCACTGCCTATTATGTTGTCCGATACTATCTCAGTGTCTCCTAGTAGGGGCTCATTCATCCGTCCTCAGCCATCCGCTGCTGCTTCTCCCGTGCTTTACCCTGTGAGCCCACCGGGGCCGGCAGTACCTGCTGCCCCTCGCCTTCCCGGGGACTACGAACTATTGCCAAAACCGGGCTGTAAGGTGTTACGCAACTGATCAGAAACGTTTTAAACGACCATAGCGCTGCTTAGTTTGCAACAGCTTGCTCTAAATAGGAGAAATAATACTGCAGGTAGCCCAGTGCTTCCACGTGCACGCGTAACTCGCTCCCCCCCGAGGCGCCCACGGCCGCACATGCCCACCCGCGCGCTCGCTCCTCCAGCCACGCATAACGTCATGCTGCTTGGCCGTACACGCACAGCTCCTCGCGGGAAAGAAGGGGGTGAGAATGAGGTTGGAACGCTCCGTTCAGCCTCCTCTTTACCAGCTGGCAACACGCGCCCGAGGAAGCGCCGGGGGCCTGGGTGCAGAGGGAGCGCTGCAGCTCCGGCCCGCGAAGAGGCTTCATCCTCGGGCTCGCTCCACGCCACGCGCAGACTTGGTTCGGGGTTTGCTCCCCCGGCGGCGCTCGGCCGTGCTCAGCCCGGCTTCCCCTCACAGCCCCCCCCCGTTTCCCGCCCCCCCGGATCGCTCACTGCCGCCCGCAGGCCGCGCCTCCCCCCCCACCCCCCGCCCCGCGGCCCCGGCCCCGCTCCCGCTCCCCGCGGGCGGGCTGCAGTGGGCGGGGGCAGAGGAACCGGCACCAGCCTCGACGAGCGTCAGCGCCGCCCTATGGGAAGCGCGGGGGGGCGGGCCCGAGCGGCGACCGCCCAATGGCAAGCGCGCTCCGCCGTGATGCGGTTACCTGCGGGGTATAAAGGCGGCTGCGTGCGCACTAGCCCCTCGCTTACACAGTATGGCCGGCGACATTAGCTAGCGCTCGCTCAACGCTCTTCTCTGTAACAGGGGAACACACGGACTACAAGGAACCGAACCGCATCGCCTGCCCGCCCGCACCCCCGCTCGGACTGTAACCCGCTCACACACGCTCACGCCGCGCACGCCGGGTGGTTTTTTGCTAGTTAAAAAAAAAAAAACAAAAAAAAACCCAAACCTTTTTCTTCTTATTCCTCCTCCTTTTTTTTTTTTTTTTTAAATTAATATTAAAAAGAAAAAAAAAAATCTCCTAGAAGGTGAAACCCGCCCGGGACGGACTGGGACCCGCCCGGCGGCGGCAGCGCGGCCCGTGCAGCAGCGAACGGTAGCGGCCGGGGGCGGCAGTTTGGTTGTCGTTAATTTCTGTGGTTGTTGGTTGCCGAGTTGTCTCACCATGAAGGAGAACGGTGCACACTTCTTCGAAGGGACCGAGAAGCTGTTGGAGGTGTGGTTCGCCCGGCAGCAGCCCGCGCAGCAGGAGCCGCACCAGAGCAAGGGGTCCGGCGATCTTCGCACCATACCCAGGTCCGTTAACGGCGCCCCGGGAGAAGGGGGGGGGGGGGAGCGGTGCCGGTAACGGCCGGCGCACGCGGGGCCGCGGGTGTGGTGGCGGCGGGGTAATGGCCGTGCGCGGGCTGGCGCTGAGGGGGGGGGGGGGCTGGTTCCGGGGTGGCTCGGCGAAAGCCGTTGGTGGCAACGGCCGCGCGCGCGCGCGGCGGCGGGTTCAGCCGCCGAACTGCCGGGGCCTCCTTGTGTCCCCCCCCCCCGATCGGTGACAGCACCGGCCTCCGCCCGTCCGCGCAACGTCCCCGCAGCAGCGGGAGGGCAGGGGGGTGACCTTCCGCTGCCCCCCCCCCCCGGTCCCTCCAGGCTGCGGGGACAGGGAGCCTCGCCTCTCCCCGGCCGGGACGGCGGCGGGAAGGTGGCGGTGCCGGGGGCGGGCGCGGAGGCCGTTCCGTGCCGCCACCTCGCGTGGGCCCGTGCGGTGCCCGCGGGCAGCATGTGGCGGCGGGGAGGGGAGAGCCGAGCCCGGGCGGGTGCCGCGCCGAGTGTCGCAGTGCCGGGGCCACGGCAGCGGCGCCCACCCCCTTGCGCCAAGCCCCCGCGCACCGTGCGGCTCCCGGCAGCCGGCTGGTACTGCCTGGCCCCGCTCGCAGCGACAGCCGTGCAATTTTCTATTTTTTTTAATTTTTTTTTTTAACGGCGGGGCTTGTTGCCCCTGCCAGCTTCGGGATGGGAAAAGCCCGGCAAATCCCTGCCTGGTAAGACGGGCCGTGCTGTGGGGCGGGGGGGAGATGAGGAGTCTCGGTCGCAGTTCATGGAAGCCGGAAAGGGGAGATCCCCGTTGGTGTCGCGACGAGGATTGATGGTTCCCTCCCGCGGCCGGTTTCGCAGCGACCTCCGGCACTCTGCGAGCTGGGCAGGTTCGCGCAGCGGCGCTCACGGGGGGAAGCGGGCGCTGCACGGGAGCCCAGCCCGTGGCGCGGTACGCACCGGAGTGAGCCGGGGGCGTGGGGTGTGCCCCCCCCCCCCCGAAGTGTGGCTGGAGCCACGGTTTACACGTGAGTCTCTTGGCGCCGCTCCCAGATCGCGCTGCCTCCTTTTTTTTTTTTTTTTTTTTTTTTTTCTTCCCTTTTTTTTTTTTTTTTCTCCCCCATTGACAAGTTGGGGCCAATGGGCGCCGCGCGCCGCGGAGGGGCGGGCCCGCGCCCGCCGCCCAATGGGCGCGTGAGGAACGCGCTGGCGCTCGTTTGGCCGCCGCCCGGGGGGGCCCGCGGCCCACGCGGCTTCACGCGGCTTCACGCGGGCGCGTGTTTCGGACCGTGCCCTCGCTGCGGGGGGGGGGGGGCAGCCCCGGGGCCCGAGGCGGGCCAGCGCGGGAGCCGGTGGGCACCTGCGCGCAGGGGGCGAGTCGGGGCGGTGAGCTGGTCCGCTCCTCGGGGGCGGGTGGTAGCGCGGGGATGGGGCGACTTCGGAACATCCAGCACTGCTCGTGAGGACCACCGGTACCCGGGGGCCGCTGGTCGGGGAGCTCGGAGCGGAGCCTCTGGGGGCGTACTGCTTGTTGGGAGTATGTGAGTGGAGGTGGTGCGTCTGTTCAGAGGCATCCGCGATCTGGCGTTTCCTTTGTTGTGGTATTTCGCAGGAATTTTCCTGTGTGTGTGTACTGGTAGAGTTAGCTAGCCAAATACCTGAATTGCTGGTGGGCAGGTAACTGCCTTTCCTGAATTAATTAATAGCACATGTTGTGTGTACTTACATGTGTCTGTAGATGTATACATCACTAGCTCACGAGTAGTGGAAGCTTCATTTCTGTCATGCCGGAAGCACTGCAGCATACATCTTCAGCTCTGCCCTGTTGGTGCAGTGAGGTAGTTTGCTCGTGTAACTTTCTGACTTGTGAAGCTAGTTAGATCTTTTTGAATAATGTGCTTAACCTGGAAATCATCGGATGTGGTTGTGTAGTTCTTTGAGGTTCAGTGGTGTAGCAGATACCACAAGGTAATAACTTTTAGAGTTGATGTCCAGGCTAACTTGGAAGACTATTGCAAATACTAGCCGAAATGCATGCAGACGATAGGAGTTATGTAGGCACTTCAGGATTCCTGTTACATTGGGCTTCAAATGTGAAAGATTCCAACAGTACTCATTGCGTTAATATGCTCGTGTTGGAATAGAGAGTTCTAGTTTAGAGATGGCATTCTGCAAGTGCTTTCCTCATGGACACATTCATGCTCTGCTGTTCGTCAGCTCAGGCTCGTGTTTACAAAACTGCAAACTTAATTTTTAAAACTGCTGAAGAGCTTTTAATGTAACTACAAAGCAGGTGCCATGACATTGTTCCTTTGTATGGTTTAGATATGGCTGTAAAGCTTTAATAGAGTAGATAGATACTGTTAACTGTTGAGCATGTGGTCTTCAACACAGTTTCAGAGCTGTGAGCATGCTTTGAAGGCCTTTGTGTTAATTGGCTCTTAATACAAGATGTTAATTGAAGCTCTGTACTTTTTTGGTAAGAAGCTGTGAAATGTCTGAAAATTGCTCTTAACCTGTGTCCAGGAGTAATTATTAGTGATAGTGTGTTGCTAGCATGAATTGAAGTTTTATGAAAATTCTCTTTTAGAAAATTGTCAGAATTAAATTACTTATTACATTTGATAGGTAGAAGTGAAAAAATTCCAAATACAATAGATCCCACTATGCTAATTCTGTAAAGGCAGTTGAATAAGCTAGTTTATGTTGAGCAGAACTTGAAATCAAAGTTGAAATTGTAGAACAATAGCTAAATTAGAATCAAGTTGCAAACAAGTTGAGCTTGCCTTTTGTATTGTAATACCTGCTTAGTAGTGAAATGTGAGCCATTCATCTACTGAATGACTAAGCTGGTGTTCAAAGCTGAAAGTTTCCATGTTGCGTGTGCTTGCCAGGGATTAGATATTTTAAAGTCTTTGCTGGATATCACCAGCAAAAAAAGGAAATATGTTCAAGAACTGATGCAGTTAAGAATTTTTTCACATTCTTCCTTCAAGCCTGCTTTCTATGGAAGAGTATGAATAGGTGTGAAGGATTTCAGAAAAGATCTGTGCTTATTACTTTAATGCATTCAGTGAAGGTCCCAACTAAAAACTTTAGTACTGAACATGGCCTTTACTTTGCTGTTAAGATATGGGGTTTTCTTGTTAATTTGATCATCAGTTCTGAGAAAAGCTCTTGTGGTTGAAATAGTGGCAAGCGTCTGAAGATGCCTATCCTACTAATAATCAAAAGTGGAATGAAGTTAGCGTTTTTGTGGTCTCAAAATAATTCATTTTAGCTTTAGTGCTTGTTCTCTGTTTTGTAAAGGATGTTTTTAAAAATAGCCTTTAACTATGTGTGAGGAGGGTTTGCTGAAAACATGATGAACATGCTGTGAGCCCTGGAATTCTGTGGTGACTGAGTAGTGTATTTCACTGTCCTGGCACTCAAATGAGCTGTTTATTCCTTCACATGATAGCCAGCTATGCATTTCCCATCTCAAGCCTTATTGTGAAATTGAATGTACAGAAGTTTGAAACCATAGGTTAATGATGCAAGTATTAAGAGTCTGTATATAACTCAAGCATTCAACCCTGAAGAATTAAGCTTGCTTATGGACCTTCAGTGTGTTTCCTATTTGTCTATATTATGTAGTCACACAAGAAATTGGAGAAAAAACAGTGCCGTAATGAGCAGTGTGGAGTGACGCTGATGTGGGATTCTCATCCTGTGGTAGAGGAAAACTGGGCACCAGTGCAGTCAGGCGTCCGAGTCCTGCACGTACGGGCTTTGTGCTGCACCCTGTAGCCCGAGTCAACTGGCTGCTGCTGCACCTCTACCCCTTCCCCCAGCCCTAAGGACCGTAGTGGTGTTACCTGCTCGTTTTCTTGCAGTGTAGGGACAAGGAGGCTGAGCTGTGAGCCCTGTGCTGCTCCTGTTCCTGCAGTGCTTCAGAACAAACCAGTGCAGAGCTGCTCTGTGTGGAGACTGGGAGGAAGGCAGGGTGGGCGAGATGGTGCCGGGACAAGGGTTTCTGGCACTGTGTACTTGCTGAGCTTTCTTACCTTGAGATGAAAGGTAATCTGGAGAACTCTGTAACAATTCAGTCTTCCCTAATCAAAACTGATGTTCATAAACTGGATTTTAGCAAACAAGTTCAAAATTACAGGGAAAATATGTTTGCTTGTAACTCTGTCAATTGGAATTAAAGAATGGTTTCACACAAAGGAAACAAGCCCTTTTACAGTGACTGCTACAATTACTGACTGTGATACTGCTCGCGGGAGATTAAGACCTATGTTGAAGGCTTTTTGATACTTTCCTACCAGACCACTGAAATTACTAAATAATTTGGTTAGTCACGCTCTGTCAAAGATCTGGTCCCTTAGTGAGACTCCATAGAGCATCTATTAAAATATATAGCTATTGGTATATTCCTAAAAAGGTTTTTTTAATGGCTGTTTACTCAGGAGAACAGGAAGATTTGAGGCTTATGCTAGATACTTGCTGCCTTACAGCTTGTTCCTTCTGGAGGAGGTTACACTCAAACTTGTCCTGAATTTGCCTGTCAGTCTTGTTGAAGCCCTGATGTGCTTATGGGGGCTTATGCTTTCTTAACCATCTTGGGTGGCAGGCGTGGTTTGTCCTTTGATATGAGGAACTCGGGAATACCCATCAGATATCTCTGGATGTAAAGGATGGAGTCACCGTTCCATATATACTGCTGTATCTGTAAAAGGCCTGCAGCAGGAGAAATACAGAGCCTTTAAAGCAGGATCTGTGGCTGTCTTTGTACCATTGCTGAAATACCTTGATATCATCTGGGAATGGTTCTCTTTAGTAGTTGGCTCAGTAGCTTTTAGGTAAGAAGCTATTTTCTGAGGAGTACTGCTTGGAGTCACTTCTGATGTGGATGCAGTTTTCCATTCAGGTGCCAGTCTTTAATTCAAGATTAAGTGCATGTCCCTGGGGAGATTTTCTTAAGTTTAAGATAAGGGAGATGCAGTCTTTCTGTGTATCTGTTCAGAACATAGAGAGGGGGTGTGGGTTTTGTGCACTCCACGGATACCACTGAAGTAAAATTAGCAGG
The DNA here is from genome assembly GCF_018691265.1 of Tyto alba. Lineage (NCBI taxonomy): Eukaryota > Metazoa > Chordata > Aves > Strigiformes > Tytonidae > Tyto > Tyto alba. The sequence continues at coordinate 41,182,397 of NW_024881296.1, read as the reverse complement.
TTGCCAGTGCCTTGTGTCTAAATTCAGGGTGTGATTGTAGTTCAAGATATTGTAACTTAAACAGCAATTTATAAGCTGTTACGTTTCTAACAAGAAATAATTCATGTGTGGGTGTCTGCTGAGAAACACACCAGGTGCCAGGATGTGCTTTAAAAAGCTGTGATTTTTGTGTAACTGGTCTGTACTGTATCTACCAGCTTCAGGACACTCAACTAGTGTTGCAACTCTACTGACACTGATACTTACCTGGATTCCATGTGCCTGGGCTACATTTCCTCTGCATAGGCAGCTTGGACAAGGCACTAAGCTTGACTGTTTTGGATCATGGTATTGGTAGGAATTTGCCTACTTAACTGTAGCCTGCTGATGAGGTAACAGATGTACCTGTTGGCTCCTAAGAATACTTAGTAGGTAGCAGGTGGGGGAATAAAGTTGCTGTGCAGCTGAATGCTTGATTTTAGAACAAGGCCTTACAGTACAAGATTAAAATGCTTATTACTTCAATTATTACAGACTTGACAGCTGTTCTATTTTAATGAGAAGCTATGCAGGAGTACGTATACAGCTTAAGCTGTCTTTAGGATTTTTGTAGGATTTATTTCCTAAGAATTCTTGCTCTCATGCCAAACAAGTTTTCTCAGTGATATCTGGGCTGTGTTAGCGAGGCATTGTTACTGGAGTGGTAGGGTGGTATGCTTGTGAGGGCTGTTAATTTGTGATAGGAACAAGTTCTTTATGTAGTTGTTTATTTAAATTGCTGTTAACCCCCCTTCCCCGTTGTCCTGAAACAGCAGTATTGCACTACTGCATGATACGCTGGACTACTCCTGTATTAAGAACCTGTTTTACCCCTGAAGGCTCAGTATAGGCCAGTAACTTGCATTCAAAAGTACAGTTTTATCTGGCAAGGAGAACTCGATTCATAGCTTATTCATTCTTTATTTCTCAGAAAGAAGAAATAAAGGAGCAAGCACGATGGTTTGAAACTTGGTGAAGGCACTGTTGGCTATTGATTTCATTGCATGCTGTAAGCATACTTCCTAAAAATAAATCACAATACTTCTCAGTTCTGATAAGTTTTCCATACAGACGTGCCTGGGTGGCAGTTTGAATGGAAGTTACTTGCACTCTGGTAACAAGTCTGTCCTGATAACGTTGCAACACATACACAGGAGTAGATTGCTAAACTTGATTTTAATTTTTTTTTCTTTTGTCATGTTTTGCTAGTCAAGTATAGAACAAGTAGCTGTTTACTGTTGAAGCATGGACAGTTTTTCACACGTGAGTAGATGTATTCCATTTTCATTTGGTATTCTCTGAGCAAGTACAACCATTTAAGATCCATGGTGCTTGCCTGTTGGAGAAACGTTTCTGACTTTCAGTAGGTGGCAGTTACTTGAAATTTCAGAAGCAGGGTCTTACAGCTTTGGAATGAAGTGGGTAATAAGCCTGTGTAAGTGAGGAGTTGGTCTCAAATGCGTTTTTAGTTTGGAGTTCCAGTGGATACAGGTCTGCTGCAGAACTTGGCTACCAATGAGTCTCATGCATCATACTCTCATATGCTTGGCTTAAGTACAGGAAAGCAGTTTCCAAAGTGTTTGGGATTGTCCTGATGGCTGGCTGTGGGAAATAATAATGCAATCCACATATTACCCATTGGAAGGGGAATTCTGAAGAGCAGAAGCCCATGATAGCATTTTATTGAGAATTATGTCTCTTTGGTTCCCTCTTTCAGTTGGAGGCTTTACTTCCCAGTTAAAACTTCACTCCATTATGAAATGAGTAATGTTCTCAAGTGTTTCACAGATACTATGAGGTTTTTTACTTGACAAAATGGGATTAGCTGCAATACTACATGTGCTGATAACTACTTAAATGCTATTTGTAAGGTGGATTTTCTTGTTTCTTCATTAAGTGGGGGTGGACATTGCTTGTCCCTAACACTTAGAAATTTATACAGATTAAAGAAAAGGAAGAAATGCAAGAGTTAGACTTCTAGTGAACTCAGCCTTCTTGGTACAGAGTTGTTCCAGATGTTCTGCTTTAAACAATGGAAAATGTCAAATATTAAGGTCATCTTGTTTAAATATATCGAGATCAAATCTAGCATGTTAGTGGCCTTCCTGTAGTTTTCTGTGCTTAATTTTAAAATGCCTGCAGGTACAGGCCAGTATCTCTACAAAACTTTTCCCTAATGTGGCGAAGTTTCATCCTGGGTCCTGCAACCCCTTGTTACTCTATTTTATGTATGCTTCTGGATTAAGCCTGGCGTTCTGTATGTTTCTCACCTTGTAGGCTTTTTTCCTTGATGCTACTCTTGAATTGGATCAAATTATGAACTTTATTCCCAAAAAGGCCGAATGCATGAACATTTACCATATGCTTAGCAATGGTTTCTGTACTGGAATAGTGATGAATCCAGAAAAGTTTTAATATACAAAGGTGTTGTGCCACTACAGATTTCAGCCATAGTACCCAAATACCTACTCTAGTACTGAGAAGCGTAACTAGGAACTTCTCTGCATGTTAGGGCTTGGACTTAACATGCAATATTGTACTGTTGTTAGTATGCTGTACTGATCCTTCACTGTTGGACTACTTGAACATCAAAATAGTCACCTCTTCCTTGGCCAGTGTGTGATTGAAACTTAAATGAGTCCTTTTCTTGAAATGTTTGTGCAGAACTGCACTACAGTGATACTTACAGAAAATTCTCACTTGTCTACATAAAGCTAAGGTTTTGATCGTCTGACCAGGAAAGAAACTTGAGGCTGAAACATATGCTCTTGCAAAGCCTGATAGTCACATACCCATTGATACTTAAGCGGATAGAAAAATCAGATTTGTAGTGATGTACAAATGGGGTTACCACAGCTCAGCATCAGGCAGTGTGAGGAAACTCTGCCTCAGCTTTCATAAATGCTGTCAGACACTAGGTGTTTCTGTAATGGCAGATAAAATACTGGTAGTGGTGTTGGAATGATTTGAACAAGTTAAAATGTTACTTAGTTCAATTTACAGGAAGAGTATAATAGGATGTTAGAGGAAGATATGAAGGCTGGCAAATTTATGCAGGTATTCTGTAGCTTCCAGAGAAAACTAAATCCTTCAGTCCTCAGCAAAATATCAAAAGGAGCATTTAAAAAATCGGGGTAATATGAACTATTTCACTCTTTGCATTTACCAGGCTTTTCAAAGATTAACAGATGTTTGCATTTTCATACAAACTTGAGTATCAAGAGCAGAGCTAAACCCAGTCAGTGACAAAAGTGTAGAGCTAAATAAATGTGTGGGACTTTATCTGAGCATTAAAAACAAGCTTTTTTTTTTTTTTTTTTTTTTCCAATTTGACATGCAGATTGGAGTGATCTGTGCTGTCATGTCTGTAGTGGCAGAATGGTATTCCATCAAGGCTCACAAGCTGGTGTAGTAGGGAAAACCTCACTTTGATTTTAACTATCCACATGTCACTGATTTCATAAATCAGTTGTTCAGATGTGCACTTAATTATGAGGGACTTTAAGATGCATAGGATTCTCTTCAGCTAATTTAATAGCTTCAGTCTCATCCAGATGGAGGTGGTAGTGTGAGTCTAAAGTAAGTATGTTCTGATTGACTCCTGTACAAGTACTGGTTTAGTGCAATACTTTAAAAGGGAAAATACTTAAGTATTAGGAGTAGAGAGAGTTCAGTTTCAGGAGGCATTCTCAAGTGAGAGAAGGATTATGGCATTTATTCACTGAGGTGTTTAGAGAAGCAAAGAACATGTGGATATATTTTAGTTGTATGTACTGCAGAATCTAGAACTTCAACTTTGCAAACTGACCAATTTTCTAAGGGGGGAGATGAGTAGCTGCTGGGGGAACCCTGCTGATAGAATTAACAGTGTGTGCTCAGTCCTGAAGTACAACTCCAGAGCCTTTGCTGCGTCAGAGGGGTAGAAGTCTGACTATTGAGGAGGGATTAGGCTGACAGGTGTATGGGCAACTGCGCCAATCTAATAGCTTGCTTGGTGATGGACAGAACTGCAGTTCTTCATGCTCCCAACTGTGAAGGGTCCTGTCGTTGTTGCAGGTCTGCTGGTGGGCAGCTTAGTTCAGGACAGGTTTGTGCAAAAGAGGCAGTACCAACCTGCAGATGGAATAGGCTGTGGGAAGGGAAGGGTAGGAGAAATGGGGCAGCTGGCAGTCTTGTAATTTTGCAACTTCAGGAAGCTCTATCTGTTACTGTCTGCTTGATAGCAAATTTGACTATATTGGATTGTACTGATCTGGTGTAGACACAAGACAGAAGGGACAACCAAAGTAGATTTTTGCAAGTCTGTCACTTCTCATGAGTACTTGGAAGTATTTGGGCTTAATTTGAGCCCTTAGATTTTTTTTTTCAGTTTCTTAATAAAATTCCTTTAGTAATGATGGCAAAAAAAATTGAAATATTAACCTTCTACCACTATACTGAGATCTGGCACTGTAGTTTCCAGTTGTACTATATGAAAATAGTTCAGTTGATTTTCTTGTAAGTGTAATATAACACTTATAGAAAATAGTTTGAAACATATCTTCCAGAGGTAGAAGAAATTCTATTTTCCTGATTGATCAAAGAGGAATTCGGGTCATTGAGATGTATTAGCTTTTGGGGGCTGTTTTTCAATTAAATTTTGAACTTGACTCTAAGCTGGACAAAAAGCATGTTAATGTTAACCTGCTGGTATGTTACTCCAGTAGTTGCCAGTGACTACTGTGATTGAAGTATGTGGAGATTGAACCTGAAGCATTCTTTAACAGTGAATTTTATCTTAGTGCATGTAGAGTGCAAGAATTAAGGTTATCCTGACTTGCCTAGTTAAAAGATTGGGGTTGCTGTTCGATGCTTGTCTTCATGCAGCAGATGAACAGATCTTGAGGAGTACTTAGCCACTGGGAGCTAAGAATTGGATATTACTGTATTGTGATAGACAGTTCCTATATAAAAAGACCTTGCCTTTTGTGCTCTCAGATCCAGCATCTCAAGGCAAGAGCTATAGTCTTGTTTGGGCTATACTTTTTACCCAGTGTTCTGGAAAGCTTCAGTTTAACCTGTTTGCTCTTCTGTAATTTCTTCACAGGATTGAGTGGGACAAACTTCTGGAGAATGTGCATTGTTTGATCATAAGTGTGACAAAAACTGACAAGCAGGAAGCTTATGTACTCAGGTAAGCCACTAGCTTATTCTTTCAGTCTGCAAGAGGTAAAAAAACTAGAGCTGTCATGTGGGGTCCACCTGGCTCAGAATCCAGTCTTGGGTTAAGATCCTGCTGTTCATGACTAGAACAGGCAGGGTCTGCTACTCACAGTACTGTCATGCTTCTGTTCAGTAGCAGAAACATCTTCATAGTTATCAGTGCTTGTCTTTTTTCTTTAACTAAAAGGATTAAGGACAGAGCTGTGTTCTGCACTTGATCACTGAATTTTGTCCAGGGGTAAATAAGTCCCCCAACTTAAGAGGTTTAGGATTACTTCCAGCAGAATAATGCATGTAGGTGTCACTTTTAGATCAGCAAAAACTGTATCATTAGATCGGCTTTAACTCCAGATAATGCAATCAAGTGGAACAACTCTTGCAGCTGAGCTAAGGACATCTGTGAAAAGGTAGCTTTCCTGAAATGTTGGAATTTTTGTGTTCAGCAGTTAGTTGTAAGGACACTGCTTTGGCCATGTGTTTTTCATCCAGCAAAATACTTTCATGCTTTTTTCTACAGGAACTTTACAGACACATTGACACTCTCTGTTTTACTTCAGATTACAAAAACTGAAGCTTTTGTACTCTTGAAGACTGCCTTGAGGGCAAGGTTGGGCTAAGAGTAAGCTAGTCAAAGAAACTGTGCTGAAGTCTCCTTTCTGCAAGCTTCGTGTATTTAAAGCAAAATTCTGGAAAGAATGTAATTAGTTGCAACTGTATTGTGGATGAAATATAACCTTGACTTTTGCATTCTTAAACAGCATTCCAAACTGAGTTATTTAACTCAACTGTTACTCCTGTTGCTCAGTTGCTTGGTGAGAAGATACTTATACATGTTTAATTTTCTGGATGTAGTATCAGTGCCTGTCCCCAGTTCAGTGGGACTGTAGTTAGGTATCTGACTTAGTTTATCTATAGTTAATTTCTGTGTTTTATGTATAAGGCATATCTTAGAGCTGTGCCTGTACTCTTACTATGAGACTTCCCATTCATTTGGACAGGTGCTGATTTACCACTTCCTAGTAGTCAGCTTTCCTAGAAGTTGCAGGCACACAATTTATGAAATTCTGTTAAGGCTTTTGGCTTTTTTGAGTTCACTTTCTCATAGGCTTTATTTAAGCTGAGAAAGTCACATTTCAAGTTTGACCCTGTTCTGTCTGGGTGAAGAAATCAAACTGCTTGTCCATTGTGTACCCACTTTGCAGCATGATTGTACTTCTCAAAGATATTGAGGATATCTAGGTAGCAGGTAGTAGCTCTCCTGCAGTGTGGTAGCTGTGTGGTATCACACTCACATCAGGTATTTGGGGAAATAACAGCTCTCAGACATTAGCTGAAATACATTGGTGTGATCCATTTGCCAAGTATGCTTATGTACTGTGTGCTGAATGTTCACTTACAGTAATGCATTTGGTTGGGATAAGAACCAAGATGTAACCATTCTCTCCTGGCTTGTTTTCTGTAGAACACTCAGTATATTTTTAACAAGTGTTTTTGTTTTGATGGTTTGGTTTTGTTTTTTTGTTTGTTTTTTTTTTTTTTCCAGTGAGAGTAGCATGTTTGTCTCCAAGAGACGTTTCATTTTGAAGACGTGTGGTACCACCCTCTTACTGCAAGCACTGGTTCCCCTGTTGGAGCTTGCTAGGGAGTACAGTGGGTTTGACTCAATTCAGGTAAGGTGCCAAAAATGCTGCATCTTTCTTAGAATGTACAAGAAGCTTTCTACTAATATTTCAAATTAAATGATTTTCCTGAGTATTCTGAGACTTCCTTTGCCATTTAAGTATGCTTCCCATAAGGGGAAGATTGTAATAGAAGATTGCTTGCTCTGCTGTAGGATTTAGCTTTCTGTTTGCCCAACTTAGAAATGCTACTGTCCTGAGTTAAGGTTACTTAAGTGAAAGACTTCCATATCCATGTTGGCAGTGCTGAAGTGGCTGATGTTTTCTTGTGGAAAACAAATTTAGAAGTAAGCTGTCTCCTCTAGCTTACAGATTAAGCTGGAAATAACCATATGTCTCTGAAATGGCAATACAGGTAAAAATGTTTTGACAATGAAGACTTAGGTCATGTGAAAGATTGTAATAAATGCTTGCACTTATCTAGGTTTTTAGATTCAAGGTGGATGGATATATTCAATATCTAAGATGAACCTTTATTTTTTCAGAGCTTCTTTTATTCACGTAAGAATTTCATGAAGCCTTCCCACCAGGAGTACCCACATAGGAATTTCCAGGAAGAAGTAGAGTTCCTTAATGAAATTTTCCCAAGTAAGTACATGAAACTTCAGCAAAGTTGTGCAACTTGTGAGAAGTGAGAGGTGACAAGCAGTGCAGTACATACAGGCTGCCAGGCCGTTCATGCAGTTCTGCAGCCAGCACATGCTTTGGCTGCTTAAAAATCAAAAGCCATAAATACTTTTTTTTTTCTGAAAGTTTGACACTTGGCACATTGTCTTAACTGAGGTAATCTTCAGTTTTCCAAATGAGTGTAGTAAGTTAGTCTGCAGAACCCAGCTCTCACTAACCCTGAAAGCCTCACTAAAGAGGTAGGATAGTAATTTAAGGTAACTAATACACTGAAGAGAACTGTAAGCTTTTCTCAGAAACGTCACTGCGCTAAAGATTGAATTGAAGCATTTAATCAAATCTAAAACCTACAAGAATAACCTTGAATTTTAACTACTGGCAGAAAAGTTTTTTGAAGGAACATGGAAGCTGTAGTCTGAGTTTGAAAATAATTTATTTGAAAATAAATGCTAAGTATCAATTTAATGGATGCTTAAGAGCACGAAGGTTTCTGTCTCTGCATAGCTACAGCTGTAACTGGAATTTCCTGCTAGTAGGCTCTTAACTGGGGTGTCCAGATGGCCTTCTCCAAGAGCCTGTTTCTCTGATTATTGGCTTTGCATTCCTGAAGTCAAGTGCCTGGATATTTGATAGAGATGCTGACTGTATCGGTGAACCTCTTAGAGTTCTGTGAAAGACTTTCACTGTCTTGAAATATGAAATTAAGGTAATATTATACATAAACGATCAGCTGTGGTACATTAATGGAGACTTTCTGTCTTGTCTAGATGGAGCAGCTTATTGCATGGGGCGTATGAATTCTGATTGCTGGTATGTACGTGAAGACTTGGAAATATTTGGGGCTTACAGTAGAACTTGTAACGTGATGATGGTAATACTTACTGCATACCTGATTTGTATTTTCTATAGGTACCTGTACACTCTGGATTTCCCGGAGAGTCGGATATCCAATCAGCCTGATCAGACACTGGAAATTCTGATGAGTGAGCTTGACCCAGTAGTTATGGACCAGTTCTACATGAAAGACGGTGTTACTGCAAATGATGTCACTCGTGTATGTTTGCTTGAAAACTAAGCATTTTCAGGAATGATGGAAATGGGGCAACAAAATGCTTCACTTACCATTTAATACAAGGTGTATTTTGTGGTAGGAAAGATCTCAGAAAATGTCAGCTTAATATTTTGGTGGCAAAAGGGGTTTAACTCTAGAATGTTTTGGGGAATATGAATTCACATTTTCAAAGCCCCTGCTTTAACGTATTGAAAGGAGCAGTTTAGTGCTTTGGATGATTGGAAGCTTATCCTCTGAAAAATAGAGGAATAGGAATAAACCCACAATTGAGTAACATCCACTGAAGGATGGAGATTGAGGAGTCAGAGTTAAACTGAAGATAATGAATGCCTAGGGAATCTAGATATGGAAATTAAGGTTAAATCACAGAGCCATTTGGATATTGGGGGAGGGGAGTGGATTTAAGGTCTAAACATATCTTGATGGCTTTGCCTCCTTTTTTCTTTTCTCCAAATGCGAAAGTCCTGTGACATGAACAAGCTTCTCTGACAAGTACATTGACTTAATTGGTTTTCCATCTTAGGCTTTGATTCTCATACTGTATTTCCTATTGAGATTCGGCTGTAGCTCAAGTACTGTGTGGGAAACCTGAGTGCTTGGGATTGCACTTCATTCTAGAGCATGAAGTAGTATCTTCTCACTGTGGAGTGAACATCAGCAGCCTTACATTTAATGGATACTAAACAGGAGTTCCATTTTGGTTGCCGAAGCAATTTTGTTTTAGAATTCTAAGGTGTTCCCTTGTCTTGGAGGTATGCAGCTTGGTTCTGTAAGAGGCAAAGCATCTGATAACCAGCATGCAACTTGGCACTCAGTCACTCTACTTGGTGACAGGATGCAAAGTTGTTCATCTACGGTGGTACAGATTATAAAACTGACTTGTTATTGGGAGAATTCGGGTGTTCTGACCTGTAAACCGGGTGTTCATTCTGCCTTTGAGTTAAATCTGAACAAGGGTAAGGATGCATGATAAACTGAGTGGTCTAATTTTAACTTCTGTTTCAGATGAGTGGAATTCGTGACCTGATACCAGGTTCTGTTATTGATGCTACAATGTTCAATCCTTGTGGGTATTCAATGAATGGGATGAAATCGGATGTAAGTTCTATGCTTTTTGATAATTTATGTTAAAATAACTAGTAATTATTTGGTGGTAATACTATATTTTTTTTCAGGGAACTTACTGGACTATTCACATCACTCCAGAACCAGAGTTTTCTTACGTTAGTTTTGAAACAAACATAAGTCAGACCTCTTACGATGACCTGATTAGAAAAGTTGTAGAGGTTTTCAAGCCAGGAAAATTTGTGACAACCCTCTTCGTTAATCAGGTGAGTTTTCTTGCATTATCCCGTCAACTATGCATATAGACACAAACAAAGCAAGACTAGAGCTTTTTTTTTACTGCAGTGTTAGTGGTTTTCAGTTTGCCTCTATATTTGAATGGTAGTTTCTTTGGAAAGTAAAAATATTCTTCAGAGTTGCTTTGGCATGTACTAAATCTCATCTCAGAAAACTTAAGAAATAGTAAGATAAGGCAGCCAAGTCTCAGTATTCTAATGACTTCCTGTGCAGTTCTGTATAGGCATCACTTCTTGCTCTGGCATTTTTCTGGATTTGGCTGCAGCTGTCAGTTGAAGTGCTGCTATTAATGGTGATGCTGCCAGCTAATCGCAGGATCGGAGTAGTTTGGGTTGGAAGTGACTTGTAAAGATTATCTAGTTGAACACCTTGTCAGTGAGCAGAGAGATCTTCAGCTAGATCAGGGTGCCCTGAGCTTGAATGTTTTCAGGGAGCTACAGCCTCTCTGGGTGACCTGTTCCAGTGTTTCATCTCCCTTGTTGTAAAAAATGTCTTCCTTATATCTAGTATAAATCTACCCTCTTTTAGTTTAAAACCATTACCTCTTGTCCTGTGGGTATAGGCCCTGCTAGGAAGTTTGTCCCCCATCTTTCCTGTCCCCCCTTCAGGCACTGGAGGGCCGCTCTGAGGTCTCCCCGGAGCCTTGTCCTTTCCAGGCTGACCAGTCCCCACTCTCAGCCCGGCCCCATAAGCGAGGAGCTCCAGCCCCTGTAGTGGTTCACAGAAAAGCAGAGCCATATGCAGGGAGCAGAATCACTGCTTGGGTTTGGAACTTCCTGCAGCACTGTCAGGCATGGGTTTTAAGTATGTTAGTGACCCTATCACAAGAACCCCGTGTAAAATACATCTTGTGCTACTCTATCTCTAAATGCAAAGTTTAAATACTTTCACTTTTTTGTTTTCTAGAGCTCTAAATGTCGTACAGTGTTTTCTTCTGCCCAGAAGATTGAAGGGTTTAAGCGTCTTGATCACCAGATTGCCCAATTCAGTGATTATAATTTTGTTTTTACCAGTTTTACAAAAAATTGCCAGCAACAGCACAGTTGATTAAGAATGAAGAAAAAGCGCAAAAAGAAATCCCATATAGAAGGTGGTGGTTGCTTTCTAGTTAATGATTCAGGGAGCCATGCTTTCCACTCCCACCACCTTGTAGTTGTGGAAAGCCCTAGGTGTAATCATAGTATAACCATTTTGAATTGTATGCATTATTATATCAAGAAGTTAGATATCTTGCATGAATGCTCTCTTCTGTGTTTAGGTACTCTATGCCACTCTTGCTGTGAAATTGAAATGCATGTAGAAAAATCTTACTGTATGAAACATTACAACACTTGTAAAAATGATTCAGGTAGAATTACACACAGTATAGTTTTTCTCCAGGTATCACCAAAAATTCCCCACAGACAAGGCTTTCGTCCTCATTAGACTTTAGCCTCAATCTACTCACTGGGGACAGTTCTCTGTTAACTTGTCACATTCCATCTACGTTGTGATTTCAGTCTAAAACAGTTTTTGACAAACTTTTATGATTTCTAATGAAACTGATTGCTAATTAACACTTCCATGTTTGAAGAAACTTCTTAAAACAGTTACAAATTGTTTTGCTACTACAGGTGGTGGTTGATTTATTTTTAAATCAGACTGACTTTTCATGCTCTAATAAAGCTTATAGGAATTTGCTCAGCTGTACTTTAGTGCTGGGCTAATGCATTGGTCTTTCACCTCTAGGAACCTGGGTATCGGTACTAATGCAGGTTAAATTCTGTTTTACCTTAACGCTTACTTATCTGTCCGCATCCCCAAGCTGTCACACTGCTACACAACGGCAGGATTTGAAGAAGGTCCAAGACTTGATAGGGGAAGAGCAGAGTCGGGACGCAAGTGCTTTGGCTTAGTTGTGTGACAGCCTTGCAAAGTGCAAGTTCATATTGGCACCAGACATCTTCTTTCCTAATCACCAGTTATGTCAGACTAAGAAGCTGGTGCTCTTGAGCCCTGGCAGGTAGATCTAGTGAAGGAGTGGAATTTGCCAGTCTGGGTGTTTTGGTTTGGATTATTTTCAGTAAAACCTGTGACCTACCACTTCTAACTGTAAAGTGTGCTTCTCAACTGGTCCAGTGTCACTTCATTTTGTTGTTCCAAGCAAAGCTAATGCCTCTATCTTGTGACAGTCTTGTGACATTGTTGTGCATGTGACTTATGTTGTATTTGAGTGTTGTGACTTCATCTGTTTTTTCCTCCTAATTACTTCAGGTGGTTCCTCTTACTGTGACTTGAGGGCATTAAGTGAAGGCATAGAACAAGAACTGTCTGGGACACCTGGACAGAAGTGAAATAGAATGCTATTCATAGAGCATGAATAAGTGTGTAATTCAAAATCACTTTAATGGATATTGACTAAAATGCAGGCTTTAAAGAGCTGGCACACTTTCAGCTATGTTAGTAAATACTGGGATTTTAACAGCTGTGAGACCAGCATATTAACTATGAAACTGAGATTATTTTTTTCCCCTCTCTTGTCCCTGCTATGTGTTGACTCTTTCTGGTTTGACACAATGGTTTTTTGTTCCTTCCGTATTTATAAATGAAGCACTTTTTCAGTGCTTCTAAACTAAAGTCTACTTGGTTAAAAATCAAGTGGTTGGAACATTTTGGTTTATTTTAAGCATATTGTTGATGTTCAGTGGTTTTTTTGTTCTTGAACATTGTCCCAACTGACCTGACATTTGTTGGCTTGAGGTCCTTTAAGTAGACTGAAGATCCCTTTTCAAGTAATACTGAAATACACATTTTACAAATAGAAGTATAAGCCTCGGCTATAAAAGTGAAAGCTGTTAAATGGATTATTGAACTATCTAGGGTGATCAGGATGGGGGGAGTATGGTGTATCATTTCTGTGGTGTTAGACTTTGATCATTTAAAAATATCTGTACCACAACTTAATGCTTCAATAAAAGTTCGCTTAAATTGTTTGTAGTGATGATCCAGCAATTCTATCCTTTACACTCTTCGTGCTTTTTGGTACCAAATGGCTTAATTCTGAAACAGATTTATGTGTTTCTTGTCCTAAGGGGATGCATCTCAACTATTAGCATGTTGGTAGTTTAAAATGAGACATCTCAAAGGAAGTCACATGAAAATGTTGCGCTGTTCTTGAGGCTAAAAATACTTGTCTGAAGGAACACACAAAAATTGAAATTTGCTTTAGTCATCTAACTTGTATTTTTTCTTCAGCATTAAATATTTTAATATTCATCTGAATTAAGACAACTCCTGCTTCTGCTAGTCTTAAGTAATAAACTCTGACATATGTTTATGGTTCTTAGGCTTACACTGACTTTGAGAGTTCAGGGTGATGTTTCTCTCAAGATAAAGTAGGCACGTTCCTAATCTGGACAGTAAATTAGACCAGAAGTTAGTGGCTAGGAATGTCAGTACTAAGCAGATGCAACCAACATAAACTTCCTCAACTCTATGTAAACAGTCCTACAGGAACAGCAGCAGCAGTTTAACCACACCTGCTAAGTTCTTACAATGCTGATAGCCCCCAAAGTCACCCAAGTAGGGAAAACCTGTGTTAGTGTTGAAGGCCTAATACGTTGTGTGAATACAGGTTTCAGTAAGCGCCCAGAACCTATCCTTTCATACTGGACTTCTCTAATAGTGCTTTGGATATTAAATAGTAACTTCTAGTTATTTCAAGTACTTAACACTGTTGAAAATATCCAACTATGTCTTCTGTGGAGGGAAGACACTCCAGCTTGCAGCATCAAGACATCCTGTCTGTCTCAGCTATGACAAGTTAGCAGTAATCTACCTCCGAAGAACTGTTTTCTAGACTGACCACAAAACTGAAGATTCATCTTAATGTTTCTCTGTTTTAACTCACTTTGCCTGAAGTTGGCAGATTTACTGTAAAACTCCTTGTCATCCTCATGTTTTTCACCTCAGGAGTGTTCTTCCGTAACATGCCTGTACAGTAGCCCTTCTTGATGGTAAATGGTGCTGATAACTGACATGAGAATATGGTATCTATGTATCTGTCCATTTTGGCAACACAAATGCAAAGCTTGCTGTAGTCATTTGTGGTGTTCGATGTTAATATTTGTCATAAACCAGTAGAGGAAACAGCACTGGCTGCAATTCCACATGTCCACTTGATTTCTGTGAATAAATCAATGGAATAACTACTGTAAAGGGGTAGGAAGGGCTTTCTGTAGATCTACTGGCAGATGCATCCCATCCAGTCTTGTGGGTTTGTGCGGTCCAGCTTTAAGTCTCTAATTCGATGCCGCCTGTACTATGGGGAGCGCATCTCATTCCACAGAGACCTGTGTGGTTTGAGAGGAGGCCGTCTCAGTGACGACTGTTCAGGATGTATATCAATTTGTTTTCTGGTGTTAGGTCACCTGCCTGATTCAGCAGTTTAAAACAGAACTTAGCTGTTACAGTTTCATCTCCGTGTGCATACGAAGTGATTTGTACTTCCCTTTGGTAGCCTCTCCTTCCTTCCATTTCTTGTGGACTTTCTGTGTTTGAGCTCATCCTGGAGGGATGAGTGCTGAGCTCACAGCGTCCCAAGAAAAAGATGACCCTCAGAGTTAATAGAAGCAATTGCAAGTCTGAGGAATGAAGATAATAGTGATTGTTGTCAAGCTGGAAAGTCTCGTCTTAGGCTGTGTGGGGATGGAGGGAGAGGGGCAGACTGCAGAGAGTGTGAGGACAAGGCAGTTCTGTGCGTGTCTGCACCCCAATGTAAGTTCAACACGGGGAGAAGATAGAGCTGCTGGCACCAGTGCTGGTATCAAGCCATTTGAATAGGCATTAAAAGCCACCAAATTTCAGTCCTAGGCCTCTGCTGTAACATGCTGATGCCAGAGAGATGAATTCGCTCTGGCACTCAGATTGGAGGGTAGGATGACTCCAGGAGCAGGTACTGGCTGTCAGTCTGGCTGTTGCTTTGGTGGTGCAGGATTACCTGGTGCCAGAGAAATGAAGCCTCCTACCTGGAGTAGTGTAACCTCAGGTTTCTCTCGTGATAGTCCTAAAAGCAATGCCACCAATACCTGACGGCACAAGGGTTGGAAACAGGGCTGAGGATGTGCTCCAGAAGCGTGGAGTTCTTTCTCCCAAGCTGTACAGCCAAAACTACTTTAAAGGTGGAAAAAATTGCTTCCAAACACGATGGTTACTCTGCAGCCTGCTGAAGTGTTAAAGCAGAGCCTGTGGCCAAAGCCTAGGAAGAACAGGATCCTTCAGTGCTGACTTGTTAAGCTTCCATGCAACTACAGTAACAACAATTCAGTAGAAAAGTTAATGAACAACTGAGGAACTTCTCTGACTTGGCTACCCTGAGCTAAGCAAACAGGATTCACATGTAAAGGAATGCAGACTGTCACCTACATATTCTTAAAGATGTGCAAGTAAAACTCCAATTTCAAAGGCTTTCACAGCCGTACTGGGAATGTACCTCCAGCCAAGCACTTGGAAGAGAACTGTCATTAGACAGCTGCTGAGATGGGCATTTCCTGACAATTTCTTCCTTTTGACTTTCAATTACATGCTTAACTTCAGGTTAACTTGCACCTTTTCCATCCTGCTTTACTTCACGCTGGAATTACTGGTGGTGTAGTCTGAGGGCTGTTCTGCATATTGCTTACACTTCGGGAAGGCCTTTGCTCTTTGGGGGAGGTCGGACTAGGGGAAACAATTGCTTATGATGTTTGCTGTTAGCGTACTTCGTGCCACCAAGGAAGCACTGCTGGAAACAAGGTTTAGCCCAATACCAAGATGGCTTCAATTTTCTTCCATTTCTTGTTATACAGTAACAGCAGCTCTCCCATCCTAAGTATATATATAATAACATAAAAATGAAGCAGGCCCTAGAGACTCTTGCTTCTGCAGCTGCCCAAGAGGTGTATCTTGATACAGATTTTGTTATCTATAACATGCTTGGCAACTGTGCAACTGCTATTGTAAATGAATGTATACGAGTACAATGTCTAAAGTCACTCTTAGGAGCAAATTCAGACACAGGAATGCTATAATCTCAGCATTTTTAATTCCTGGATTAGCCAGAACATGAAACCACATGTTTGCTATTCTGTAGTTCCCAATGTGCATGCTTTACCTAATCCGTAAATTTTAATTCTGTAGTTTATAGCATTCCTGTTAACGCCCCCACATACCTTTTTCTAGGTTATATTGTTCCTTTTAGTCCATTACTGTAAACTTGTCTTGAAATACTAAGATTTCAGACTAGCATGGAAGGTATCTGCCCATCTGAAGACATGCAGTGGAACTACTGCTTTTTAAACTTGGAATGAGTAATTGTGTCAGCGCAAGGTTCCCAGGGCTCAGTGGAAACCCAGAGGAAAAACAGCCCTGAGAGAAGGCAAACTGGATCCTTAGTGACCTTTCCAGACATGCTAAGCAGGGCACAACATGTTCTGTGACTGACAACCATTCATTTAGTAACTCATAGGCTTCTACAGTCCTAAATGCAACCCAAGATGCAAAAAGTACAACTTTTTCTTACTCCTCTCCTTCCCTGCTATCCCCTGAACTGTATTGCAGAAACTAAATTTAATTGCAATAAACTGCGATCAAGTACAACTATCAGATTGTCTGCAATATGTAACCTAATATTGGCTGACTTGCAATGATGTTTAATTTGTTTAGCAGTTACATACTTGGAAAACAACAACAACAAAAAAATGCAAAGTATTTGACCTTAGAAAGCCTAAATTAGAAATCTGATTTTCAAAGTACTCCTTTTGCTCAATTAACTGTCATGTGCAATGTAATTGACTTGATTATCACCTGTTAAGTATATTTTGTGTAAATAACTAGTTGCTGGCACATCAATTACTGTAAACTCATAAGCAGCTGTATGGGTCAGTTAATATTTTTACTAGGGCAGCGAGAAGATTACTCCAGAGCAAAGCCACGGAGCATACGCATGACAGAGAAACCACAGACACATGCACATACCTGTGTGCGCTTCTGATTCTCTGCATCCCTTTGGGCAGGAGCAAAAGCGTATTGAATAGGCTGCTCAAGATGAGGTCCATAGTGCTATACCACCTTTTGAAGGCCTCACTGGCCAAAAATGGGTCCATTCTTTAAGGTGAGTTATGAAAGCAGCTACCTTCTGTTTATAGTTTCTTAAATGGTTGGCTCCGAAGGGAAGCTTTCACTATGGATACAGTGCTTGATCTCGGTGATCTAGGTTACAATACTGAATTTGGACATTGCCAGTTAAAAACTGCAAGTTACCTGAGCTGCTGGGAGCCTGCTTATAAAACATGTCTACTTAGCAGACACTGAAATAAATTCACGTTCCAGAAGCTTTGTGGAAAAATCTTTCATTAGGAAAACAGTGCTTCTGTCAATTTGCTCTTCAGCTTCCTACACTCTTGAGAACAAGCATGTGGAGGTAGAGAACAGTGTGATACTCATTCCTTCCAAACCACTTTAATATATAATTAAATACTAGTCTGTTGCATGATCAGAACTTGCAGACACCTATGTGTAAGCTTCATGAAGCCAAACTTTGTTCTCTCTTTTAAACAAATACATTCCTGCATGTGAAAACTGGAGGGGGTAGGGTGAGGGAGAAGCTAAATGTATTTTGTAACACCTTTTTTAAACAAACAGTTGCATTTGGAGTCTTAAGTAGCCCAGAGTACTCTATGAAATCATGCACTCCTTTCGCTCTGCTTATACTGTTGTTGATTAAAGTGGAAGGAGGGGGCACTGAGTGGTGAACTGCAATGAGTACTTTTTAAAATTCAATCCAAAGGAACTCAATCATGTTCCATAATGGAATTGTAATTCCATGCTACAGCCCTCACAAACATCTTTCAAATTTTGCACTGGTGTCAAAAGTAATGGTGCATTCTGAGTAAGATGGACCTTAGCAACCGTAATTCAGAAATGCAAAGGGACTGGAAAATAAACTCCCCTAAGATTCACAGAATGGTTTGAGTTGGAAGGGATCTTAAAGACCATCCAGTTCCTGGGCAGGGCCCCCTTCCCCCAGCCCCGGCCAACCTGTCCTTGAACCCTTCCAGGGAGGGGGCAGCCACAGCTGCTCTGGGCACCCTGGGCCAGCGCCTCACCCCCCGCACAGGGAACAATTTCTGCCTTACATCTCAGCTAAATTTCCCCTTTTTCAGTCTAAAACCATCACCCCTCGTCCTACCCCCACCCCCTGACCCAGAGTCCCCCCCCCCCCTCCTGCCCCCCCTTTAAGCCCTGGGAGGCCGCTCTCAGGGTCCCCCCGGCCCCTTCTCTTCTCCAGGCTGACCCCCCCCAACTCTCTCAGCCTGGCCCCCCAGGGGAGCTGCTCCAGCCCCCCCAGCATCTCCGTGGCCTCCTCTGGCCCCGCTCGAGCAGCTCCGGGTCCTTCTGCTGTTGGGGGCCCCCGAGCTGGCCCCAGCACTGCAGGGGGGGCTCCCCAGAGCGGAGCAGAGGGGGAGAATCCCCCCCCTGGCCCTGCTGCCCCCCCTGCTCTGGCTGCAGCCCAGGGCACGGGGGGGTTCTGGGCTGCCAGCGCACGGGGCTGGCTCATAGTTTTCCATTTTATAAAAATAAATACAGCTTTTTGACTTTGACAGTGAATAAACTGATAGTATTGCTATTAAATCTATTTGGCTACTTAAATGTCTATTGAATTATAGAATAGAATATTTCAAGTTGGAAGAGACCCTTAAGGATCAGCAAGTCCAACTGCCAACAATTGAGCCATTGACACAACTAAGTTACAATGAGGCAGACTGCATAGCTGTTCTGAAAATATTTTTGCTATTTGGTTATAATGTGACTGTGTTCTTATTTCATAATTAAAAGGAAATAGTGCTAGTGGATCGCTGTAGGATCGCTGTTTTATAACTACGGACATGTTGATACATGCCTCTGCATTAGAAAGTTGCAAAGTTCTGGTTTGAGATTGCAAAGTAGCCATAGAAATAGAAGTTCTGACTCCTCTAGTCTAATTCCCATCTGTTAAATTTCATTGTCTTTATGGGCAAAAGTAAGGATTTGGTACTTGTTTTACACTGTTAAAAATGCCACACCAACAAAACTATGAAAGAAGAGAAAACCAGCATAGGCTTAAACAGAGTTGTTAGTTGCAGTTACAGGGCTACATTCCAGCCTCTTTTCTGTGTGCTATCCTACTGGGGTCAGGAGTGACGCAGATGCAACGAACAAGACAAAATGTTCCAAGTCCATTTTTCTTGCACATAAACTTAGGGCAATATGGTGCCTCTTTATCATCTGCTTCTTCCAGAAGAGGCACTTGCCTCTGTGCCCACCAGAGGTTATTCTTTAAATCGCACCATGTGACAGCTCCATCAACACACCAGCCACTGCAGCTTCACAACCATCTCCAGTCCCCACATTTGGACTTGTTTCTTTCAAAAAGGAACTTCCTGTGTGTCTTGCCAGCTTCACTAGACTCATCTTTAACAGCACATGATCTTAAAAGTTAGAAAAAGTTTAGCAAATACAAGGTCATATTTCCAATTACGAAGTTAGAATCCAGGCTATAAAAAGGTAGATAAAACTAGACTAAACTGCAAGACTCCTTCTTAGCAGCTCTGGTTATCTTGCAGCCAGAATCCCTAACAGGCTAGACAGCAGCAACATGCATTTTCCATGCTATTTCAGGATGAAACTTAAAACGAACCAGAGGGCCTAAGCCCTTGAGGGCTATTCTCTCTCTAATGGTAGCCCCCTCCAAACTCACTGTCTTCTCTTTGTTAAAGATGTTTCTGTCCTGTTTTTATTTCATTATCCCATTCTAAAGAAAAGATAGTGCTGCTGCATTATCTGAGAAGAAAGGGAGGAATGTGGTTTTATGCAGTTATTAAAGCATTCCCAGCACTGTTAGAATCTCCTGCAAGGCATGTATCATAAGGAGTACTCATTGTATGTTCCTTTGATTAGACTTTGAGATTTGTATTCTTTATATGCTGTGTATTGCCTAAAGCCACATTATTAGCTAGGTTAGAGATAGAACACTCTGTCCAAACCATCTCTCTCATAGCCCAAATTTGCTAATCTTAAGGGTTCTTACAGACATGTATTTTATAGACACTTTCAGAAAGTGCAGAAGTTTTCCTTATTTGAATATCTAACATTTTACAGTTTCTAATTCTCAAATTTTATTTAGAGTGAAAACCTGATACAAAACACAAACGGTTGAAATACAATACTATGGGGGGTGGGGGAGACATAGAACCCCAGAAAAATAAGATAAAGAAAATTACTCATTCCTGTTACAGAAGGTATGTTTTTCCTAGTGTGTTGTAGTGAAAGCTGGCATACATAAGAACAAGACAAAGCTATAAAGGCTTCAGGGTGTAATTGCTGAAGCAACAGTACCTACCACTAAAGGATACTGAGCGTGAAGCTGACAGGACACGTGAAAATAAACAGGCATTGTAATTGTCTGTGCTCTTTTATGATTAATACTGTTTTTAATGTTAATATTTAATTTGTTCAGCTGTGTTTTCACTGTTTTTAGGTAGATAATCAAGTGTAAATTCATAGTTCTTAATATTCTAGTTTTAAGCTTGGTAAAAAGTTTATTTGCAGTTGTGCTCTGTTGTTAAGTGCCATGACGTGGAAAAGCCGAACAATTTATATTTGTGTCTTTCAACTCTTCCATTTAGTATGCTGCTACGTAACAGGAAAATGTTTTCTGATTACCTGCTCTCTTAACATTGTAATCTCTTAAATACTTCATTCCTGAAATATTTAAACTATGCAGACCACCCAGAAAGGCTCAGCAGACAAGAAGTTACAAACCAGTGATTTTCTCTTCAAGTCCTCATGTTACTATGTCAAGCAGTAAGTAAGAAATGAATGAGATACTGGAAGAAGCTATCTATTTTTATTTTTCATAGAGAAAATACTACAGAGATACATCAAAATCACATGTTTAAACCAGCTTTCATAAAACCAACTAACTCCTTTTTAACAAATTGTAATCCTAGTTATTCTCACTAAATTTGGACAACTGCCATCTTATTGAGTCACTTGGTTTCTTACAGAAATAAAGCTTGACTATAGGATTTTAGTGTAAAAGCTGACCTATAGATTACGTTTGTTTCCTGATCATATAGTTCTCAGTCAAGCAAAGGCAAGAGAGCACTTTATCTTATATAACATAAATATACTTCTTTATATGCTAGATAAATAGGCTAGTAATATTTTTAAGCAAAGAACTTCATTATACATTTGGTTAAAATTAGTTGAATCCTATGTATAATTACAACCACTGCTTGTCTGGGTCAGGAGCTCTCAAAATATGGCACTGTCTAAAATAAACACATATATGAATGTTCAGAAATTAGAAGGGTGTGAATGAAGGGCACTGCTTGGTATGATTCTGTGTGTATTCATGTGCACATGAGCTAACACAGGAATGTATACAGAAGCACAGAGAGCCAGTCACAGAAGGGCTAAAAATACGACTCTTAAAAGCATATTGATAAGCTATTAAGTTGAGTGCTAAGTGAAAGAGAGTGGAAACTCTGAGCAAGGTTAAGTCTCAGCTTGATTCCATCTGTGTTCAGAGAAGCAGGACTCTATACTGTTTTTTTCAGTATTGTATACAAATCTCTGGAGAATGGAAAAAATTGGGAAAAAGGAGAATTAAATCACAAAAAATAGATGGTTATGGAAACAGATGGTCAGTCCATACTGAATCTCTCAAAATACTCTATTTTTTCAGTTTATGTGATGGTGACTCAAGAAACTAATACAAACTCTGTATTCCACATGTAATACATATTTTAGATACAAAATACACACCTGTATATATATATAAATATGCAAACTAAAAACAAACAAGCACAATATAAACACTTCTAGAATACCATTTTTGTAACTGTTCCTCAAGTTTTTTTTTATTTTGGAATACTTAATTCTCAAAATTGTTCAAGACTCTGAAGACACTTTGAACCATTCTGATCACTCTTTTCATGATCCTGTAAACCAATTTTACAGTATGGAAATAAGGATATTCTACTTCACTTGACAGAAGCATCAGTGGTAACTAGAATGTCAGAAAAGGTGGCAAAGTGCAGAGGCTGAATGAAGTGATCATTAGTAATTATTCTGACTCTAATATAATGAGGATACTTTTGATAATACAGTCTTAAGGGTACACGAGAATAAATATATGAATCCTCAATTAGGTCAGGAGATCTGAACTACTCACCCTCTTCTGAGTAACAAAAATGACACTGGTTAAAGTAACCAGTCTAAAGATGTAGATGTTTAATCTTTTATGCAGTTTTTTCGCTGTCTCCAGCAGTGAAAATATTCATAGTATCGCTTGTTTCAGTGTTGTACTAGCATTGGTTTTATAGTTTCTGAAATTTTTGAGAACACATGCTGAAGAAAAGGATGCAGTTGGGGAATTCCAAATAAGCAGCAAGGCCAACTAAATGAATCATTTTCTGCTGGTCACTGTGTGCATCTGCTAATATGGGAGGAAGAGCTGATTGGAATAGCATAGGAAAAGGCAAGAGAGAAAATTATTTGTTGCTTCTAGACACAAATTTGGGACTGTTGCCTGCTAATTCTGAGCCAATTAGAGAAACTGAAGTAAAAGATGTTGGCAGTGACCACTGTTCTTGCTAGCAATGCCAGATCTGACCATTCTGTAGCTCTTGCCAAACACACAATCCCTTGCCCAGACCAGTCCAAAGCCAGGCTGGTATCAGCAGAATCTTTCCATCTGGATTGCTGCCAAAATGAAGATGACAGAAGGGTATCTGTAATGCTTGTAATGCTTTTCCTTGCCTTTTCTGGTTTCCAGAACAGTGATGGCTGAATGAGCTTAAAGAAACTGAGATGGTGCCCACCACACATCATTATGTTTTAACTGAATGTAAGGGAGAGCAAGTCTAAGGTGCTACTCTGTAGCTCCTACAATGAGAAAAATCTTTCTGCTTCCAAGTGACTGGGCATGTTTTCATGCTCAGTGGAAGTGTATATTACAGAACTATTCCTTAAAGACAGAATGTGTTGGGTTTTACCATGGTACCTTTTCAAAAACTGTCCTCTTCAAAAATAAAGTATTTTGGTATCTTAAAATTGATACCTGGTGCTTTTTTTCGTAAGAACATATGTAGCTAAATGCCAATATAAACTTCTGTTTGTTAAAAGTGAAATCTCTTCATTGCAGGGGAATCCTGAGCCCATGATAGACAATAATGATGGACCATACAGCTAAGATGTTCAAGTCTGACATCTGGAAAGTCATGTTCAATCCTTTGAGGAGGATAAAGCAATAATATCAGATCAAAATACAGTATAAACTTACAGGCATCTTCTCTCATCTCCTGTAATTCTGTTGCTCAATTACAGTGTGAAGGCCCTGGCAGATAAAGCAGTACTTAATAGTAATGTTTTTTTTAAAAAGCTCATAACACTTGTTCAGATGAATGTACTGTAGCATCAATCACCATTCAATTAATATATTTTATTCAGTATAAACTACTCAGCATGCAAGAACTATAATAAAAGGTTATGAAATTAATTGCAGAAAAAGGTGTTAGAAGCTCACCCATTGGGGACCTACTACAAATACAACACGTGCCTGTAAGAACAGAAATAGGAAAAGAAAATCCTGAATTATGTGTAGCGAGTATAATATGTGTGTTGCTGTTGGCTGTAAAAGATGATCCTAAGTGTAAACAACATGCCTTCAGAATCTTCAAGAGAGAAAATAAACAAAAAGGCCAAGGCCAACAATTCAATATTCTCCATTTTCATTATAAACTTGTATAGAGTGGCTCAAGTCTATCCACCATTCAGAAATCCACAAGAGAAAGTATAAATTCTTCTCAGAGCAGATCTCTACAGCAAAAAAAAAAAACCAAAACCAAAAACCAAACAAATCAGCAGTAAGTACCACTGAGGCATTTTCAGACATCTAATAACTCCCTCCAGTGCTGCTTAGGTCCAGTTTGGAATCTGAACTGACAATTGCATCTTCCTCTCTCAGTTACTTGCTGGGAAAAAACAGCTATGCTTCCCTGCAAATGTACATACTAAAGGATGGCAAGGTCTGTAAGCCTAACAGATCATTGTTTTTTAAAAAGATTGTTCATCTGCTTTTCTAAGGGAAAAAAAAATAAATTATTCTTTTTAAAAAAGGATCTGCTCTGATACGGTTTAGAAATCATAAGTGTACATTCCTAAACATTGAAAATAACCATGATCTTACTGTAAACTAAATGAGGCAATTGTCAGCATTGACTTTTTTTTTTTTTTAGTAAAGGCAAAAATGTCATTGAGAGCAGCTATAGAAATATAAATTCTTTCAAACATCCTCTCCGGACCAACATTTCTGACTAGCTTACACACAGACACAGTGATGGCTTTGCTCTATTCGTGCTTTGAGCCAGCTGGACATAAGACCAGCTTCTTTCCAGAAATCCTGTGGCCACATTAGCACAGTTCTGAGCCCAAGCTATTGGCTTCCTGCCTCCCAGCCAGCCTTATTAACTCCATCCCAGCAAGGCAGGATCGCAGCTGCACAGCTGCGACAGTGGAGCTGGCTCCCAGCCGGCTGGTTCAGGGCACAGGCAGAGTGAGCTGTCTGCACCCATCCATGCAGATACACCCTCAAATGACCCTAGGCATTGTGTGCTGTAGCAAAAGCTATTTTTAAGAATTGGTCCTCCAAATAATTGCGCTTCAATTACATAATACAAACCATACTGGAAATGAAGCAACAAAATCTTACAAGATATGATAGTGTGAGTGTTTGTGTCAACATAGCCACAACAGTGTGGCTCCTAAGCATGTCTATGAACCATCTTAAAAAAACTGAGCAGAGTCATTCACTGGCTTTATTTTAAAATGTTTCATTATTATTGAAAATACATACAAAAATGTACATCTTGTCCTGTAGGAGGAAACTCATCCTCTATAGAATGCTACATTGCCATCTAATACTTGTGACCATGTAATTTCCATTATTGCATTTAAAGCATTACTTTCCTTGTAAAACAGCAATACATGTAAAACATTTTGAAAGATCCAACTGTCATGGGAAAGATTATCATGTTGCATTAGTTGCCTTGCTTTCCAAACACATTATCTATCAAACAATGAGGCAAATCAGGAAAGTAATAACTACTGAAAGAATGTGGTCAACCATGACAATTTCCTTCCTTCAGCTTTTTGCTTGGCATTTCTGAACAGTATTGCTCAAACAGTGGAAATGGTAAGTGTGCTTTGCTATAGATTCAGGTCCTTCTTCCCCATTCATTATCCTCTTGAAAACAGAGGCAAGACATGCTGTCAGTGGGTCAGTGCACTGGTTTGCATCAAACCAAGCCAACACAACTCCTCAAAATTGCTTTTCCAATAGCTTTAGAAGTAATTCACAACAGTATTTTTCACAGTCTTCCTACACAGAATGCCTAAAATGTTCAATAACAGCCTTTTCAGGTACTGATGCCTTCAATAGCAAAAGCAATTGTAAGCATACCAAATGTCATGGTATGTTAACTAACAATAGGATCTTCACAGGGATTTCCACTACTCATTCTGTCATCTGCTGTGATTTATCTGGCATTAGATAACTTTGTGCTTCTGTACAAGAGACAGTTGAGTTAAATAGCTGGAATGAAAAATGAAGCTATTAAACAGAATTTAGTGTTCACCTTTTGGATCTAGCTAGATCACTATGCTGTCTGCAGCAGTGGCCACCTAGTGAAGAACACAAGTATATACGGTGTACTCCCAACTGTTGTCAGGTCAGCTGATGTCCTCGGCCTGATGATTTGCCCATTTTATTATCCCCAGTGGATCCCTCCTTCAAGCACTTGTCCAGTCTCCCACTGAGTACATGTAAACATTTTCTTTACAAACTTTGGAAAGGAATCTAACAGGTTTACTATCTGTTTGGTTTGTCATTCTGAACCAAATTTTAAGAGCCCAAAGCAGCCACACACTGAGCTAGATCAAAGACCCACCTAGCCAGTCACCTTGTCATCTAAATCAGCCCATATTGAATGCCTGGAAAAGAGCAGAAGAACAGGCAGGACTAGCATGCAAAGGTATTTCACCTTGTGAATCTCCTCAGTCTTCAGCAATCTTTGGCTCAGGAGTTCCTTAGCCAGGGAATGGTTGCAATTCAACTGTCACTTTACCATCCAATCATTCGTATGCTAATATTCACAGCAGGCTGTCATTTTTACAACCCTGAAAATACAGTATTATCATACAAATTCAGTATCTCACTCACTTTCTACCAATTAAAAAAAAAAAAAAAAGAAAACAAATTTAGGAATATGTTTAACACTACAATTTCCCATGGAAATTCACTAATGATCTCCCTTCATTTTGAAAACAGGCCATTTTCTCCTATCCTTTGCTTCCCACCTTTTAACCATCAATCAATCCATAAGAACAACTTCTTATTCCTTAGCTTAGTTTCTTTTAAGAGCCACAGTCCACAGCACTCTGTAATACAAACAGATCTTTATTTTGGTGCAAGAGCATGAACTGCAAGTACATTAAGATCCTATTTCATAATGTCTCTTTCATAAAAACAGTTTGAAGCAGATCGTGCATAATGGTGATCAAGAATGAAGTTTGGAGTTAGTTTCTATCCTGTAGGTTCCTTTACTAATCACTCCAAGAAGCCTAGAATTTATGGCACCAAGAATGTCAGTCTCATGACTCCAATCAATATGACATCTACCTAGAATACTCGAGAGTATTTAGACAATCATTCTTGTTTTCTGTTTTTACAATGTCTGATTTTCCTTATCAGGAAGTTATTGCCACCATCTAGATAGTACAGTGCTAACAAGATGCATTTCCTATTTAGAATTCATGTAAGTTGTATATTATTTGTTTTTAAAGATATATTTTAACTCTGATTTGTCTCACCATCCTTTAGCAGTGCAAAAGGCTGTTTTCACCTTCCCTACATAATTTATATGCTGGTGTTACAGAGTTTACCCTCCTTCCCTCAAATGTCTAACATGCACAGTATCACACTGTCCCAATTTAAACTAACTATTCTTATTCTCCTATTCTGGATTTGGGGGTTTTGGTGTTTACAGAGCAACAGATTTTAAGTACTTATAGAGATGCACACACAGATAACTGAGTCAGTGCATCCTTCTGCTGGTTGTACAACTGGACTTACTGTTCAACTATTCTTCACTATTTCCTACCTCACTTTTGTCAGTTCTGTCCTGTTGTTTGAAGATATGGAATGCATTTATGATTTCACCCACATAGTATGAACTAACATTGAAAAAGCAACAGTCTAACACCTTGTAGTAATAACACAGTAAGAAAAACAAATTCATATAGCATTTAACCTCAGTCTTCAGCAATATGATTCTTACTTTTTATACTGGGTAACACTTTCTGTAGGTCAGTGGGCATACCTGCAAATGCACTAAACTACCAGGAATTACAAATTGCTGCCAAGTTACACCTCAATAAAAGCCCACTGAATTAAGACTCTGATGTTTCTGATGCAGATTGACTAATAAGCATTTTTTATTTCCTGCACTGAAAACCACTTTGGCAATTCTTGAGGTGTGTAAAAAAATGCTTTTAACAGCATTTCACTAACAAGCAAATTGTTGTTCATGTACAAGGTAAACAAAATACAATTCAATAAAAAGATTTCACCTTAATAAAAAGTAAGCCCTGGGACCATTGATCAAAATCAGTAAATAAATATGAAACAGAAATAACCTTCTGCTTTTATATAATTGTATGCAAAAAAAAATCCAAGTGTCTGTTATATCAGTTTGTTTTAAACATATTTTAAACAAATAGAGACAGGCCAGCTGAGATTAAATGAGAGCTTGGCCCTGAAAAATAATGAGTATTCCCAGTGACCTTTGAAGACAAGGGCGTTCAAGTGCTTTCAGCCTGACAGGCGTAAGAATTTACATCTCAGTATCTCAAATAACTGATGCCAAATAATCTGAGGCCATGTAAAACATTCCAAACATTAACATTTCATAAATTAGCAAGTCTATTCTATAGATAGACATCCCCTTCTGATCCAGCTGGATAACAAGTAGCATAATTTACTCCCTATTTGTTACCACCTGTTTCAGAAGATTGCCACCTGCCAAGTTTTACTGGGAGGGATCCCAGTGCCAGGACTCCATGCAGGACACTGCAGCAGTTCTCAGCTCTGCCACACCATTCTCCTCCTGCCCCATCACTCACACACATGAAGACGTATTCCTCCCACGTGTGGGTACAGCACCAAGTTCCCTCAGGATGTTCCCACTGCTCTTCCCTTCATATGCTCCAGGACATGATATTGGCAGTAGACAACTCCTCACTGTGAGGAAGGAGGAGTTGAAGATCTGAGCCTGCTGTGTGCAGGACACAGCATTCGTTATTTTTAATAGCTATGCTCTTTTCCCCTAAGGAGAAGACAAAACAAAATAAGCCTTTTCAAGGCCTCTTGGTGGAGTCCCATGGGATGAGGGAAGGGAGGGAAGAGGGGCCCCAGGAAACCTGGTTAATATTCATGGATCACCTCCTCCTCCAAGCTCAAGAGAGTCCATCCCAATGAGTAGGAAGTCAGGCAAAAGTGCCAGGAGGCCTGGCATGGGGATGAACAAGGAGCTCCTAGCCAAACTCAAACACAAAAAGGAAGCATAAAGAAAGTGGAATCAAGGACAGGTTACCTGTGAGGAATACAGAGACTTTGTCCAAGCACGCTTGGATGAGCTCAGGAAAGTCAAAGCCTAGCTGGAACTGAAGCTGGTGAGGGATGTCAAAGACAACAAGAAGTGCTTCTGTAAATATGCAAGTGACAAAAAAAAGGCTGGGGAAAATGTGAGCCCACTGCTGAATGGGGCAGTGGCCCTGGTGACACAGGACACGGAAAAGGCTGAGGTACTTAGTGCCTTCTTTAATTCAGTCTCTATTAGCAAGACTGGCCTTAAGAAACCCCACACTCCAGCAACCAGAAAGGAAGTCTGGAACAGGGAAGATGTACCTTTGGTAGAAGAGGATCAGGTCAGGAAATACTTAAGCAAACTAGATGTACATAAGTCCATGTGCCCTGATGGGATGCACCTGATGGATGACTACTGAGGGATCTATTCGATGTCACTACAAGGCCACTCTTTGATCCATCACGGTCTTTGGGAGAAATGCCCGAAGACTGGAGGAAAGCAAATGTCACTCCCATTTTCAAAAAAGGCAAGAAAGAGGACCCAGGAAGCTACAAGCTGATCAGCCTCACCTCAATACCTGGGAAGCTGATGGAGTAGTTAATCCCAAAAACCAGGCACATGAAAGAGAAGAAAGTCATCAGGAGTAGTCAGCATGGCTTCACCAAGGGGAAGTCATGCTTGACCAACCTGGTAACCTTCTACACTGAAATGACTGACTTGGAGAGCAGCGGATATTGTCTGCCATGACTTAAGTGAGGCTTTAGACAAGCTGTTGACATATGGGCTAGATGAGCAGACAGCATGGTGGACTGAAATCTGGCTGAATGACTGGGCCCAGAGCGTGGTGATCAGTGGCACAAAGTCTAGTTGGAGGCCAGTAACTAGCGGTGTACACTAGGTGTCAATAGGGGGCCCAGTCCTGTTTAACAGCTTCATTCATGACCTGGATGATGGGGCAAAGTTTGCCCTCAGCAAGTTTGCTGATGACACAAAACTGGGAGGAGTGGCTGATAAGCCAGTCATGCTGCCACGCAGAGGGACCTAGACAGGCTGGAGAAATGTCCTGAAAGGAACCTCATACAGTTTAACATGAAGTGCAAAGTTCTGCATCTGGGGTGGAATGACCCCAGGCATGAATATATGAAGGGGGCCACCCAGCTGGAAAGCAGCTTTGCAGAAAAGGACCTTAGGGCCCCAGTGGACAGCAAGCTGACAATGAGGCAGCAATCAGCCCTCGTGGCAAAGAGGGCAAATGGTAGCCTGGGCTGCGTTTGGAGAAGTGAGGCCAGCAGGTCAAAGGACATGATCCTTCTCCTCTACTCAGCACTGCTAAGGCCACACCTGGAGCGTGAGCTCCCCAGTACAACAGAGATATGGACATGCTGGAGAGAATCCAGTGAAGGGCCACGAAGATAATTGAGGAACTGGATCATCTGACATACGAGGAAAGGTTTACAGCTGGGACTGTTCAGCCTAAAGAAGAGAAGGCTCAAGAGGGATCTTATCAATATATATTTGAATATCTGAAGGGAAGGTGCAAAGAGAAGGGAGCCAGGCCCTTCTTAGTGGTGCCCGGTGACAGGACCAGAGGCGGTGGGCACAAACTGAAACACAGGAGGTTCCCTCTGAACATCAGGAAACACTTGTGCACGGTGAGTGTGACCAAGCACTGCCAGAGGTTTCCCAGAGAGCTTGTAGAGTCTCCATCCTTGAAGATACTCAAAAGCCCTTTGGTCATGGTCCTGGGCAACCACCTGTAGGTGGCTGTGCTTGAGCAGGGGAGGTGGATGAGATGACTTCCAGATGTCCCTTCCAACCTCAACCATTCGGTAACCTCACAGGCTATTGCTTGGCCTAAAAAATTTCAATGTGTGGTTTAAAATGAGCTACCAGATTAGGAATGATACCTTCCTGTTGTCCAGCAGTGGCAGAAGCTGGAGGCAACAGCATGTTCAGCTGAAACAGCCAGGCCCAGAAGAGGACCCTTTCCAATTCTGAGCACACCAGCTTCATCTCAAAGCCACCCAGTCCAACAAGCCAAAGAACAGCTCAGTGAAATCCACTACCTCATCTGCTGAAGGGGTATATAGCATGGATCTTCAAAAAAAGTTTTTAAGGGGCTACATAGGGAACAAGTTAGTAATATCTATCCAAAACCAGAACTTGGGAGGCTAAGATACGTATGGTTTCTCAGTTATTTTTAGAAAAAAATAGTAAAACAATTTCTCCTAAGTTTCTCCTGCTCTTAACTCCTCTTATCTGCTACCTCAGCCCATGAAGCAGGAGAATAACACTCCTTCATGGTTCTACTCCCATACAAGACAGCATGCTCTGGGGGAATAGCAGAAGTGTGGTGCTGGTTGCACTGTAGGCACATGTAAGGCAAACGTAAGAGGGTCCTCAGTAAGAAGCAGACACCCTTGCCTGCCTCTTCTTTACTTCCGATTCCTGAGCCCTTCCCAGCTGAGATGCAATGGGTGGTAGGACGCTCTCACATGCTGTTTCTCAACTTTCCCCACTCCTGCCATAACAGACCTCATTCTGAGTGTCTCTAGAAATGAAATGGAAGAAACTGCGAAGGCAGAGGCCTGGTAAAAACCACCTGGTCAGACTGCCTTGTGTAACAACTGGCTCTATGGCACCTGGACTGGCACGAAGCCTCCAGACTCCTGAGCACAGAACTCAGGGAACATCTAACCCCTTCTTTAATCTCCTACTATGCCGGCATCTGGTTCCAGCTGCTGAAAGTAAAGCACAAGCCCAGCAAACTACTGTAGGATCACCTATGCCCGAGTATCCCTCCCAGTTCCTCTTCTCCCTCCTCTTACCATGCTCACTCCAAGACAACTGGAGTGAGACCATCTAGATTAAGAACTGGTAGAACAGAAAGGTCCCTTTCATGAAACTTCTTCCTTCCTTCCCTCCCCCCTACTGTACTGCATCTCACTCCATCGTCTTAGACTAGATATAGTAAACAGAATAAGCACTGTGGAAATAAAGCACCCCTTACTTTACCCTGCTCTTCTCTGACTGTGATTTATCTTAATAGGGTTGCTAGGATTTCCTTACATAATCTTTAAGGAGCTTTTTGAAAAGACAAAAGCACAGATGCAAAGGAATCCAGCAGGTCTTTTTTTATTTTCTTTTTCCCCCCAACACCTATGAGCTGGTTTGGCTTGCAAATTCCTAACTGAAGAGGCTCTGCAATGTAGCTGCAGGGAAAGGGAAATCATCCTCTGTAATACTATGAACAAATTACCTTTGCCCTGGGGCTGATTTACTTTTTTGTAACTCTGGATAGAGCCAGAAATATGCACTAGTCTCCTACAAGCTTTCTCTGCACTTGACAACACTATTATTACATTTAGCCATTTCACATGATAACATTTTACTGAGGATTCTCTTCTGATACTCACAGGCAATCACCTTTTGCCACATCATCAATTTTAGTTACACTTCCAATTTAAAAGAAGTCTAGAAACTACAACACCCTTCTCCTAAGGCAGTCAATTCACCAAATAGTACAGATACATAAACTATACAGTGTGTGTGTGCGCGTGTATATGCACACGTATGATCTGTTACAATTTTTTAAATGGTAAATTCTGTGGTTTTTCAATACATACTACAGAAGGTTTTAAACCAGAGGCACTCACAGTCTAAACAGACAGACAAAACTCCAGAGCTTAAACAAAGACTCTATCTTATCCTGTGTTTTACAAAACATGTAACCTTTTACTTACATAGACTAGTGCCCTGGCCTCACAAATAAAGTTAGTTAAGTATTCGGAAGGGATTGGAGAAAGCGTGATAACCTTCTGCAAAAGGATTGAGAAGGAATTCCAAACATGAAGATAAAAAGAAAATTAAAAAATGAGACAAAGTAGAAAACCAGAATTTATTATGTGTTTCAGCGAACTTTCTCTGATTTCCTGTAATGTAACTTAACTGCAATAATGTTTATTTGCTAAAATAGATAGTCCAAGTCTCTAATTTATGAACTGCCACAGCTAGATTTTGCCAACTACAGGGCCTAAAATAAAATATGTATTAATTAACATGCTTAAATTACAGGTGAACCCACTGAAACTATTGCATACATATTACGTATGTAGATCTCAAACACAGTCATTTATTTTAAATTTACCATTTGGTTGTCACTGAGTCAAACTGACCTAAGTGCCACCTAGGTACTTGCCTCTGGCAGCATGCACACATACATCTTCTCAAGCACTGACAGGGCTGTTGGCTGAGGCTTCAGAAACCCAAAACCTGGATCCTCAAAACATGTATTTCCATATTTATCTCATCAAGCAGTTCAATCTCGCTGTCAGACTCTGAGGACGGTCTCTTTTAAGAGATATGTTGCTGAAATACTCTTGCCAGGATATGACAGACCAAGGCAAACCACTAATGCCCATGGCAAGGTTAGCCTGACAATGTGGTAGTGTCTTTTAAAATACATTTGGCACTAATGCACCAAAAATTTCCCATCATCCAACTGCATGTCCTGACTCACGATAACCAGGGGACTGAGATGACCCCGGATACTACATGACACTTAGGCTGGTATAAAAGCAAACAAATGTACTGGCTCCTTAATCAGCAGTTCATGCCCATCTATGACTTACACAGACTGATCTGGCACCACACATTCATGTTCTTGTAAGGGTTTTCTATAGTTTTAAAGTCACTTAACCTCTTCCCATCTATAAAAAGAGAAGATGGTATTAATGCAACATTACAGAAGCACTGTCAGTTCTGACAATTTAAAAAGATACTTTCAGAATAGAGTTTATTCTGCTTTATGCAGGCAGAATTTTTTTAAAACAAAAATTTTTATCTAAAGACAGGAAGACCTGGTGCAAAAATGTAATTGCCAAATAGAGTGATTTAATAAATAGAAACCAGTATTTAAGAACTATTAAAAGACTGGGTTTACTACACAAGTACTTATATCATGCAGCACAAGATCAACTAGCTAAAGTTACCAACATTTACATACAGCTTTAAAAGTTAGAAATTCATTAAAAAAAAGAAATCTATCAGAAATGTTGAGCAAGCTCTCTAAGCATAATTTTATTTATCTATCTCCTTCTAGTGGCAGAGCATGAAATCAAATACTCAAAAATTTATTTTTAGTTTCAAAAACAAATATAGCAGACCACACTAAGCAAATGATACACACTATTATTTTAAAATATCTGATAATTAACACTTGTAATATACCAAACACCTGTTCCACAGCTATTATCCCCTGCAGTCAAAATTCAAGCCTTTGTAATTTGTCTGACTAAAAGATAACATGCTCCAGCATCTTTTTCTGTATTTAGAACTAATCCAAATTTATAGGCCACTCTTACCACAGCAGTATGCAATAGTCTAAAGCAAGCTGTAAGAAAAGAATAAATAAAACCATGAAACTTAACAGAAAATGACATGAAGCCTAATGCTGGCTTCCCAGAGAAAAATCCTGCTAAACTTACTTGATATGTTTAAGACCAGTGATTTTTCTAGGAAAAGAACCACAATAGGTTGCACATGATCTAACTGTTAAACACTTTGAACCTGTTAAACATTTGATATGGTGCAACGCTGTCATTTATGTTTATCTTATATAAGATGGAGGTTAAGCAGAGGCTGGAAGAAAATCTACAGTGAACTCCCTTGGGATCAGTTTTTATTGAACATTTTAATTAATGACTTGCCACAATAAGTACGAAGACACTTTTGGCACAAAATCAGAAACACAGCATACAGAAGGAAAACAAGGGAGAATTACATTTACAAAAAGACCAGTATGACACTGAGGATTACGGAGTGCAGCGTCCTGCATTTACCAATAAATAAGTTAACACATTATCTCAGAAATCCTTATCAGATGGCAACTGGACAGGAGTGTATTCAAACCTGACAAGATAACCAGAAAGCATCAGGCACGCGCCATGAAAACAAATATAATTTAACCATGCACGAAGCAAAACACTTCCCTTTCTTCCACTGAAGATGGGTCTGGCAAGATTCAATCTGCAATGGCGCATATAAGGCTAGCACACAAGAAGGGAGACGCGCGACACAGGTGCATAGACGGGCTCCTAGGATGAAGAGGGAAGTCAGAAGTCTGCCTAGCAGGGACGATGCGCCTGGTTCAACACGGAAAACGAGGTTCTTAGAACGGGGTGTGACTCTAGCAAAGTGCTGCGTCCGTGGAAAGCCCCGCAGGTGGTGGTGGAAAGCTCGGGGCCAGGCGACGCGGTGCGGCAGGAGGGCAGCGGGGTACAGCACGGCTCCCAGCCGGCGGGCAGGCCGAGGGACGCGAAGCCCGTTTGGAGCAGAGCCGCCCAATCCCCGCAAGCCGCTCCCTGACACGGCCGCCCGGCCCCAGCCTTCCCGCCGGGCAGCCCCCCTCCCCTCCGGGCTGCCGCTCCTCCTCTCCGTGCCGCCGCCCGCCCACCCTCCTGATCCCACAGCCCCGCGCCTCGCCCCGTCACGCACCCAGCCTCGGGCTCCTCCTTGGCCGAGCTCCACCTTCCTCCTCAGGGCCCTGCGCGCCCCCGCGCCCGCGGGGCCGCCGCCCCCACGCGGCCGCAGAGGCACGCGCCTCACTCCCGCCGCCTGCTGGGGGTGAGCCGGCGCGCGCGGCCGCTCGCGGGCAGGGGAGGGGCCGCCGCCGCCGCATCGCGAACGAGGCGGGACCGGTCGCCCTCTAAGATGGCGGCGCCGGGCTCACGTGGTGAGCGCTGAGGGGAGGCGGCGGGGGGGGGGGTGTGCTCGCTGGTGATATGGCGGCGGCGAGCGCGGAGTGGGGCGACGGGAAAGATGAAGCGGAGGAAGAGGAGGTGGAGGTTTGTGGATGCCGGCGGCGGGGCGCGCCCCCCTTTCCTTGGAGCAGCGGGCTGGCGGTGGGGTCGGGCACAGGGCGAGCGCGTTTCCCTGGGCCGCGGTCGTGTCACCGAGAGCTGTGTAGTTCTGGCCGTTCTACTTCAGGTTTTGTGGGAAGCGGCGTTGTCCGAAAACACTCTTCCAGTTTCAGTTGCTTCCTACCCCCATAGCATCCGAAAATACAAACTGCTAATCTTCCATTATTGTATATATTCGCGGATGCGTAGTAGGTGGTGATTAATGAAAACTCTTTGTTTTCTTGAATAAAAGACTTCTCGAGGTGGCTATTTTTTTGTTGTATTTTTGCATTATCTTCACCCAAAATTGTAAGGAATTGCAAACAGGAATTGACTTCAAAGCAATATATTATAAAGAGTTAAAAGCAACCGTTTCAAGCAAGTTGTTGCTTAATGCATCCTCTAGCTATGGTGTCTTAGGTCGATACTAAAGCATTGGTAAAATGTATTTTGGGATCTGTAACTGGTCTTACTGTTGTAATTTATAAATCATTTACCCATATCGATCCTCATTTTTCAAGGATGAAAAAAGAGCTCCCTTTCTAGCTATGAAGAAAAAGCCAAGAAATTCAGGTGTGAAACAGGTGTTTGATGGAGTAGTGAGGCATTGTGTTTTCTCTCAACAAAATGCAGAATAGATCAGGCTTAGGAGTTGTTTACTCTGAAGGTCTGGGTCTTTGTATACAGTTCTTGTTTTTTGTTGAGATTTTTTGGGGAGCTTTTTTTTTCTTGAGTTCAGATATGTCGATTACAGATGTACATTATAAACTTATCTTGTAGGAACAGCTGGTCATGGTGGAGCTATCGGGAATTATTGATTCAGACTTCTTAGAAAAATGTGAAAACAAATGCAAGATTTTGGTGAGTGATTACAGCATGATAGGAAAGGGATAAGTCGGTATGCAAGTGAACAAGGGACTGAGGCTGTTTCTAAATTCCTTGAAGTCAATAGCTTTTAGATCAAGTCTTTGATAGAGAATTACGTGCACTGTCTTGGCCATGTTTGGCTTGCATGTTGTGGGCTCTTTCTATTTCAGAAATGGCATATGGTCTTTGGATGTAGTATTACGTAAATAGAAGATAAGCTAGGACCATTATCCCCTCTCATTTCAAGCTCTAAGTTGTTTGTTCGTTTGTTTGTTTGTTTTTTTAATTATGTATTTTACACATTCAGAAAAAATTTTAAGCTCACTTCTTCAGATAACTTGAATGTAGCTGACAGGTAAAGCCAAAATCTTTCTGAATTGCACTATATTTACAATGGTTTTTTTTTTCAGATGCTGCCTGGCAAGTTCAGGTGTTGTAAATGTAAAGGATAACTGTGCATTTGGTAAACAGTTTTGGATGTTGTTTGCTTCCCTGTGACGTTATTGTAAGAATCTAGCTTGTCCTTTTCCTTTTGAGTTGTATAATCACTTTCTCTTTATGGGACAAATTTTATTTGCCCTTCAAATTCTATGTGCATTATGAGAGCTGTATAGACAGTACAAGTACTATTGATTTGCAGATACTTTCTGAAACTAGACTGAAAAGATGGAAGATAGCATCTCGAGTATACCGCTGATCAAATATATGTGAGGTGGTAAAGTCAGTTCTGAGACTTTCAAATGTAGAAATACAATCAAAATTCATAAATTATCTATCACTGGATGGATATGCTTTTTATAAGCAGATTTGCTTCTTGGATCTGACCTAAGTTGCTTGAAATGTCTTGCAGAGGTGATTCATTACTGGTGTCTGAATGGCTACATATTCTTCAGTAGCATTAATGGGATTCTTCTAAATTTTCTTCTTTGAGATTCTTTTGTAATGTTACAAGAAAAACTTTTAAGTATCTGTACTGTGTCGTACTCCCATTCAAATCTGCCCGTGCTCGCTTCACGGAGTGAGCATTCGTTGAGATTTTTCCTAACAGACAACTGTTGTTAAAACCCCAATAAAAGATTCTGCTTTGTGTTACTCTGTTTAGCAAGTTTTCTGCAATGCTGGTCACATGAGGGAAAGACCGTTTCCATTTTTGCATAGTCCAAAAAGGAATGAAAATCAGCCAAAGAAATAAAGTTTTGAATATTAAAAACCTTAATGCTGTTGTCTACTACTGATGTGTTCATTTTAAAATTTATTTCCTGTGGTTAAAAAAAGAAAAAGCTCTACAGGTTAGCTTAACACTATTGATGTTAACTTATGCAGCCGAAAGAGAATCTCAGACCTTAAATCTTGCTGATCTTAGATACTTCTGTTTTTTACAAATACAAGAGGAAAATTGCACAAATTCCTATTAACCTGTGTGATATTATGTGTTTTACGCAATTTGCTATATAGTGCCTCATCTCGAAAACTTTTAGCATGTGGTTGTCTTTGTGTCCTGAATAATGTTGATGTTCACAATGTTCTATTAAAAGACATTTTCCCTTAATTAGTGTATTCTGTTCAGGTGTTAAATTTCATCAAAACAAAGTTTATAGGTATATCTTACGTTAAGAGCGATGGGATCCTGGCCTGTGTGTTTGGAAAAGCCCTGCTATAGAGCAAGGGAATGAGCTGATAGAATTGCTGCCTTACTCTCCCACTCTTTGTTTAAAAAATTAAAATTGACTAACAGTGGTTTCCATCTCTTTCACAGTGTAGGCACGGTAATCGCAGAGGCTTTTACAGTCCTGCAGTTGCACTTCTGGTGCTGGTGTAATGCTTTATGCTGGACTTAATCTTATGTATTTTCCAAATATTTTTGAAAGTTACTGCACTTTACAGAACTTGTATTAATTGGAGCTTAGAAAATAACATTTTTTTCATGCAGATATGTATATTTTTATTTGTTAACTTAAAGCGGAGGTAAAATTAATTTCCTTGAGGAAATAACAGGACTTTAAATTTATTTACTGTAACCTAAATAGACCACTGGCTGCAGTTTCATCTAAATTTTTAAACCTTTTTAGCATACGAGAGCATTTTCTATACCAGATCAGCATTGTTGGTTTTGCTGTGATTACTAGAACAGATAATCTGGTATATTCTTTGTATTTAATATACTTAAAGTAACATGTATGATGGTAGACTGAAAATTTGTCATTACATTTTTTTTTTTTAACATTGCACTAATTCTACAGTAAGATTGGCTAAACCCTTTGTAACAATTGTTATCACTGCTTAACTTGGCCTGCTACAAAAACAGAAAGAAAACTCTTCCCCCTGCCCCCGATGTTTAATATTGCAGAAGACCTCAGGGTCAATTGTAATGACTAAAAAAACTACTTTTATTAAATTTTTTTGAAAAATAATAAATATTAAATAAATTACCTGTCTTGCCCTTCTTTCAGGAGTCTGCTAGCTTCTGTAAAATCATATCCTCTGCAGAACTCTTACTTTCATA
Organism: Tyto alba; assembly: GCF_018691265.1. Classification (NCBI taxonomy): domain Eukaryota; kingdom Metazoa; phylum Chordata; class Aves; order Strigiformes; family Tytonidae; genus Tyto; species Tyto alba. The sequence goes on along the minus strand of NW_024881296.1, from coordinate 41,143,461 downwards.
AATACTGTTTTAAATATATATTTTTCTTGCTGTGAAGCTGACGGTTTGAGAAGGCTTTATAGTCTGGAATCCATTCCTTTTCTCTAATACCAAAAGAAATACTATTTCACATTTACCACGTTATGGAACTCACAGTATTCTACTGTTAATACTTTGTGGTTTTTGTTTTTTGTTTTTTTTTTTTTTAACTATTTATCTTTTCAAGAAATTGATGTAATCTCAATTCTGCTATATCTATGTTCTCTGGTCTTACAGCAAGAAATTTGCCTGGGCTGAGAGACCTGACATCTGTGCAATTTTGTCCTTGTTTTTGTAGGGAATAGAGACAGAGAGACCCATTTTACAAGTGGACAGATATGTATTTGCGGGAGAATATGAAGGTAGGTGTTCTGCCAGTTGACGGAGTTAACACAAAGGATACAGACACCAAGATAAAGATATAGGCTTATTTTACTTTAGTTTAAAGCAGCAGAAAGGATAAACAAGGTAATGTACCTAATCATTTAAGCAAGGTAATGCACCTAATAATTTCTACATACAGTTAATACAAAAATAAGCAATAGATCACAAACAAGGCAGTTGAGAAATAAGGCAATGCATCCAGTCATTACTATACCGGGCGAGTCATAGTGATTAAGAAAGATCCATCACCACTTGCCCTCCTACTTTACCATCCCCCCGACCCGTGCATCAGCTGGGGAGCCCCGTCCCAGCGAAGGGTCGCAGAGCCTTTCCCGGCAATTGGGAAGTCCCACGCAGGGCATCCACTCGTAGGTGAGGTCTGCGTCTGTGCTGTGAGAGGGCCCGGCTTTTATACAGTTTAACAAACAAGTCTGTAAATCTATATGATTGACAGAAGGCACAGAAGACATCTGATGGATTGGTTCACCTCATCATCCAGCTCTGGCATTCTTCCTCAGGCCTGGCCAAGGCTCAAGGAGGAACCAAGGGAGTTTGTGTGTTTTTGTAGTTGGCCTTGATAGCGTGTTTCTAAACTGAGCAGGGTCAATATATTCCCATATTTTATCTAAGCTACCTATCTCGCTAATAAGATACTCCATCCAAGTTACATATTTTGCTAATGATCAGATACTGATGTTATATAACGTTTGGTTGTGAGGTTCATCTAGAGGGCAACTTTGGCTCAAGGCCTGTTGTTCAGGCCTGAGTACTTCAGTAGGAAAAATTATTTGGATACAATCTCTCCTTTTTCATGTGACCCAAAGAACTTTCTTAACGTTAGTTAATTGCACTGTGAATGGAGAACGCAGTCCTGTGAGTTGTTGAAGATATGGGTGGTGTTTGTACAACACCATATAGAGCAGCACCAGTCTGAGTTCACTGTTAAATTAGCCATACATCCATGTTACTTATCGGAAGGCATGTCTGGAACCTGATTCTGAGGTGCACCAGGGGGTATTTCTGCAGGGAAAAATGTGGGACATAAAATACCTTAAAGTGCTTGTTGTCTCCGGTATAAGCAGGACTGGTGTGCTGTGCCACCTGTAGTTCTGCCATTTGCCTTACAGTAACAACTCTGGTCTGGAAGGAAATGATCTGGAATCCTCCCTTGTAGTGACTGTTGATGACTGTGATACTCCTGTCTGTTACTGAGTTGGCAGCGTGGTTACCAGTGCTGGGCCTTTGCGAGGGGCTGGCAGTCAGGACATTCCCAAAGCTGTGCCAGTGGGGCCAGTATCTACAGCTGGTAGAAAACAGCCTCTAAGACTTTCTCACTTTGTGTTCCGTAGATACCTTGGGAACCTGTGTGGTTTTTGAAGAAAACACAGAGCAAGGTAATTGTTGTGATTTGATATCCTGTTTGTGGTAGCCTGGGAGGTTAAAAATGTTTATCTTGCTTAACTTGATGGTGGAATTCACTATAATTATGGGGGTTTGGGTACTTTTTTTTATCCTCTCTTCATAGCAGATGCAGAAGGCAACCAAAAAGTACAGCTGAAGTACAAGTGCCACACAATGAAGAAGCTGAACATGACACGGACACTTTTGACAGAAAAGAAAGAAGGAGAAGAGAATGTTGGTTAGTGTTTCTGCTTTTATGTATAGTGACATTGGTGGATTATACTTAGAAGTGTCAGCCTTAACGAAGTGTTTGTTTCAAGAGCATGCAGAAAGTTAGAGGAACTTTCTTCTTTAGGCAACAAATACCCATGCTTAAATGCAAAATTACAAAGCACAGAGGAAAAAACCAAACCAAACCAAACCAAACCAAAACAACCTGATATTCCTTCTGAACAGTGCTGCCTCTACAAGTGGCTAGTAGGAGATTCCTATAGAACAGTGTAAGAGCAGGGCAAACATATGCTGATGTTCTCTGGTGTGTTTTTCTGTCATCTAAAGGTTTTGGCACAAGTTCTGAAATCAGAGGTGCTGTTTAGTTCTTCACTGGATTATATTTTTTTGTTATTTAATTTTTTTTTACTTCCATCAATTTTTTTGATGACTTTTTGAGTCTCTCGATTGTTGGAAGTCTACAATATTACTATCCTTAGTAAGAAGCTTGATGTTGTATGTACTATAACTGAATTTACTGTAAATGAATCTAACTTACTTGCAAAGATGCACCTAGCAGACCATTCATGTTGATTTTCATTCCGTAGGCAGAGCTCAATGCTTGTATATTTGCTTTATTTCAGTGCTGTTTTCTCATAAAGAAGTCAGTTATTTTACGTAGTTAAATACTGAGTATCCTACTATATATATTAGTATTCATTAGCAGTATGCTATTGCTTTTGGTTGCTTTTTTTTTCATTCAAGTCAGTGTTACTGCTTCATATATTAAGAATATGTAGCCATTTTATATTAAATATGGGCAGCCAACTGGGCATTGGTCGTAGGAGGTATAACATGAAATGTCATCTAGAATCTCATCAACCATAAGCATTTTTATCAACACCATGTACCATTTCTCCGCTCCATATAATTAAGTAGGTAATATTAAACAGAAACTATTATTTTTTAAAGTACAATAGACTAGAAAATATGTTTCTTAATACAAAGGCCTATTTTGTTCTGGAGAAGCAATAATGATGATACCTGCTGAAAAACAACTTGTTTCTGTACACTGACAGAAGTTTAATGTTGTGCATACAAAGTAACTGCAATGTTTTTTGAATTGGCAACATGTACTGCCTAAAAGTCTTTGGAATCAGTTCAATATGTGTTGTGAGAGCTTGATATATTCAACTTTAGGAGACAACACAAATTCTTAGACTATCTCTGATGTAATTTCCTATCATACTGCCAGATGTTCTAAGATTTAGGTGAACAAACATTCTTTTTATTGCATTTGTAGAATATTTTATTTGCATTTTTAATTATATTTAAGTTATTTTAAGAGTCTAAGGGTGGTGTCTGACACCTAAATACAGCCAGAACTGCCATACTGGATTGGACCAGAGGTGTTTTAGTCCTGTATTGTATTTCTGAATATGGACAGTAATAAATGGGTACGTGGAAAGTACTGGTAGGAGGAGACATATGCATGAATAATCCTTCCTTTAAGCTATCCTTCTTGTGTTCAGCAGTTTGTGAATATCCTGACAAGAGTTTTCATCTGGACTACTATGTCTATAGTCCGTAAAGACTCTGTCATCTTCACTTGTTTTTTGAACCTGTCTATACTTTTGACTTCTACCACTTCTTATGGAAGTTAGTTTTCAAATCACATTTATGTTGTATGGAAAAAGTACAACTTTATTGTGGGTTTTGATGATTGTTTGCTTTTGTGGTTGTTACAAATGTACGATTTGGCACTTTTAATGAGTGCAAGGTACTTATTTTGTTACCAGAATTAGGAGATGAGTCAATACCTACTTGTTTTCCCTGTACAGCCTTATAAACATCTGCCCCCTCTGAGCTGTTTCCTCCAAGTAGAATTCTAGTCTCTGTCTTTTTTTTGTTGCCTTTTTGGTGGTTTTTGTTGTGTTGGTTTTTTTAAAGTCTCTTACCACGTAGAGCTAACTCTTACTAATTCTTGTTTCTCTTTTCTAGTTTTACAGTATCAGTTGAACAGGACACAGTATTTATGCATGGACGTAACATAGTTTTGTATCTTGACATTCCTGTTTTTCATTCCTAACAATTTTATCTCCCTTGTGACTGCTCTTCAGAGACCAAACTGCTGACATCAATGAACCATGCACAATGCCTCCAGTATCTGGATAAAAACCTGTAGCTATATGTCTTAGATAAATTGGTTTAGCCTATGCATGTTGTTGTTAATTTATCAAGTTAAGTTTCTCTGAATTCTAAGCCAGTCTTTGTTTATCAGATGCCCTTCTGTAAGTCATAGGCTTATTTTTCAAGGAAAATGAGTGGCTTAAGCCCCATGGTGAGACTCACCACAGAAATTAGTGTTGTTCCAAATTCTCAAAAAATGTCTATCTATCTTTCTCAGCGATTCTTTTACTTAAATGTTGGTCAGGCTCAGCCTTAATAACAGTTAACTTAAACTAAGAAAAAAGTGCTGTTAACTCTTACCTGCTTTTGTCACTAGTATCAATTTTCCTTCTTTGCATCAGGTGGAGTGGAGTGGTTGCAGATCAAAGACAGAGATTTTTCCTACAGCAGGCCTAATACGATTTGCAGCTTTCTGCGTGAAAAAGAAGATTCTGAGGAGTCAGCTCAGGCCCAAGACAAATTGACTGAAGAGTCGGAGGGAGAGGTGAGTGGCGAGGGAAATTCTGACATGAATTGTGATCTGGAGAAGCCTCACAGCTTGGAAATAGATGCCTCTATCCCTCTGCCTGACAGCCCTGCTTCTGGGGCAGAGGATTCTCCTTCTGAAAGTGTTGCCTTAGACGACGCCCCTCCATGATATCAGCTCTGATCTTTTCAGGATTTCTTCATGGAGTTAATGGGCCAACTTTTAAATGCCAACTTCTATAGGCCATGACATGGTTTCCAATTTATCTGAGCAATTCATAGTGGAAAAAATGGACATGGTGTTCTTGTGCATTGCTTTATGTTTGCATTATAGTGGGGAGGGCTTAAGTGTTTTTTAAAAATGTTAACTGGAAATGTGCGTGTATCTACCTCAAAAAAAGAAGAGGAAATGATTACATAATGAAAAACATCCCAACCTTTGAAAAATGTTGATGTATTATACAGTCTGAGACATTTTATAAAAGGAAAAAAGATATTGTTTAAAATAAAGCCCTGAATTTTTCAAGTATAGCTTCACTTTGTGTGTCATATTGAGCCGCATACTATATCCATTCTTGTACTGCAGTTACTGTAAGAAAAATTTCAAGTAAGTGTGGCTTTTACTACTTGCTTGATTACTCATTAAATTGCTTAGTTTGGATTTTTCTCTAGCATCGTTTGTCCCCATAATGGATCTTAGAAATCCTTCATTTGGGAAGGGGCTTGAGGAGGTCTCTTGTCCAGCTTCCTACTTAAAATAGTCTCAACACTGAATTTGAGCCACGTTGTTCAGGGCTTTGTCCAGTCAAGTCTTGAAAACGCCTGTGGACTAGTCAGCAACTGAAATCTAGGTCTTGATGAGTCATCTGTCACTCTTCCCCCATTTTCTATATAATATAATGTGTGTTATCCAAATGAAGTCTCTTTTATTTCCCCTACCCCCCAGTAACTTCTTGGCTCTAATCTTCTCTGGCACTTCTCGGAAGGTTTTTATGCCTAAGAACCTGTACCCATGCATCAGTGGTTCGCAGACTCATCCATGTGGCTGTATTGTGGCCTCTAGTTAGTCTGTGGGTTGACACTACATACTGCTACATCATTTATATTGTCACATAGTATTTCACATAAAAGTTGAGTATGTGGTGCATACATAAACCATATTCTTCCTAACCTTTCTTCCCTCCTACCTTTTTCTGCCTCCTTCAAAATAGTTTAACTGCAGCGGTGCTGTGAGGATGAGAAAACCTAATTAATTCCAGCATAATTATGTAAAACTTAATGATCAGAGTAGTTCACCCCCAGCATTATTCACAGCACAGAATCAGTAAAGGTAAGTCATCAAAACAGTGCAGCGGTTTCAAACCATCAATCCTGCTATTCTGTTTTGTTAACCAACTGCTAAATCTGTCACTATGTAAGTGTAGATTTTTTTTTTTTTTATTATGTGCCAGGAGTATTCTAGCAAATTGGTTTCTGACCTTTTCCAGCCATTTGTTTCAGTAGTATACTGAAGCTGTTTCTTTGTTCTAGTTTATCTGGGAAGCAATTGTTTGTTTAGTGTTTTGGGTTTTTTTAACATTTTATATCATAAACTGAGTACCTTCATAATAATGGTTTTTAGATTTCAGATGTTATTTATAATTCTCAAACTTTTGTTTCTACTATTACTAGTCCTAACTTCTGCAACCACACTCACTCTACCCATCTTTTCCCCCATCCTCCCAGAAAGCAGGTGCTATGAGTCCACTGCTGCAGACAGCAAATTCTTCAGCTTTACTGATTTTGCCCCCAAAAGCCCAACAAGTTGGTTATTTCAAGTACAGTTCAAAATAGGTGGGTGGGGGTGTGTAGAGTGGAAAAAAAAAAAAAAAAAAGGGGTATTGGGTAAGTATGGTAGCCAGACATAGGATTACTGCTGTAATTGCCCTTGCCTGGTTATTCTACATTGTTTGTGTCCCTGTGCCTGGGCACGAGACCATCCCAATGGTTCCTTGCCTCATCTGGTATTGAGCACTTTTATTTACACATTGTGACAGTTACAAGCATGTGCTTAAAAAGAGATTTAAAAAAGAATTACTTTGGAGAAGATTCAGCAACACCCAACTTGGAGAAGCAGAGTGCAGGATGTGAAATGTTCAGCTCACAGGAAAGCTGGGAGGTGGGTATATTCTGAACTAGTTGTAGGTAGGCAGGAGATTTTTTTGCATTAGGTCTTTGGATTTTCCTGAGTGTCTTGGATTTCTTCTGCCTTTAGAACTTGAGGAGCAAATGCATCAACCTTAAATTTGAACAGCTCTGACCAGCTGCTTGAAGGCCTGCAGGCTCTGGAATAACCAGAAACTTTTTAAGATTAAGAGTAGCTACTGGTTTTAAAGTGGTGCCACAACATTAGGGATTTAAGGCAGAAATAAACCTTTTGGCATCTGCTTTCTGTGATGTGCAAGGTCACGTTCACCACTCACTGGTTACACTGGTCTTTCCAAATCGGTAAATTTGGGGGGAAACGGCTTGAAAGGGCCTGCTTTACCTGTACAACCTCACCGGGGCTGCGAGGAGGGTAAGGAGAAAGGTCAGAAACAAACTGACCGGCCGCTGCCGCGGTTAATTTGTGCGTTAGTTAACTCGCACCCTGCGCTGAGCGGGGCCTCGCCGCCTCAGTGGGGGAAACCTCCCGGGCGCGGGGGGGCGGGGCTTGATCCGCGCCTGCGCACTGCGCGAAGCCGAGCGCTTTCTGGCGCTCGCCGGATGTAGTGTACCGGATGTAGTGTATCGGATGTAATGTGCCGGATGGTGTTGCCCGGCGGCGCGCGCACGTGAGGGCGGCTCGGCAGCGATGGACGCGCTGGACCGGGTGGTGTGAGTGTCGCGGGGGGGGGGGGGGGGCGACACGGGATCAGTCGTCCCCTCCCGGCCTGCGGCGGGCTCCGGCTCCGAGACCGCGGGGTGGCCGGTACCGGGCGCGGCTTTGCCCGGGCTCTGGGGGCCGCGGGGCGACTGTGTGTGGGGCCCGGGGCGGGGCCGGCAGAGAGAAAAGGCCCGTGGAAAACGCGCGGGACAGAGGAGAGCCGGTCGCTGCCGTGATTTTTCCTGGTGGCGAGGCAGCACAGCCCTCGCTCAGTTGGTCACATAAAGGAACCGCGGTGACCACCAGGTTTTGAATTTATATATTTCCGTACGCTTGAAAAAAAAAACTGTCTTCATCTATAGTTAGGAGTACCCGCTTGGTGTTTTGTTTGTTTGTTTCCTAAAATAAATATCATGCCTTACAGAGAAGATGTGAAAAGCTTTACATTCATTTCGTGGAGAAGCGTAGTTTTTAAGCCACGTAGTTATTCATTTATATAATCTCCGTGCCCCTACTAAGGCTGGGGCATTTCACCTACATAATGCGCAGTTCTGCTCTCTGGTTCCTGCTAACAGGTATCCTCTGCTAGAGCTTTCCTTTTGGATGCCATTGGTGGTCTTTGAGGAACTTTGTTTTCTTCCCTTACGCGAGTCTGACTTGGGGAGGGAGCTGGTGTGAGGGGAAGCTTTCAGCCTATCAGTAGTCTGTATAGTTTATGCTCTAAATTAGCAGAAACTGAAAAACCCAAGAGTGTAAAATCACCTTCGCTACTTTGGGGAGGCAGAGAAGAGGAGGAGTGGCAGTAAAGCACATTCATCTGAAGCTGGGCTTTTAGCACTGATTGTAAATCTGCAGGTCAGAATTAGTTTGAGTCACTGAAACAAGTTACTTGAACAGAGTTTGTTCCAATTCTTGTTTTGTTCTGCTGTTTTCTGCAGTGTCAAGTGTTGTTACTAAGTTTTTAACTGTTAATTTATTGTTACAGAAAGCCTAAAACTAAGAGAGCAAAAAGATTTCTTGAGAAGAGAGAACCCAAACTTAAAGAAAATACAAAGAATGCTATGCTTATAAAAGGAGGAAATGCAAACTTAACAGTGACTGAAGTGCTTAAAGACATTGTAAGTTATTGGACATAGTATGGGACCTTCCTTTCTCTTTTTCTTACAATTTGCATGTTCTCTGCTGCAAGATCAGTATTTTCATACTCTGTGTTCCCTAAATCTCAGATTGACTAGTACTCTTAAGGTGTCATTACTTACCCCTCAATGGAGATTATTTTCTTCAAGTTTCTTCTTTGACAGAAGTTTTGAGCTTATTTTCTTTGTTATTTTTTTTTGCCATTATTGTCCAGTATATAAAGTGAAGTGTTGCAAGTCCATTTGAAAACACGAGGATTAGATACAGAATTGGGACTGGATCACTCAGCTGAAGTCATACTCCAGAATCGCAAACTGCTTGTGTGCCTTGTTATGGAGCTTTCAACCTCTCCAAAAACTTAAATTTACCAATCCTATCTCCTAACTCCATAACTGAAAGTATTATAGCCGTTCCTACGCTCTTTTCTCTCCTTGGTTTGTTGTTTTCTTACCATCTTATGTCAATGATGATCATGTTGCTGTTCACTCCCTGTTTTTCCTCATGCCCCTAGAAGCAGAGAGCTTCCATTAGACGAATTGCAATTAGCAATTAATTGGGAACCAAGATTCCTAGCAACTTGAAGGGTACTATTATGAGAGGTCTTTTGAGGTGCTGCCTTCTAGACTGATTTGCACAATTACTCTATTTCATGTAATCATGTAAGCTGTAGGGTTTTAGGAAAAAATAGTGCTGTTCACTTAAATATATTAGAACACATCTGTAACTTTGTCTTTTGCAGTATGCTGTGAAGAAGCCTTTTGCTGTACTGTATAAAAAGTAAGTGCTCTCGCTTTGACATCTTTGAGTCTTCTGATAAGACAGGTTTTGGTAATTTCAAAATGTGAATAGAGATGCATGGGGGCTTGGACAATGGAAAATGTTACAGAAGACAACTGAGATTCATCATAAATTTCAGTAGGCTGGAAACAAGGTGTACGTGATCATTATTGGTGCTGAGCCCAGTTCGGTGCCAAGTGTTACAGAGCAAATTTGAATGGTTGATTTCTCTGTCTGATCTGTGCAAACAGCTAGTGAAGTTCTGTGTCAGGTGGGTAGGCTGGAGTTATTGTATCCAAATTCTTACAAATTTGAGTTACAGATTATAGTGATAAATCTTGTTCAGAATGGGAACCCAGTGCCTATATGGATGTAGTGCAGAGACATTAATTGCAATAGCGAAATTTCATGTTGGATGAACAGGCAAAGGCAGTTGTTTGCCAGGTGTCAGCGGTGGTGGCGGTCTGGAAGTCAGGACCCAGGAGACAGGAAACGTGGAGGAAAGTACTTAAAATGATAACAGCAGCACTAAGACGCTCCTGGCAGTAGTAATACGGCTTATGGTTTGAACTAAAACTGAACCTCTACTGTTGGAGTTTCCAGTAAAATGGAGAGTTCTGATGTTATCGGAGAATTGGAAGTGCTTATTTGGGCCTATTCATTTTTTTTATCTTTTTTTTTTTTCCCCCCCTCAGGAAAAATATTACCAGGCCTTTTGAGGATCAAACATCATTGGTAAGTATAAACCACATCTTCTCTTATGACATTTTATAGCCTTAAAGTCATGAAGAACTCTATTGGGAGATAATTTCGTATACTCTATGAGGTACTGTATAAGAAAGTTTATAGGGAGTTCAGATAAGTTGAAGGTAGGGCTATGTCTAGATTTATGGTGTCAGTAGGCATATTTTTCCTCTCACTGCATGACAGAGTCATCATGTGAGGACTTTGTCTTTACTATAAACACGTTTCTGTAACCATTGTTACAAACTCCTAGATTTACCTGTCAGTTATAAGTAACAGTCCTTGATATAAAAGGAAGAAGGCGGCATTTTATTTTGTTTTTCTAAAAGCCAGTCCTCTAAAGTGATGTCGCTTATGAACAAATTGTTTCAATTTGGTGAATTCATAGGTTAGAGGGGTTAAATGGAGGGTGTCGTAGCTTTCTGTGACTTCCTTAAGTTTGAATAGAGGTAGAAGAGTCTGACAAAGTACCACATGCAAACACATGCATCAGCTGTGCAAGTGTGAGGTGGTTGCTGAGAGTTCTGTTCCAGCGTTCAGTCAAGAACTGTCAGAAGAATGCACAATTTCAGTTAAATATATGTATTTGGCCTGCAAAGAGGTTGCAAAAGTTGCTCTTCAGAGGCTTGGAGGGTGTTTTGAAAGGCGGTGTATGTTGGAAATACGTTTGGTGATATGTCCCTGTCTGGATTTGAAGTTTTATGGCCAAAATAATTTATGAGCAGGAAGGCAAAAAATAGAGGGGCTAATCCTAAAATTATCTCGCACATTTGCACTTCAGCTATAGCCTTACTTTAACTGCTGAAATATATCTGTCGTAAAAGCAGTATATGTATTTCCTCCCACAAAATGAGAGAATGGAGGTTGTGATATACAGCTGTAGTTTTACAATAAAGACAAAAATGAATTATCCCAAAATAAGTTGTTTGGTTCCCAGTGATCATGATTTGGTAAAGCTTGCTCTGCACCACTGCCAACTAACATAGGGAGATAAGGGTCAGCTTTCTGATGTGTGAGGCAGTTGTTGAAACAACTCACTGAAAATTCAGTATTAAATAAATCTGTATGAAGGAAAAAAAATTTGACATATACTTACCAGGCACAAGTGCACTTTCTTGTCTGAAAGAGACTGTGAGAATAACAGGGAAACATATCTGAGGAACTTCCTGTAAATAAAAAGGGAGAGGAGGGGAGAGATCGCTAAGGCTTTAAAAAAGTGAAGGCAGCCAATAGTGAGTGATAGAGGCGTTGCAGAAGTTGTATTGGACGGTTGAGTTAAAGCATTTTTAGTGTGTTAGGAACAAAAAAATCATTGTGACTGCAGCGTAGCTACACCGACACAGAAAGTTACTTAGTCTGCATTAATACTGATGCTGAGCTGTTGTAGTATGTGCTCCTGTTCTGTTCTTGACATGAAGCACGTTAATGCAGTCATTCCCAAAATATCATGAGTGGAATGGGAAAGTTACTGTAGGCATCAGGGAAAGATTTGCAACATAATTTGTGGAAACTAAACCCCTTACAATCCCATAGTTGGATGACTTGGTTTCACAGTCATACAGGAACCAGCTGATCATCAGGTTTAAACTTCTGCTAATTTCTGGGAAAACATGGCAGCTAAAATCATACTGGTATTTTAAAAGCAGGTCCTTCAAGGACCTTTAATTCTTGTCACTTCAGAACAGCAGGGTTGGGTCATTGAGAACAGTGTAAACAAGTAATGAGAGCCTAGAAAGATATGGAAAGTCATATAAAGTTAGTGTTGTTTGGGTTTTTTTTTTTTTTTAAACTTAGTTACAAGCATTTTTTTAAAAGGTCGGGTTTTCAATGTATGTGATGTTGCAGTATATGGGGGACACATTTGAAGCATTTGAGTTTGTTGCATCTTTCTAATAAAATATATAGCTGTTAAGAGACATTACATATATCAACACACAGTGATTAACAGGGCTGTATGAGCAGGTGTTTCAAGGGGACGGTTCTGTTCTTGATCCATTACAGTCAGTATTTTTCAGGGACCTGGTGACAGAGCTCAGTGCTGAGCTGTGTGATTTGCATGTGCAATTAATCCAGCCTAGGATTGCTCCTGGGGCTGTCTCTCCTGGCCTCCCAGAGGGGCAGAGCTGCAGTGTCCTCTCTGAGCTGCTGCTGTTGCAGGGGTTGGGGGGGGATGCAGTGGCTTTTTCTGCTGCACAGCTGCTGAGTGCAGATACAGCACCTCTGGTACTTCTGGGAGTACTGGCTAAATAATGTGTGTGCATATCTAGAAACTATGGCTGATATGTGGAACGAGGGGCTGCCTTGTAAAGCAGCGATGCATAAAATGGCTTTGGAGTTGGACATCCTCAGAAGGAATTGCTGTAATGTTGGCTCCGGACAGAATACCATAATAGGTTCTCCATCCACCTGGAGAAAAGATCTTCTCTATGATAGTCACCACTGGCGTGGTTTTAAGTAGCGTCTTAAATAATAAATTGACATGTAGTTGCGCTGTAGTGGGACCCAAGTGTGAGAACATTAGATATTTGCAGATGTTCCTAGGCTTGCTTTGAAGGAATTAGGTGGTCCTTCAGAAGCTGTTAGGCAAAGCTGATATGCTGCAGAAAGCGTAGCTGGGTCACTACAGTGAGGCGTTACAACTGCAGCCAACTTGCAAATAGTTAGTCTTCAGGCAAGGAGAGGTGGGTTGAAGGTAATGTATGTAAAAACAGGTAATGAGGAATTATGAGAGAGCATTACAGATAAGATGGCAAGAAAAGATTGCCTAGCTTGATCTTTAAAACTGCAGTGGGAAATGAAAAAAATAAATTAATTGTTACTTGAACCTTAAATCCAGCTGTCAGTTTTAGCTTTTATGGACCTGGACATGCTCAAAACCCTTCTGGTAGGTGCAGTTGCTCTTCTCATTAAGCAGCTCCTAAACTCACATGTTTGTGACATATACCTTCACCAAATATTTTAAACAAACTAGAACTCATGAGTTTTGTTCTTTTCCTCAATTGTAGGAATTTTTTTCCAAGAAATCAGATTGTTCTTTGTTTCTGTTTGGCTCTCATAACAAGAAGCGACCCAACAATCTGATAATAGGTAATATGTCTCACCTGAGTTTTTATTTGGATGAAAGATCTAATTTTCAATGAATATTTAAATAGCTGGATTTTCTTTTTTTACCTTCACAGGTCGCATGTTTGACTATCATGTCCTAGACATGATTGAGCTAGGCATTGAAAAATTTGTATCCCTAAAAGATGTCAAGGTAAGGAATTGCTAATTCAGTATTTCAGTGACATCTACTGGTGGATTTTTTTTTTTTGCATTGGCTTTTTCCATACTTTGAAGTAAGGACAGGAGTTGTTTAAACAAGCATTTCATGGAGTATATGAGGATTGGTAATTTTTGTGTACCCCAGAATGTTACTTTTATGCTCTGCTTTGTATTTTATTTTGGTTGTTTTGAGCAAGCTTGCAACTTTTTTTTGCAAATACTTTTTTTAGACTTGGTTTATTCCTAATACTTTCCTTTAATTGAAGAGTCACATTTACAAAATTCCTTAGTCGGTTTCTACTCATGGTAGGTTCCTTTATAAACGGGCATAGGCTTTGAAAACTGAAATCTCTCTTCTCAAATTATAATCAAAGAGGGTCACTCTGCTGTCTGAGATGATGCTGAAACTCTCTTTAGCTTTCAGTAACATATAAATTACAGTTTTAGTGGAACTATACTTAATTCTAGACAGGGAGCTACCATCTTGATTATTTAAACCCAGAGAAATTTCACCTTTTATGGCTATGTTAAGCTTATTCTGGCAAGACTAAAACATATTTCTTATGTGTGTACTTCTGTATCAAGCAGTTCATACACTGCAAAAATAAGAAATTTTTATGGTACTTATTCTCATCACAGTCTGTAAATTGGCAGGACAGTCTAGGAGGATAGTGAAGAAATTATGGTTCATAAAGGTGAATCTTCCCCTTGAAGTCAGATTGTAGCATGTACCTTCATGACACTGTTTATAGCAGGGAAGTTATAGTTTATTAAATGTATTTGTTGGCCAGAATTAAAATTAGGTGATTCAACTGTTCTTCCACCCTTTTTCATGTACTCTCCGGTGTCATAAGTACAATAGACTTGTTTGCCTCTAATTTTAGTTTTATTGTTAGTATTTGCTGTCAAATTCACTTGTTCTCACTGGAAGGTGTTATCTTAAACATTTTATATTGAAGAATCTCTCTTTTTTTCAGTCCAGCACAAAGAGTAATGCAGTTCACCCTTTTAAAAACAATATCCTTCCATACACATACAGTGTTGTTCAATGAAAAAAAAAAAGTGTCTACGGTGTCCATATTGATCACAGGTCACAACAATTTTTCATTCAGTGTTGAATGGCTAACCACTTATTAAGTGAATAATGTTTCCTAACCCAGTCTGAATTTTTATTCTGTTCTAAAATTCCTATTCCACAGAATAGTAAATGTCCTGAAGGAACAAAACCTATGTTGATATTTGCTGGTGATGTATTTGATGTAAGTGAAGAATACAGAAGACTGAAGAGCCTTCTTATTGGTCAGTATTTTGATTATTTGAGCAGTAGGAGTGCATAAATCTGTAGTAATGTGATCTGTTGGGAAATGCGGTTTTGTCAATAAATGTTTATTTATGTGCAGCCCAGAAAGAAAACAAGAACAGGCACTTGAAAGTTTCATGTCACATGAGATTAAAGTTAACTAATTGTCATGACTGTTGGAGGGGGGAAAAAGACTAGCCTAAAAGTCTTTGATGTTGCAACTTTGTGTTCACTAGAATTCATTACTTTGATAGTGGGAAAATTCTGGTATTTTTCAAAAAGTCTTTACCTTGAGATTGTCCTGGACCATCACTTTTCTAACCAAATAATATTTTTGAAGTATCTAATTTGAAATTGGTGGACTAAGTTCAGACAGTGGGATGTTTTTGCTTACAAAAAAGTCAAATCCATATAACTGAGTTTGTGTTTTTATAATGAAGGCATTTTCTGTTGGAAATTTGACTGATTCTAACAAAAGTTCCACTGATTGGAGTACTTGGAAAGAACGTGCAGTAAAAAACATCTGTAGATAATAGCTGCGTCATAACTTCAAGGCAGGCTTGGAGTTTACTAAACAAACTGGCATAAAGTGTTTTACTATCTCAAGGTTAGAGGCCCTGGAAGATAAAGCACATTGTGTTTTTTGGTGTTTTGCCTTTTTTTTTCCTGTAGAACCACAGAAAATAATTATACTTAGGGTAGCTTTTGGGGACATAGAAGTCATATGGTACTGTATCTCTTGACAATTAAAAAACGCATCTTGCTTGATAGAACTATATCTAATAAGTAGGGTAGTGTGTTTTTTCTTTTTAATAGGTTTTCTAAAAGTAGATTTTTTTTTTTTTTTTTTTTTTTAGCTCTGGTAAAATACTGAAACTGGCCCAATAACAGCAGTCTTGTGCCTTCAGTTCCATTCTTGGGTTATATACCAATTCCTAGTCTTACAACTTTGCAAGATCTCCCTTCCATATAAAATAAATATTGGTTCAGCCCTTTTTTCCTAGGCAAACAGATAAATGATTGCTCTTTAGAAAAAGACCTTAAAAATGAGATTTTTTTTTTTTTTTTCCCCTTAATATAATAATTCCTTAAAGCAAGTTGTTTCATAGGGAATGAGACTGAAAGGGGACCAGGAGAGGAAAGAATTTGCATCCTCTCAATACAGCTGACTGGTTCTTGGGGATAAATAAGGATAGAAAAGCTAGTAACCGTGCTTATAAACCTTTGAGGGTGGGTGAATATTGAATGCGAAGATAAATGAGTTTTAATACTTTATGTTTATGTCACTCTCATGTTTACAGTGCAGGAAGCAGGTGCGTTTTTCTCTGAAGTGTATCTTGTTCAGGCATCTGCACAATGTTGGTGATTGGCATCCAGGTGTGCTCATGCCCCCCATCATCAAACACCTTGATACCTTAAACGGAAGACATGCATCGTTAGATAGTTGTCAAATAGCTAACTAGACTTTCCTGTCCTATTTCTTTTGATGTTCTTCTGTTCTTTCTCCTCTCCTATTTATTTGCCTTTAATGACTCTGCAGTCAAATGTACTCAAATCGACACCCAGTCGTTCTTCTTGGATGTACTCCAAGTACTCCGGGTCTTAATGTTCTGCTGACTTCTATGAAATACCTAAATGCAAAACACTAGACAAAGGTAAAGGTTCAGGAGTGTAAATCTTGAAGGTATCTCTAACCAATTAAAACTGTTTGGGTGATAACTTGACCTGCTTCAAAACTGCCTTTAACTGATAGGCAGGCACTGATTCTTTCTCTTTTGGCAAAAGATAGCGCCTTTAAGCTGCCGCTCTATTGCTAAGAAAGATAGAAAAATGTCTTTGCTACAACAACAACAAATATTTCGTTACTGTAACAGTACTGTTGGGACCGAAGAGGGAATATTAGATCAGTAACAGCTTCTTGTTGTCAAGGCAATGTTGCCAGTAATGCTGGTGAGCAACCAAGCTTTCATTGCCTTTTGTGGTATCAGAAGGGTTTACACATGTTTGGAGTATCATCTTACAGCCATTTCTTTGTACAGTTAAAGGCAAGGGTGAATTATTGTGTTCATGATAATGGAACCCTATAGTTTGCTTAAATTGTGAAGTGGTAGAAGTTATTTAGGAGAAATAAATAGCAGCTGCATTTTTCTTTAGAGACCTGGAAGACAAAGACATCCCATTCTTTCTCTTTTGGTTTTCATTGCCTGCTGATGTGGTAGTGTAGGAATTAATTTACGATGTAAGTCCTTGGAATGCAGTTCATGAAATGCTAATAACTTTTTATACTTGTTTTTATAAAATGTTTCATCTTTAACAACACTGCCTGCTTGCTAGTTCTGTTTTTGCACACCCATTTCATCCTAAAAATGGCTGGGCACTACGTGACTTGCTTATACACTTTCTAAAATGTTGGTTTCCAGGAGATCTCTACAATTTTAGCTTGATCAACAGCTTATTCTTCATACAGCCTTCCTCACACAGACTGCAAAAGATTTGTGGGTTCCTTCTGGCCAAGAAAAGGAATGTCTGGGAGATGGCTGGGATAGAGTTTGAGCTCTGCTAATTCTAACCATAGCTACATAGGTTACAGTGTTACCAGCTTTTGGATACAAATTGACACAAAAAGAAATTTACAGACTCGCATTCCAAAATAATTTAGGAATTTAATTTGGAAATGTAAAGGTCCTGTGAAGCTCTCTGCAGGAAAAAGTGAATTAGAAGTTCTGAAAACATGTTGAGGACAAGGGAGGGAAAGAACTAGGAATGAAAAGAGAGGAGAAAGCAAGTCTCTAGTCCAACCAAAGCAAGAGTTGTAAATTTAAGAGTACATTACAACTCTCTAGGTGTATGGAAATGTAAAGTTTCTGCAGCTGCTCAGCATTGCCAGGAAACAGAAATTTCTGACCACCTGCATTTGTTGGAAGAGATCATCCTGTGGGTAAAAAGGTGCATGATGCCACAGAAAAATACGAAAGGGAGATGTTGTCAATGAAA
This sequence comes from Tyto alba, assembly GCF_018691265.1. Classification (NCBI taxonomy): domain Eukaryota; kingdom Metazoa; phylum Chordata; class Aves; order Strigiformes; family Tytonidae; genus Tyto; species Tyto alba. The sequence goes on along the minus strand of NW_024881296.1, from coordinate 41,125,732 downwards.
CCACTGTAAATGTAAGCTTGTGTACCTGCAGAGAACTAGTTGAAGGGAAAATATAAGCCAGAAGCAAACAAAATATTTTATTTGCAACATTTCTTCTAACTACAAGCTCAACTCACAAGAGGAGGAGAGAGAGTATTTAATTGACCAAGGAAATTTCCTGGCTAGACTCCAGCTGATATCTGCCAGCAAGACTTTGTTTTGGATGTTACTCTGGTGCTGATACTCTTGAAAAAGGTAGTGGAGGAAAAGACAGCTAGCTGAGGGATCTGGAAATGGCACAGAACGGAAAAAAACTGATGCGTTTTGCATCTGTTAGCAGTTCTTCTATGTTTCAGCATTGCCCTGTCATGTTTATTAGCACACCTTGTTCCCTCGGTCAAGGTCACATTCTTTCTCCACCCTCTGCATGTGTTGGACAGATTGCTGTGCTTACTGCAAGCTCTCTGAGTGCACGGTGCTTTTTCATAGCCTGATACGAGAGCCTCACTAGAGATAGCTCATTTTGTATTTAACCTGTGTTTCAGTGTTCTTTTTGCAAACTAAGCAAGTATTTAAAGTGTCTTGTTCTTATAGATGTCTTGCTTATTAAATAGAGAAAACATTAATTATACTCACGGATACTACTTTACCTAAAGATAGAAGTGCTTTGCTGTGGGAGGAGGTGTGAAAGAAACAATGCATCTAAACTTTTTCCCCAAGTCAGGGAGAGAAAATGTAGGTAAGAATAGATAAGATACAGATTCTGTCTGTTTTGTACTGGTTTTGATTATTCTTTGTACTCTTCCAAATCTGGCTCTGATTAAGAATCTAAAGTATCAGTTTTTTGAATGATGTCTTTAAACAGATACCTGAACTAAAGGCTTCTCTGTACTGATCTGTGTTTAGCTGAGCACGAACTGTCCTGAAGACGAAGTAGGATGCATTTCATTTTTATTACTTTAGAGCTGAATATTTAGAAGAGTAAACAATGCAATTATCCCAATTAGCTTAATAAAGTTAAGTTACTGCTCTGAAAGTTTATTTGCTCTTTTCCACGCACTTATTTTTAGGTAGCATATATATTGTTACCCGGTTATCGCTGTGAAGTTGGTGTGTTCCTGTCAGGATTTCTCCACACGTTTGGTTTCACCAGTGCAGGAGCTAACACGTGCAATATTAAGCTTCTCTCCTGTGTTTCGGCAGGGCTGCAGTTTTAAGTAGCGGCTATTTCATGAGACGCCCATTAAACATACAGATTTGGCTTTTCTGGAGCCATCCCCTGTAAAACTTTGCTTAGTTAGATGCAGTAGAAATATCTATATAGGCAAGAAGTTCAAGCGATGTCACGCAGGTCTGCTATGAAGTGTACCAGTTTGTTGTAGCCATGTGTTGGTTTGATTTTCAGCCAAGAAATCTGTCATTTATTCTTTTTTAAATATTCTTTCAGATTTCTTCAGAGGTCCCAGCGTGCCCAGTATTCGTCTGGCTGGTTTAGAGTACGTTCTGCATTTCACAGCTGTAGATGGGAAAATTTACATGCGAAGCTATAAGTGAGTATGTGTTTTATCTGTTAGCTTGCTTTTTTTTTGGTACACTTGTCAGCTTGTCTCCAAATGTAGGCTGTAGTTGCGTGATTGAACTGGGTTGAGCAGTAGTTTGCTGTGTTTAACAGACGTAATGTGTAGAGGTGATCCAGCGGAACACAGAGTAACTTGTACGGCAGAAGGAAAACACTTCAGCCCTAAACCTGCTGCTCCCTTCCTTGCTGAGCTCCTCGTTCCAGAGAGGAGATTGCTCTTCCGTCTGGCTGGATTAGGGAGGTGGCGTGGATGACCTCGGTGAATTCAGAGCGCTGTCTTAGACTGGGTAGACTTAGTCTGTTCTGGGGCTGATTTCTAGGGCTCTCCTCACTCGGGTGCTTGGCCGAGCGCGGCGGGCGGTAAGCTGCCGCCACCGATCCGCAAGGTGAGACGGGCAAAGGCAGGACAGGATGGTCTCTCCTGCTGCGTTGGTGTTCGCCCCCGCAGTCCGCGGCCTGAGGCGGCTGTGAGCATTCACAGCTTGTGTTCCAGGCGATTCTGGTTCCTCTTGTAACAGTACCGATTCATCGGTCTCATTCTTCAAAACAAACAAAAAACTTTCTCGGTTAGCTCTCAGTTTATTTTGTCGTAAACAGCAGTAAATATTTTTCACATCTGTTAATACCCAGGGCACTATTTTGAATTTGGGGAGTGGAATGGCTTGCAGGGTACTGGGATGGAGTTTTAACAGTAATACAGATGATACTGGTCTCGTTTAATTAAAACAAAACAAAACAAAACAACAACAAAAAAAAAAAGTTATATTAGCCAGGTTGTGTTTTGGGTGTGTTCAAACTGTGACGGTACAGGTTTTATATATTATAAATTGCTACTGACAGACATCTTTTTCAATAATAGAGTTAACAGTAGCAATTGTTTTTAGTAGTCTTCCAGCTACAGGACTGAATCTGCCCCTTAGGAAGACTGATCAATCTTTACCACGGAGGACAATGTTGATTTTTGGTTTTGTTTTTCCTTTCTAGGGTGCTTTTGAAGAAATCTGGCTGTAAAATACCAAGAATTGAACTGGAAGAGATGGGACCTTCATTAGATCTCATTATAAGGAGGACACATTTAGCTTCAGATGACCTTTATAAGCTGTCTTTAAAACAACCAAAAGCCCTGAAGGTGTGTACCTTTGAAAGTATATTACTTCAAGATCGATTTGTGAAGAGCAAAAGTTGAAGTATTAATTATTGTATATTTGACCAAAGTTTATTTTTGTATAGGCCAACTGAGATTTCCGGGGCCACAGCACCTCTGTGGTGATCAGCTGGCACACAGACTTTCCTCTGGAAGCATATAGAACATACAGAACAAATCTTAATCTCTAAGCTCCAAACAATGTGTGCGGCCTTGCTTTTAGGCACTTGATTCTCACCAGAGCTTCTGGCACTCTGTACTCAGAAATACTGATGTTGTTCTTCCCTTACAGCCTAAGAAGAAAAAGAATATCTCCCATGATGTGTTTGGTACAACTTATGGTCGAATCCACATGCAGAAGCAAGATCTTGGTAAACTGCAGACACGGAAAATGAAAGGGTTAAAAAAGAGGCCAGCAGAAAAGTCAGCTGAAGATGGCGGGGTTAGTCCAAAGAAGTCAAAATCAACTTGATAGTCAGGAGCAGCTTTGAAAACTCTTTGTACCTTCAAATTTAGTATAGCTGTTGGAATATAAATGTGTCGGATATAAAAGATTCAGCTACTGCTAGCTTTAGTTTTATAAAAAAAATCTTTTGAATGGTTTGTCGTTTTAAAGGGAACATGGGGGTATTGAGCTTTAACATGGAACCTGGTTATTTAAAATAAAAAGCGTGATATAACTTGCTTAGTTTTCCAAAGCTGAGTATTTATTCTCTTGGTGTTAGCAAACATATGCTAGTCAAGCAGGTGACTCATTTCCCGAACAGTTTTATGGCTGTTATGTTGGGAACCCTTGATCAATCAACTCATCTTAAATTCTGTGCAGGACCAGCGTAGTGTATATGCATAATATACACAGCACAACTTCTCTCTTCAGTTTTTGCACAACTGCAATACTCAGTAAACTATAAACCGTTTTCTAGAGTGTGAACTCACAGAGTGTTGTTTCTGATGCCAGACTGTGTTTTTAAGTATTGCACCAAGGCCTACTTTACACTTGCAGAGTTGGGAGTGATTAAGGTGTTTTTACGGTGTTCGTCACCATGGTAGCAAAGTACCTGATGTTTGCTTTAGACATAAGTGAAACCTTTACAGTTTGAATTTTGTTCTTTGATGCTTGGTTTGTGCCCGGAATGGAAGCACTTGAAGCAACCATGAAAGGTAACAGTCCTTTTTTCTTACCCTGCTTTCCTCCTGCGTTAGAGCTCATGAGTTAGTGAAGACTCGGTTAAAGACTTGGGTAAGGGGGGTGAGAGGTTAACAGCTTAGTGAGACTTTGGGGTGGTGTCTCATGTTTTGGAACATTCTGAAAAACCTTGCTCTTCTGCTTGTCTCTGGGAGCTGTCACTCTGCCCTTTAGCATAATTATGATAAAAGTGTACGCGCTTTCATCATGAACACAGCAAGCTTGCTCATCCTAGTTATGTTTGTAATACTTTATCTTTTCCTGTTAGTTTTCTCAGTGTAATCAACTGAAGTGTCACATTAGAAATAGATAGTTTGTTATTTTCACTTGTTTTCTGCTTCCTGGGTGGAAGCTGTTGGGCAGCTTTGCTCTGCTAATGCGAGAGCTGAGTTGTAACTGTGGCTGTGTGAATGCAACACGCAGTGTTCTTGCTCTGCTGGTTTGATAAAACCTGTAGTGTGAAAAGGGGCTTCAAAAGTTTGGAATATTTTTGAGGGCTCAATCATACTTACCTTTAATGTATTACCTGATTTTTTTTTTTTTTTTTTTTTTTTTTTTTTGGATCACTACACGAAATAAATTGCATGGCTCTCTAGATCCTTTTATCCGACTTATAACCATGTGTTTGAGACATTGATAATTCCAGAAGCTATTTCTGATTTTTATTTCCTACCACATCTTTCTGAAGTACAAATCACTAAGCTGTTGACTGGAAGCCGTGTTTGGTAATAGCTGCAGAAGAATTGTGCAAGTGCTGTCTTTTATGAACTTAAAGTCGTAAAAGTAATAGTAAAAGACTATAAGTTTGTAAAAGACAGCATGCCCATAGTCATAAAATACTATCAATTGTATTTTCTTGATTTGAAGCTTGTTTTAGTGCTTAATTTGGTGTTTAAAAGATAAATTTCATCGCAGTAATGTAGACTGCCCCACATCCTCTTAGCTTTTAATGTAAGAAGTGAGAGTTATCCAGTAGTAGCCCTCAGAGGTAAGCTGTTGCGTCCTGGCATGGGGGTTGGTTGGTTTGCTGCTGCTGCTGGTTTTCCCCTTGTCTGAAGAGGAAGCTTGAGGAGGTGAGGGCTGCTACACCTTCTGACGACGGAGTGTGGTTGCCGTGCAGCTTCAGAGAGGTGCAGAGTCCCTGAGCGCAGGAGCTGGCTCAGTCAGGAGAGCCCGGGCGCGCTCATTCCCTCTTTGCAGGGTCTCTTGGCTCTGCTGATGAGGGCTGGGACCCGAAACGCCCCATGTCCCACTCCTCTGGCTGTTTGTGTCAATACCCTTTTATTCTTAGTTTTTGTACTGGTGAAATACAGCCATGTGGTGGACAAAATGCACTAGATATGCGGGGCAAGGAGAAATTCTCCTGGATATCGTGTAAAGATATTTAGGCAATGCTTTTGCATACTAATCACTTCTAGGTTACGTTGTTAGCAAGGATTAAAATTTGCTCCATCTCTGATAAATTGTACCACTCAAAGTGGTGCCGTTTTGGTGCAAACTCCGAGTGTTTTTCATGGCAGAAATGAATCATTCTCATCTCTGTATGACGAGATAGGATGAAACCAAATTAGAAACTGAGTTAACCTCGTTTCTTTCAGAGAGGTTTCAACCTTGCTGTGAAGCACTGATTAATCCATGAGGCTGGTGACTAATGTGATTTCAGATGTACGCCAGGTACAACTGCACCCCTGCATGGTAGGTAATTGCTACGTTCCGAGTATCTGATTTAACTCAAGGTGAATGGAAATAGGAGGGCTAAATATAACTTTTCTAGTGGCATGTTCTTGTTTCCCAGAGTCTTTTAAAGTGTGAAGGAATTTGTCAAGTACAGCGCTAGAGCTGTGTGTATGGGGAACAGAACATGCAGCTCTCAAAGGGCAGCTGCTGAAAGGGGCTTGCCTTGCCTCAGTTGCCCCTTGCTTCCAGAGTTCACCAGGCTCTGAAAACACGTAAGCATGGCCCCGGGGTGTGTGTGGCACGGGCAAGGCATAACTGGCACCTTCACCCCTTCCCCCTGGCTTCATCATCTCGCCTCCCAGCACACTGGGGATAGCTTTATTTACAGGTTGAGCGTAGTAATACGTTCGGTTTCAAGAAAATCCCTGTGGGCAAAGCATGGCTCCTGAGGCTGTAACTGTGTGGTAAAATGGAGGTGGAGTTGCAAATCCAGCGTTCAAGCCCGTGCCATCTTTAGCTGGCAGGAGGGCAGCGGTGGGCAGGGCCTCATTTGTCCCTTCTGTGGACCCTGGGCTTCATGCTGATGTTGCCCAGCTGTGCTGCTGGCATCTTCATTGCTACTGTTAACTGGGCTGCTGTCATTACAGGTCACTAAGGATGTGCATTGAATTTATAGTCTGTCTGCACTATAAGATTGCTTGGCTTTTTTTATGTGGGGTGTGATTAAAAAAAATAGGAAAAGGGGTAGATATTGTTGAGTGGCATGATGGGCTAGGTTCTTGGGATTTCCACATTTTTGGGAATGAGTCCTGGACACTTACAATCACAGCCTTAGCTCTGTGCTAGTGTAATGTGACAGACTGAGCACTGAGAGCAGTGAGTGGTGTGTGTTTGAAAAAGAGCATTTGAACTCCTTTCTCTTTCCTGGATTTTGTTGGTTTGAGTTTATCTGAAGGGTTCCTTGGTGTCATTTGACCTCAGAGGGAAACTGAGGACCACGCAGCTGCTCACTCCCCCTTCCCCCAGCACTGGGGAGGAGAAAATGGAGCAAGAGGCTCAGGAATGGAGATAAGGACAGGGTTAAAGATGATACGGAAGGGATGACTCACCCGTTACTGTCATGGGCAAGAGACAGACTCCTCAGGGGAAGAAAAAGAACGTAAATTTAATTCAGACACTAACACCACCACCACCTAACAGACAGAGTAGGACAGTGAGAAGCATTACTGCATCTTCAAAACACCTTCCCCAACTCTTCCTTTCTTCCCCGGCTCAGCTCTGCTCCCAATATCTCTCCCTCCTCCCCCCACAGGGGGTGGGGAAGTGGGGGGTGTAGTCATGGGGGAATGGCGGGGAACTTCTGGCATTCTCCCCCTGCTCCATCGTGGTCCCCCTCTCACAGGAGACAGTCCTGCACAAACTTCTCCAGCTGGAGTCCCTCCCATGAGCTGCAGCCCTTCCCGAGCTGCTCCGGTGTGGGACACCCCGCACACTGCAATCCTCCCAGCACCAAACTGCAGCACCGGGGGCTGCTTCTTCCCACAGGATCCTGGCCTCCTTCAGGTGCAGCCATCTGAAGTGGTGTGGGGCCCCCCCATAGACCGTATGTCAGCGTCTGCTCCACCACAGACCTCCATGGGTGGCGGGGGGATGGCCTGCTGTCTCACCAGAGGATACAGGGGGGTCTCTGCTCTGACTTACCTCTCCCCTCCACACACTTTTTCCTGCTCTGTCCTTCCACTGACCTTAGTGTTCGTGTAGATGTTGCAACTCTTCCTCACAACTCCAACTCCTCCTCCCAGCTCCCTTCTAATTCTCTCTGCCTCAGTGCAGAAGTGGGGCTGACTTGGAGCTGGGGAGACTTCAAGAAGCTTCTCACAGGGGCACCTCTAGCCCCCTCTCCTGCTGACAACAACCCCACCACTCACCCAAACCCAGGGCACTTAGGAACCTTACTTGTTTTCACTAATTGCTTTCTGGGTTTGAGTGTGAGGGCTTCCCTCCCCGCTGGCTTGGTTGTAGCTGGGGATGTTTAGACAAGAGCGTGAAGGGGGGCCATCACAGACATGCCAGGTATCGCACGGGTGGCTGCGTCCCCCGGCCAGGGGGGAAAAGGCTGGCCGTTGTTTATTCCAGATGCTGTCAGACATGGGGGGAGTGGGGGGGGTAGCGTAAGGACACCAGAGCAGACCTGTACTAGACATTTTCGTTATTAAAAAGAAGGAAGTGAAAAATGTTAGTGGTGCATAATATATATAATGTAGCCATACATAAAACACGTTAACATGTGTATTGCACGTGGCGCAGATAGTTCTCCCCTGTTCCCAAGTACAATTTATCTCTTCCTTTCGGACTTTGCTAAAGCGCCTCTAACAGTGCTGACACATCCCAGATGCAATCCAAAAACATAGCTGAGAAATAGGTCAGTTGTATCAGCAGTCAGATTTCCTAAAAATATACCAGGGGAAGAGCCAGGAGGCTCCTGAACGCGAAGCCTGTGTGGGATTGCCTTCCTCAAGGGATGAACGTTCCAAGCGAGCAGTGGGGCTAACAGTGCGCAGGAACAACAGCTTTGCTGTCGTGCATCTGTGCGGAAGGGAGCAAGGAGGAGCTGGCAAAGACATTTTGGGAGGACACGGGGCTTCTGAGGAACCTACCTGACGAGGTCAGGGATTTATTACCTTGGGGATCGCGGTAGGCAAGAGGGATTTAGGTGCTGTGTGAGCAAAGAAATGAAGGTGGGCAGTGGGAGAGGAAAAATTTACAGGTAATCTGGGATTAAGCCCAAATTAAAGTAACATGGGAATCATCCTTGGAGTGATCAGTGAACACAATAGGTGTATGCTGATTGAGAAAGTTCTAAGGTGTCTGTTCCTCATTCATTCTTGTTTTCTATGACTTTCAGTCCTATTCTGTCTACTTTTTTTTTTTTTTTTCCCCTCCTCTAAGGCAAGCACAAAGTAATTCAGGGGAAATAGCGGTAAAGTTTTGAGCAGAATTTAACAGAAAGTCTGTGTGCTTAATGACATTTCCCCGAATTCTCATTATGTTCCCTCTTTCCCCATTGATAATCCCATAATTCTTTCTGTGATGCAACACACCACCTGTAAAATTTGGATTTCTCACCCCATCCATGATACTGAAGTATGCCCATATGGGCCCTAACCGTCTTCTGCTTTGATTGCAGCAATTTTCTCCTCTTGGCTTCCTTCACTCTCGTAGCCTCCAAACCAAACCAGTCACAGCTGCAGTGACCCATTCCTTACTCTTTGTCCAGGTCATCTCTTAGTGTTGGCAAGAAGTTGAGTTTCTTCTCCTTTATTGCTCGTGGTGATTGTTGTCTCGATCTCTTCTTTCTGCTCTACTAGTGGTCACAGTATTGGTCTCCCTCATCTTTCTCAGTTATCTGTACTCTGCACTGACCATTATTTGCTTAATTCCCTGTTCAGCTGATCACGGTAATGATCGAGGCACTTACCGAGAGCATCCAGACAAACTGAAACAAGGAATCAAAAGCCTCGTCCTGCATCAGGGGTCAGACTCCAAAGCCAGAGGTCGGGAGCCAGAATCAAAAGAAAGGATGAGATGACGAACTCTCCTGTCAATCACAGTATTAGGCACGTCGACCGGGCAGGGAAATGTGCAGGAAGGGTCTGACCAGGCCCATTTCTTCAGATGTTACCGAAGTGGGAAAATGTGAGCAAGAGCATGGCCTGTTGGTGCCAGCGGAAGGGATTCCAGGCTTTGCTCAGCAAACTCAGCAGCAGATCCTTGGTTGATTATCTCCTTCCAGGGGTTTGCGTACATTTGCCTTGGGCTACATTGCCTGCAAAGATCTGAGCAATGCATAATAAACTGGATTTTTTATGTATACAGAGCTGCAGTGCAAAGTAACATGAATTTTAAAACATATTGTTATCTCCCTCTTTCTTAATATTAACACCTGCTCGTGGAGAAGGCAGTGCTCAGCACGTGTGCGGTGAAAGGGTCTTCACTTGGGTCCGAGCCCCCTATGATCGATTCTAAGGCTGCTTTAGGTGCTGGCGTTATTTCTCCCCTTTTTAAATCTGCAAAATTAAACCGCTGATCACTGCTGCTGGCCTCTAGGCAGGAGAATTACTGATGTGGCTTTATGCTCTGGAATTATTGCTGCAATAGCGATTGTCTGTGTTAGCTGCAGATAGGCACGCTGGAGCCTAACATCAGCTGCTGCCAAAAGATAGTTTAAGAGCCACTTCTCTCCCTGCAGGTTCTTCAGATAAAGGCATATTCCTTGTACTAGGTTGGGGTCTCTGTTTTCCTGATGCAAAAGAGTCCATGAGTACTTATATCCTTTCCGTTTTGATCGCAAGTTTCGAACATTTTTCTCCAGTGGAAATTGAGCTCTGCGGCTCAGAGATTGCTCTCTCCTCTGGAAGGAGGAAGGGCACAGAAAAGTGAGGTGGAAGAAAAGATTCAGGCAAAACGTCTCCTGTCTCTCCCAGTGTGTCATGCGCTTGCTTGCATGTGACAGAAACTAGTCCCAGTGCAACACAAAATTGTAAGGTATTTGGCAGTATAAATTCACACCAAACATCTCGAAGCAAAGTTGAGCTCTCCTGGTTCTCAAGAGCAAAGGCCTGTTTGGCATGTGTCACTACCAAAAGACAGGCAGTCGCATCTGCCATATCGGGAGGTTTGTTTTGGGATGGTTTGCTGCAAAAAGTGTGATGCAGACCTTGTATTCACCTCCCATCGCAGCCATTTAATTTTTAAAATTTAAAACAGATTATTATGAATAGTTAATGAGACCCTCCAAAGTGCATGTGCAGCACGCCAATAAACAGTAGTAAACTTTAAATTCATAAAAAGTGATAGATTTCAGCTCCTGTTGGCTTATTTTGCACACAGGAGTACTTTCTTGCTCATTAGGGTTATCTGAATGAAATACTAGGCAGGGTTTGTTTTCATGTCATGAAAATAAGTTTGTAGGTACTTTTTTTCTTCTCTTTTCTTTTTTTTTCTTTCTTCTCCTTTCTTCTGTGGACATACCTGAGATACCTAAGGGCTTCTAGGATCTTGCAGGCAAACAGCTGTTCAACTCAAGTGCGCTCTGCAGTTGGTGAGCGAGGGGTTTCTGTTTGTGTTCCAGATGCTCGTCTCTTTAGGGCTGAGCAGAAAGGCTCCCTTGAAGAAAGATTCAGAGACCTGGTAACTGCTGAGCATTTCCTTCTCACTTTCCTTCCAGAGAGAGAGGGATATCCACCCTTCCTGCCATTAGCCTTCTCCAGTTTCTCAAAGGCAGCAGATCATACAGAATGATATTTCTTTTTTTTAAAAAAAAAAAAAAAAAAGCAGAAAACACAAACCCAGCACTTCATAGATAACACCACATGGGGAGTTCAGCAGCAGTGCTGACATAAGGAGTTATGAAGGTGCAGCTGGTTGTGGGACTGGCAACCAGATCAGGGAATTGACCTGCCTTTGAAAGGCAGGGGCTGGGGAGAGAAAAGAGGGGGGTTCTTTGTTTTGAAGCTCGGTCGGTTCCCCGATCTGGCTCGCAGCGCGACTGGGTGGTGCACGGCTGCACTGGGGAGGAAGCAGAAGGCTGGGAGCGGGATGGGAGTCGTGAGGGAATTCTTGCCACTTGGACTGCTGCTTACAGTAATATCTGTAAAATGGTGCCAGAGTTTGAGAATTAATGTGGTCCTGAGCCTGTTCTGAAGGAAGCCGATGGTTTTGGGGACCTACGTTTGCCAGCAAGCTTCATCACAACTTTCCCTGTGAAGAAGTCCGCGTTTAACGCTCTTTTACAGACGTGAGAGCAAAGGTTAACTGACTTTTTCAGAAGGGATTTGCTGTGGGAGCAAAGGTAAGATGTGAAAGTTGGGAGTTGCCTGTCGGTGTGGTCCCTGGTTTGCACGCACCTTCCTGCTGCCCGCGCCGCGGCGGAGCTGGAGCCGCTGTCAACAGCACCTGGCCGCAGAGAAGTCCACCTAAGCGGAGCCACTCACAAGTTGTGATCTTCTTTGGAAAGAAAACCTCTCAGAAATTCTGAAGTTGGTACCAACAAAGACCCACAGCAGCCAGCCCTGTCAGTAGTAAGAGAGACACTAGTTCACCCGTGTGCTTTTCAGTAAAACAAGAAGGAATCAGTTCAGATTGGGTTTAAGGTAACCTTCAAAATAATATTCAGGAAACTCCTACTTTCCATCAGGAGTAACCTAACAGAACTCTGTATGTGGCTTCTGTTTTAGCTGGAAGGACTTTCTCCATATGAAGATTTTTCAGCATACTTTTTTTCCCTCTGATCCTATGGAGCTATGGTGATGAATAAGACTTTTTGAACTGCGTTGAATGTTTTTGTTTAATGAACTTGAATAAAAGATTAGGTTGTGCTTGTTCTAGTCTGAGCATGATCAGAAATACTGCGTGGTGGTTTGTTATGTTTGGAAAGCTAACACTGCATCTTAGCATGAGCCTCAAATCTTTTGAAGACAGATTTAGTTATTTTCTCCAGTTATGAAAAATATTTAAAATTTAATTTAAATTCCATTAGACCTGTGTTGCTGTTTTCAGGAGGTAATAGCTGATTAGGTTCTCAGTTACTTTTCCTTCAATTCCTGGAAGGAAATCTATTCTGTGGCTTACGTGGTAAAGTGACTGAAGAGTTTAAGTGTGTATAGACAAAGCTGTCCCTGTTAAGGAAAAAGTACAGTTAGAGGAATGTTATGAAAAAGTGAAAGGTGAAATGCTTTTTCAGCACGTCAGCTGCATAGGACATGATAAATCTACCCTAAAGATGGTCCCATGCATGAGAGTCTGTCAAAAGTGAATCTTGTTTCTTTAGAGGCTCATGTTTGTGGGAGGAGTCTTATGCTACCTGACTGGTGTGCCTGGAGGAAAAGATGTATTAAATGCTAGCAGAGAAGAAGGAAAAAACTTGTCAAAATTTGTGGTTTATTAAAATGGTGCCAGCATTTGCTCAGAGCCAGCTACTCTAGACTTATAATTGATTCTGGGGGTTGAGTTTACAGGAAAGTTTTGTTGTTCTGTTAAAAAGTAGAACAGGATGAACTTTTCAACCTAGTAGGTAAAGAGCTAGTTTCCATGGGCCTGACTGTCAGCAAAACAAACGAGTGTTAAGACAGAACAGGCCGGCTATGAAGACAAGGCATTAGCAGAGGTGTTTTCTCATACCTAAAGCCAGATGACTGAAATTGGGAAGTTTCTTGTCTTCGAAGTCCCCTCTGGGACACTGAACTAGACATCTGACTTGGAAGATAGGAAAAGGAGAGATGAAAACTTATATGATATTCATTCATATCTGCAAAACCAATTCTGAAACATGTACGAAAAATGTTTTTTTTCAGGGGAGAAAGAATCATCAACTATAAAATGAAAGTTGAAGCAAGACTTTTAAGACCTTTTCCCATGTGTCACACAGAGAGAGCTGTTCCCCCCTCACACACACATAGCTGCGTGGGTGTCCATAAGCCCACTGCAGTACAAAGTGACATATCATTCCTACCTAAATGTCATGAATCATGCTCCATTTGTAAAAGGTCTTAGGTCCTATAGAGACTTATGTAAAAAACCCACAAATCACAACTTCCCAGCTTTGTATTTACTTGACACAGTGTGTTTTATAGGAGGCTTGCTGGAGAGGTTTGTCTTAAATCTTATTCTATTCTTCGTCTAACCAATCACAGTCCAACCTTCAAGAAGAAAAAGTTTTGAATGCTGACAATTGTTTATTTATTGTAAGACAATAATACCCAGGTTCCTCTGAGAAGGATCCCAGAACCTTGTTGTGCTAGGCATCATAAAAAACACCGTGTAAAGAAAAAGTCCTCACCAAGAAAAAGTCCTTATCAAGACCTTGGAGTAGCACATGGCTCTTCAGAGACTAAACACGGCTTTCCTGCATTGTGGCAGCTTCTTCTTAAAAAACAAGGTGTCTTAAGATCTTATCCTTTGAGGGCTCCTGTTTACGTGCAAACACCCATTGCAGAAGAGTGTCGAGCACAGTCTGCCCTGGAGAACCCTGTTTCTTATTGCTGCTGAGCAAAATTCAAGGGAAACCTTTAATGAGAACAAGCATTCCTGTTTCTTTGTTTGGAGAATCATTGTTCCTCTTTTGTATTTTGTGCTTGCCAAGAAGTGCTTGTGTGATTAAAGTGGTTTGTTGTTTTAGATCGATAGTTCGGGTGTGGGATACAGGAATTGCTGGATCCAGCTTCCATGGACCAGAAAATCTAAGTGAGCTCACTGCCACTCTAGCTTCCTGCTGAGGGAGAGATCTCAGTGGGATCTCTAAGGATCAGTATTTGTATGGATAAAGAGATCTATGAGATGAACGCTTGTAAGTGACACGAACCTTCCCTTTCCAGACAAACACCCTGGCATTTCATGCTCAGTCTGTGACGAGGAGGGAGTTGTTAGGAAAACAGAATTTCTGGGAATCGCAACATGTACAAACCTCGTGTTGTTCCAAATCAGAATGAAAAGCCAGAGCTTCCTGTTGAATGAAAACTCTGGGGATAAGAGAAAGTTGATTCGTGACCATGGAAACATTTCATACCTTTATATTTAGTATTACGTGCTGATAATGCAAACATCAGTGCTAATGTTTCATAAGTTGAAGAAAAAGAAATTCAGTTAAGTGAAAGCATGGTGCTTTATTTTGACATCTTTACTTCTACCCATTTCAAATTTTCATCCGTGTCACAAGACCAAAAGAACAACCACACTCAATTCACATCAAGAGTTCTTTTTATCTGAGGGAACATGATTTAGAGAGTGACTTTTCCAAAGGTAAAGCTCAGCCTTTATGTGATAGATGGGTTGTCCAAATATGGGAAAATAAACTGCAGTGTCTGTGGTAGCGGGGAACTGCATTTGTGCTTCATCCTGGAAGTTTAAAATGAGCATTAAGTGTCTGTTCAAGGTGCTTTGGGAAAGAGTATGGGAACAGGGAGAAACTCAACAGAGCTTTATCTCAATACCTCTCCTGTTATTTCCTAGTATAAAGAAACCTGCAGTTTATAAAGCTCTTGAGCTGAAGACAATCTCCTGTTTCTTGTGTTTTGCTGTTACTGCATCTTTCTTTTATCACTCTTGCTCTCGTTTTGTTAGGTGTGTGATTTTATCATCTTAAACACTTTGTATTGATTAGTTTAATAATTTAGTTTTGTTGAGTGACATAGTAATTATCGGGTTAAGCTTGAGGCCTGATCATATTCTTGGATCTCCCTTAGGTGTTTTAATTGGGAGTCAGCAGATAAACATTTCCCTTCACCTGTTTCATGCCAGTCATGATTTTACAGGCCTCAGTTTCCTTACTGATTTTTTTCCCAAGCTGAAGAGTCTGGGTCAACTTAAATACTTTTCACACAGAAGTTGTGTCATATTGCTAATTTGTCCTCTTTTTACTTTTTCTAGTTCTGTTATATTCTTTCTGAGAATTATATGTAACATCAGAGGTATTGCTGAATGACTAATTCTGACGTTTGCAACACTTTCTTTTTGATTTTCTCTTCTTAATAATGATTAATGTTCTGTTCTATGTGCCTGTTAGACATTTTTTAAGGAGGTATTGCTACCAGAGAAGGAGCCAAAATAAGTCCAAGATCTTCTCCAAAGAACTTTCTAGTGATAATAACATATTAGAGACCATTACTTCATGTAACCAGAGAAGGGTTTTTTCACATTTATGTTTCTCAGTATTGAATTTAACCTGCTATTTTGCTCCATGCTCACTGGCTATATTAAAATTATTCCACAGCCTGTAGTCTGATAACATGATATGATGAAGTTTGCCGGTGATGTTGGATAAATTGGTGTTGTAAATAGGAGTGTTACTTGCAAAGATATCCAGAAGGCTCTTCTGAGGGTGCCATTTTAAAGTCACTCAAATTAAGTTCAATGTTGGTATGTACAAGTGATGAAGAAAGCTGACATTGGCTTAAAAAAATAGATGTGATCTGAGCTATTTGGGAGTGAGACCTTGTGGTTATATTAGAGTGAAAAAGTCACTCTGATATTCACATTCAAAAAAGCAAATCAGGTGTTAAGAATTAGTATGAGGAAATAAGAACTAGTAGGAGGAAAATGAACTAGGGTACAAAAATTTGCTGCTGTGTAGATTCAAAGTGTGCCAATACCCTGATTGCTGTGCAGCTCAGCTATCCCCGTCCTCCACCCAGAAAAGGGCTGTAACAGAACTAGTTCAGAGAAGGCCAAAGATGATCTAAAAATATGGAATGGCTTTTGTAGGAAGGATGACTGAATCAGCTCTTCTGCCTGGGAAAGAAATAACTGAAGGGGAATATTGCAAAGATATATGAATTTATGGATGACATGGAGATGGTTAATAGAAAAACGTTGTTCGTGTATGGGAAGAGACAGTTACTTTGGGACTATCCAATGAAGGTTACGGGAAATAGGTGGCACATAAAAAGATGCGTTTTTTCATGCATACAGTTAAGCTATGAAAGTCCTGCCAGAAAATGTTATGAGTGATAGAACAAGTCCATTTATCATAACTCCACTAAGGCTGGGGAATGCTAAAAGGAAGTTACTGCTTTGCTTTAGCAACCACCTGTGCAGTGGGATGGTCTGCACCTTCATGAAGCTCATGCAAGACACTGAATTGGAGGAAGCAGTAAATCTACTGGAGGGCGGGATGGATCATTCCTCCAGCTTAGCAAGTTCCTTCCGAATGGTCAACGAAAATCTCGTGGAGTTCAGTCAAGGTAAATGCAAACTCCTGCACCTGGGATGTCATAACCCCATGCACCAGTGCAGGCTGGGGATTGACAGGGTAAAAACCAGCTTTGCAGAAAGGTGCTGATGAGCAATCTGCTGAACAGGCATCTGCAGTTTCTCTTGCAGCAATGAGGACTAACTGGTCTGTATTAGCAGGAGCATGGCCAGGAGGTTGAAGGAAGTGAATATTCCCCTGTATTTGACACTTATGGGGTCATGTCTGGGGTACTGTGTTTGGTTTGGGCCACCCCAGAACGAAAAGGGATATTTACAAACTGGAGAGGGTCCAGGGAGGGTCACCAAGACAGTGAGGATGCTGGAGCACATGCTGCACAAGCAGGGGCTGAAAGGGCTGCGTGTGTTCAGCCTGCAGGTGAGAAGACTAAGGGGGGATCTCATTCCTGTCTTCTGCCACCTAATGGGTACTTATCAGAGAAGCATGCAAACAAACCTACCTTGCATCTGTGTTTCCCAAGACTCGCCATGCCTTTCTGCCTCCTGTGTCTTCCCTTGACTTTAGAGAGGTCGAGTTGTTCTGAGCAGGCGGAGCAGAAGTCAGGCAGCTGGGCAGATGTGGGGACCCGCGCTGAGGACGAGGGCCAAGAGGTGTGCCCTGGGGGCTGGGGTTTCCAGGGGTGGGAAGGTTGGGGATGTGGAGGAGTATGAGAGTAGGGGAAAAAGAGGAAGGTTTGGGAGGAAAGAGAATTTAGGGAAGGATGGGAAAGAAGATGGAAGATGTCGGGGGTTCTGGATTGAAGTGATGAGGAGAAACGGTTTGAGTCTGAGAGTTGAGGTGGGTTGAGAAACGAGTTTGGAGGCAGAAAGGCTTGGGAGATAAAAAAAGTCACAACTGGGAAAAAGCAGATAAGAGGGGGGAGTCAGGGGATGAGCATGCCGTGCTACACAGGAGTTTGGGTGAGGATGGGCAGGGATTACTGTGCTGCCTCCCTGCTGCCTCTAACCAGCTCCGATCAGGAAACAGAAATTTGCAGAGACCTGTCCTTCCTCTCCCAGCAGCACGGGGTTTGCCTCCCCTGCATTCTCTTTTTGTCATTCAAAAATATAAAATTTCAAGTTTAATTTCCAGATGAGAAGATAAAAAATAATTTTGCTGGCTATCTCTTTTTTTTAAATCGACGTCTCAGCAAATCATAGTAATGTCACGAATCCCCAGACCCCGTCTCCTCCTCTACAGTTTTCCTCCTTTTCCAGCGTGAGACAGAGAAGTACGCGCACGCTTGTGTCCCAGCGTGCAGCCCCGCTGCCGGTTGCGCTGGCCCGCTCCCCCTCCTTTGCTCAGATCCATTCCCAAATTTAGCCCGACGAAGAAATAAATTGTGGACATGGACCGTTCCCGGCTTGGCCGGCAGATGGCAATTACTGCTCTTTAAGTGACCCTTAGGCGGCCTTTAAAGCTTACAGAAACAGGAGTTTGGAGTAGATGAGCCTCCACAATACTATATTGGGTGTAAAAACACCTCTGGAAATTGAGTTCAGCTTTCCTGTCATCTACTGACAGGTCAGATGTTGGAGCTTCTCAGTGAAATAAGTACTGTTACCCACTAAGGAGAAAAGCACTTGATGTTGTTCTGAGTTGTTCACTCAGCACTTCACTCTCTGTTATGCTGTCGTAACATGCAATACAGGAACTTCTGGTCCCTTTTTAAAGGTATTGTAAAATCTATGTTGCTTCTGGGATGCTTCCTGCCACATCAAAAGGTCCTGATATGCTCTGACATGGAGTACTGAAATAAAAGAAAAATTTCATATATGTGTGTGTTTCCTATTGTTGTTACAGATCATGGGGAAATGAGCTGTTTCATTTCAGAAGGAAAAAAAGCAGAGAGGTACAGATAATATATGTAATAAATGACAAACTTCTGGAACAGGCTAGCAGAGGAGGCTGCTGCAGGAAAATAATGTAAACGTGAGTTATGTTCTTTGCTGAACAAGGAGAATGTTTCAGGGATGATGTAAAAAGCCATCAAGACAGCAAGTTGGAACTCTGGTTAATGGACAAATATACCAACATTATCCTGAATTTTTCTTTCATTTTCACAATGAAATGGCTCTGTAGAGCTAAATACAATGTGCTGTTTAGGGAATGCGGTGAATTGTTACCGCTCAGGAGAGATAACTCCCAATGTGGGGAGGAGGAAGGGTTAAGAAGGAGGTTCAAGGTGGCATTATAATTTGGTTCCTAGCTATAGTGCTGACTGGGCCAGAAAGGAGTACAGAAATCCTCCCTAAGTGCGGGGCAAAACGTTTCTTAAATCATTCTCTGGTGACCTTTTTACCTTGAGAAGCATAAATAGGATATGAAGCAAGCTTTATCTAGCTTTGTGTGGCTCAAAGTTTAGTTGTCCTGACACGAGCCTGAGAGCTGAAGGGAGCAAAGAAGAAAAATCAGTGGGAAGGAGAACTCGGGGTCCTGCCAAAAAGGCTGGTTTGCTTTTAAACACTCAGTATTTCCGACTGACTGTGTTTTACTTTCCAGTCATACCGATATGATCAAGCTATACCGAGAGTATGAATTCCTAGACTGAGAGTGTGAATAACAGTTTTTAACTCCAGGTCCTTTCCTGAGCCGTTGCAGACAGACCCGCAGCGTGTGATGTTCACCCTTGCATTTCTAGCGTTAGTTGCCAGCGCTCTGGGAAACCCCGAGTTAGAAGCCCTCTCATTGTCAAAAAAGAAAGGGCTTCCTTGAGTCAGAGAGAGTCTGCACCACCAGAAACAAGGCAGTCAAAGCGGAAGTCTGGAGGGGCTGTCTGGCCTCGGGCTTCAAAGGGAGCCCAGGGTTCGCTGGTGGTGAAGAGCTTAAGCAGACCGCAGGGACTATGTTCAAGAGTTTGTTTAAAAACAAACAAACCTGTAACTCTTGCATGTGCATGGGTAAGCAATTCCTGTACTAAGCCTGTGCCCCACAGTTGTTTCTGAAAACTGTTGTTAGGAATCCATGTTGTTAGGAAACAACAAGGTAGGCTCAGGAGGAATTTATCCACGTGATCTGGGAGCTTGGTTTGGGGATGAGAGACAGAAGACACTCACAGTGGTGAGAATGGGGTTAAACATGGGATCTGTACCTGGCAGTTCACTTGAGAATTCCAGAGTTAGGACCACCAGGCCTATGTGCATCAGCAAGACTTTGAAAAGCAGGAGATTGAGGCTGGACACAATCACAACAAATCAATGTCTAATCAGAGAAGAGAAATCAACCCACCTGTGAAAACCGGTGCTTCCAGTTAATGTCTCATGCATATATAGCTCCCCAAAGTGAGCTTGACATCTCATCTTTATAAGAAGCACACATCTTGGCTAGAAAAATTCAGAAGACTAGCTCTCTCACATTGCTCCTGCCTATCAGGAAAAGCAAAAGGAGGAAAAATGGCACTCAAATCCCTTGTAGGTTACCCTGAAGTATCAGTGCTACTGTGAAAGCTGAAGTCAAACACGAGGTTGGGTTTTTACGTTTGTGTCTTTAATTCCTGGCTATGATTGGATTCATTGCACAACCAGAAAAGTGCTTTTTCCAGCTGATAGCCTTGCAAAGTCACACTGGAAACAAGAAATAGTGTGTACTTTGGCTGAGGTATTACCAGCCATAAAGATCTGGCAACAGCAGCTTGTGTAACGATTTTGCTAATTATATTTAAATCGAAGTGAATCAACCCTTCTAACACTGAATAAAGAACAACTTTATTTTTCCCAGGGAGAAAAGCAGATAGGAGACTGGATGTATTCAGGTGAGCAGGATTTTAACAGATGTTTCCACACTAAGATTTAACACCACTTTGGCTACACAAATTCGTTAGGCTGGTGCAAGTTATGACACCGTGTAAAGTAAAAGACGGTCTGAAGTTAAAGCTGGTAATTATTCCACAACAGTTCATATGTGAACAGTCTTAGAATAATTTTTTTATCTTCTTGTTCAAATTTTTCCACATGCCCATGATACATTAAGCTAATTCATGGAAAAATAACCCCTCTCCTATATGTGGCTGTACACTGGTATGTGTAAGAAAGGGCCGGTAGTCCTTTAGCTTCTGCTTTTCTACTGACTGGTGGCAGTACGTCAGGCATCCTGAAGAAGCACGATTAGGAAAATGCCGTAAGATCAAATGAACTACAGAATTACGATGTCTGGGAACAAAGTGGGTCATAAAATGTCAGAAAACATGAATTCTGTAAAAATAACGGTCCTCGGTTATTTTTAAGATCACGTCCTTATGTCGGTGGTGACTTTCTTAGTGTGAATACTAGGTGTGTTTGGATAGTGATATAGAAATCTGAGATGACTTCACGATTAATAAGGCTTTTCTCCCTAGAAAATTTACCTCAAAGAGAAGAACTGTACATCGTTTAGTACACAGATTTCATGCCCAGTCAATGGCATATAGGTCTTATTAATTGCAAAATCCTGTTAGTACACAGTAGTATCCTTCAGTAAATTCCAGCAAAGTGGATCTTGGAACTATAATGCTGCTGCTTGTGTATGGTTATAAATCAGATTCCTAAGTGTTTAGAAATCATTCATGTGGTTTAAGTGGCTTGGGTTTATATCATCTTGTTGCTTATTTGGCCCAGTTTGAGCACACGATCTTTCCCTTAAAGGGTGGTACTCTGTGTACTGTTATTCAAACAGTTGGCAACTTCTTAAAGGTTTAGAAGATACTCCTTGGAGAGCTTAGAGGAGCTGAAGGCTTTTAGTAAAATAATTTAGGTGGAGTGTCATTTAATTTTAAAAATTATTATCTCGGGAAGAATTTACTCTTAAATAAGATGACCTTGATTTCACCTTGGTGAGAGAAGGAGGGAAGACTCACCTTTTTCTTTAAAGTGTTTGTAACTAAAATACAAGACACAGACAGCCACCTAAACAGTTAGACATTTTATATATGAATAATTCCGCCTGAAAACTGGTACTGCATCTGTTGTGTCACATCCCTGTGATCACATGCTGCTGTAATGCAGAATCTTTTCAGAGTCTTTCTTATAAATCATTGGGAGGATCACTATGATGACAAAGCAAATTGATTATTAATTTTATCCATTTTGGGGAATGCAATCTAGGTTTCACAGAGAGGAATCTTAGTCTATTTGCATCCCTTGAGTTACCAAAAATGCTATTTCAGAGGGAGTGCAAGTAGCACTTGGCAGCTACTGAATCTGGATGATCTACATCTGGCTTTCAAGTAAATGTTGCACTATGAATGACCAGCTATTTGCTAACCTGGTAGTCCTTGTGAGTGAGAGCAGCCAGGGGTATT
This sequence comes from Tyto alba, assembly GCF_018691265.1. Taxonomy (NCBI): domain Eukaryota; kingdom Metazoa; phylum Chordata; class Aves; order Strigiformes; family Tytonidae; genus Tyto; species Tyto alba. The sequence goes on along the minus strand of NW_024881296.1, from coordinate 41,104,148 downwards.
GCGTTATCTTTCTCAACCTAAGCAATATGGGAGGTAATAACAGTTAAATTTAGGATTCCTTTAGGAAATTGCCTTCTGTGAATATATGCTATATTATAGATCCCTTTTTTCTGTATTTATTTCTTTTATTTTTATAGCTAAAACAAGGGTTATTCCATTAATCTGGCAGGGATGGATTTTTGTTAAGAGTATAAATAGAAAGGGCAGGGCCTGTGTGTGTGCTTACTGTTAAACAGGCCATATATTTTTACTTAGCCACTAAGTAATTATATATTTAGAGGAAGGGCATTGATATGGGATTTATTTAACTTAAAAAAAAAAAAAAAATCCCTGTCAATTCAAGAATCAATTTAGTTCTGCTTTTGAAGGAGAGGAGATATTTGATGGTACTAACAAGAATCGTTATATTTATTTCACAGTATACAGTCATTGAAAACCGAATGAGGCATTTCCATATGCCTTTTTTTGAAATCTGTTCTACCCATATTACCAGATATGGGATGAATTGTGGGTTAAATAATCTATCAGTTGGAGAAAATTGAACCAGAGAGAGTATGTACATTTTGTTTTGAACTGACCTGCAACAGACTGAATTTTTTGCTGTGGGATACACAGCTTTAAATTCAGGATTTCAGATAATAGTTAAGAAATAGGTGTAGACCTCGCACAATAATTTAAAAAAAAAAAAAATTGAAAAAGAGATTGCCTTTCTGTTACGCCTTCATCTATTAAGGCAATCCTTTGTGAGTAGAAAAGTAGAGTGAAATGAAGCTCTTCTGTGCCAGCTGCAAGGTAATATGGTGTATGAAATGACTTATCATATATATAATATGTCCTATACAGTTCAAGTATTTCAATGCAAATATGTACAACCTGAAAATATTTCTTGATATATTTAGTAGCCTTATACTACTCTTAAAACATCAGATTTTTTTTTAATGTTTGTATTTCTCAACATAAATCTGTTCAATTTCCAACGGCAAGTAGACTTTCTACATGGAAGACTTTGTTAACTGTTCTCATATGCCTTAATATTTGAATTGATTCACTTAGACACACAGTTTTGTTTATCTAGTAAGTAAAATGCTGAGAGTGTTGTAAATCGGGTCTTGAAATGGGGCCACTAACATCTGCTAACCCTTGTTACAGTCTTTAATACAGAAGCGCTTTCAAAATGACAAGAAGAAAACGGTGACAAAGTTAATTTGACTTGAATAGAAATTAGAATTATTAAAAAGCAAGCATGCAAGATTAGTGTCACTGCTATTCATGGTGGTTTGTTACTTAGGTCATATTGGCAGAGGTAGTCGTTCTTTGCATTGTGGATTTTTTGCAACCTGAAAAGTCAATTGAGTAGCGACTGAGCAGACAACCAAACTCTGCTTCTAGACAACAATCGGATTGGGTTTATTTGATAAAACATTTGCTTCTCTGATGCTCCGAACTTTTGTTGAAAACAAAATTGAGTTCTTGAGATTGCAAAGGTGGTCTGGAAGATATTAAATCTGTGTAAACAAAGGAAGGAACTTTGAGGTGCTTAGATCCTATGATAATGGCTGCAGTATGAAATACTTGACCTGGATAGTGGTATCAAATCAAACCTGAAGACAGCCTAAAACAATGGCTTGAAGCAGTTCCTGCTCATTTGAAAGAGATGTTAACTTTGAAGATGAATGAGAAAGTTGCCAACAGTGTTAGTTATTTCACTGCCAAGAAAGAGGTGAATGATCATGCTAGGACAATGTATTCTTCATGCTTCCTCATTTAGCAATAGGATCAAAACAAATTCCATGTTTGGGGTCTGAATAAAAATTATCTTAAGATGTTCTTCAACTTAATATCTGAGGCTGCAATTATTTTCACCAAATTTTAGGTGCCTGGAGTTCTCACTTGTACATCTATGCCAGTCATCTGGGCTCCTTTAATATCACTGATCTCATCACAAATGTTAATCTTTAAGGTAATTTGTCCCCTGGAATTCCCTAGTCTCTCCTACCAGCACTATGTAGATGACCAGCTCTGATCAGATGTTCACTCTGGAGACAGGGACAAGGTAGGCTAGAGGAATCCTGCACTAAAAGTCTGCTATCAAAACGTAGCTTTGTGCAGCTGGAGATTTGTAGGGGGCAGAGGGCTTTTACAGTTGGTAGCTACCACTTTCTTTCACTTGCCTACCTTTAATAATAGCAGTTACACGGTAACTATGCCCCAGATAACAGCCTGTCAAGTCCCATCTACACTTTGTTAAATGAAAAAAGAAAACTAAATTTAATTTGTAAAGGACCCAGACCTGAGCTGTAACCTGTGCTTTAGGTGAGCCTAAAAGAGGAAAATATTAAATCTGGAAGTGTTGTTTTAAATAAACGTGGTAGAGGGACTTGGACCTGTTGCTTACTCTCAGCTTCACCAGTTAGACATTTAGGCTACTCTCTTTCCCTCTCTCATTCTACTCACTCTTTCTCTTTTAAAGGGACAAAAAAGAAAATTCTCTATATTTGTGAAGTAGGAGGAAACCTGTATCTTGACAACTAATAGCACTTTAGGAAACTTTTACTGTAGGTATTACCAAATGCTAAAACTAAGGTTAGATGTTCCTGATGGTCCCCACAGTCAACAAGTAAAACCTGTGCTTTTAATCTTTGAAAATGTGACTCATTTGCTTCAGCAGTCAGTTGCAGCCCCTGTACTTCATACGACTCATCTGGAGCCCAGTCTGAAACATCAGTAGAACATCCTGTCTGGCTGAGCGATGCGTAAACACTGCTTACTGAATGGGATTTAATCTGATGTTGATCTTCACGCAGTTGGTGATACCATATGTTTTTGTGTTTTAATGGTTATCCTGTTTATCTCATCTTTTTGACTTAAGGCCAAATCCTTCTGTTGAATAGGTGCATTATTAATTGTAGTTGAAAATTAAACAACAAAAAGGCTTAATCGTTAAGAGCACGTACTAGTCTATGTGGCCACATAACTTGGTGCTCGCCTCATGTCCTCTCTGTATAGTGTCTATCTTTCTTGGTTTTCATCTATTGTACTGCTTGTTGCAAATCTGTAACAAAGTTAGGCATTTTACTGAAGACCTTTTTTTTTTTTTTCTTTTTTTTTTTTTCTGGATGATGTAAGTATAGCCTTTTCATTGATTACAGCATAAATTCTAATCAGATCAACAGAAGAAGGAAGAATTAAACTCCCTGAACATGTACCAGTCAGACTTGGCATCCTGTCCACTTTACCTCTGTAGAATACTACCTGATTTTGAAATGTTCTATGAATAAAGTGATTTATGGAAAAAGCTGTCTTGGTGTGTCACTATCAGCACACTTCAACTATATAGGTAATTGTTTTTAAAAGTAGCTAGCTACTGAAACTTTCCTTATAGTCAAAAAAAGTGCTGCACGTGAGAGCTACTGAAGTATTGGCCTATTTTCAATAGCTTGTGAGAAAGCAAGGGAATGTTTATAGGGAGCTGGCTAGAATTTCAGCTAGGGTTGCAGAAGATGCCATTTCCTGGTCTGTGGGTTCTGAGAGCCCACAAATGACAGGGCAGATTCCTCCTTTGGCACTGGCATTTTATATATTGATCCTAAAATAGGCATAAACTAAGTACCACCAGAGCGGATGTCTGCTGCAAGCATTATGTCTTTTGCATGCACAATTGCTGTTCGTTTGTTTTATCAGCTGAAGGGTATTAATAAAACATGTAAAATAAGTAAATTACTATAAACAGGAACAAATCTTAGACAAAATGAATGTGTTTCTCATATCACATTTCTCATCCACTCTCAGTCGATTTTTTCACTTTCCTCTCTATTTTGATGTTGGTTTTATGATTTTTCATTTATTTGCTTGTAACAACAATTTAGCTGAAATAGATACAGTTACCTGTATATAAGTCTGTAATCTCTTTATTTTCACTATTTTTATGAAAATTCTTTAATGTCTGTCTTCCTTCTTTTTCACTTTCTTAACTGTTTTTCTTGTGATCATGCAGGACTCAAACAACAGAGCCATGAGGGTGGCTTTCTTTTTACATAACTTCCCAGAGTTAGTTGGTTTCTTTTTTTTTTTTTTTTTTTTTCCAATTCAAATAGTCTTTTTAAAAATTTGTTGATAGCAAGAATTTAAATGTCAATGCTTTTTTATTGTGAGTTACTGGGGTTACAAAAACTTTAGAATTCAAACCTGACCATATTCTGTTTTCAAACTAAATTTTCTATGGAAGGTGGGGATTGAAAATTGTCTGACTATGAAGATTGAACCTTTATTGTTCTTGTTCTTGGAACTACTAGGGAAATAGCTGAGATCTCAAGAGACCTCTATTGAAAGGGAAGAGACTTAGTACTTTACAGGAGCAGAGAGTACCGAAGAGCAAAGAGGTACAAAACTTCCCTAGATACTTACTTAAGGCCTGTAAAGGAAGGCCCATGTGCTCTAGTTTTTTAATAATATAAAGCTTTTTTTTTTTTTTTTTTTTTTTTTAGTTTAGATAAATAGCAATAGGACAGTAAGATACAGAATACTGAAGAAACATGCGGAATAGTTATAGCCATCAAATTTATAAAATTTTTATGTACTGGAGAATCAGATTTTGTGACTCTCCATTCCCAACAGTGTAAGAAGAAAGGGAAAACAGTTATTTCATACTAAACAGGGTATAAGAAACACTTAAAAACTGGAAAATAGAATCTATTTTTAAAAAATGCCCAGAAGTTGATAATATGTTCACAATGTTTTTTGCCCTTGTTTACTGAAAGTTTAATTAACATAATCATTGCTGGCAAACATAATGCAGATTGAATCTGGTTCCAAAAAAGGTTTGCTCTGTCATAAGTGTTCAAAAATGTTATATTGTGGTGGGTGAAGCTTGATTTATTATAAGAAAGCTCAACAGATTTGGACAACAGCCTCTGGACAAAGACTTGCTGGAGAATGTGAAGTGTTAACTTTTGCATGTTAAATTGCTTACGAAATATTCTGAGCACATTTAAGCTTATGGTAGGCTTGGGGTTTTTCATAAGCATTAAAACTTGTTCCTTGGAGGGCACAGATGTGTTTTTCAGTGGTCGGCCAAGAGTTCTCTCTTTGCTCTGACAGTTATTACGCATTTCACACAGTTATATTGTGTTTTGTTATGGGCTTTTATTTTTTTTTTTTTCTGTATTCTACTGGTGTTGTATGTGTATGTGCAATGTTTTCATGTTTAACTTAGACGGGCATGGGTAACAAGACAAAGGGAGCATGCTGCTAGATTAGCGTGTCTGTAAAATGCACTTCATTGTTATAATAAATGTATTTGTATTTTTTTTTTTACCAAAAATGACTTAAAGAGATTGGAGGACAATAAACATGCAAAATTAAGAATCTGAAGGTCAATGAATTCTAAAAGCCAGGCATTCTTAAAGACGACATCCATTCAGTGTGCATTACTACATGGGCATTCATTATGTCATTACATGGTTTTCTTTCTTTAGCTACTACTTTTTATGTGGAGAGTGGCTGAGTAATTTGTGCTGAAAGAGGCATGTTTTTAAGAATCTGTGCTTTCTTCTGGACTAAGTTTTGTTTCCCCTCGTGGCCACTGGAAGGTAGGAGGGAGAAGGTGATTCAGGGTCCGAAGAGGAGGAAGAGGCTTTAGCAGGCGGGCAGGGGAGTTCTGGTACAGCAAGAGCAGCCCGGGTTCTGAGGGAAGAAACGGGGATGGCGTACAAATGCGAGAGAGAGCTTCGAGCCCTCCAGGTCTCATGAGGACGGACAAAGTATCCAGGTTTAATCTGCTGATTTTCTTTCAAGCAGCTCCTCTTCCTCATCAGGCCCAAAGTGCTTAAAGCGTGAGTAGCTGCCAAACATATGAACAGATGGGCGGCTGAGAGTTTGGCAGCAGGATCGCGGCTCAGAAGAGCTTGTCGTTTAACACCCCTGACCTCGGCTTTCCCTATTCTCTCAGCTGGCTGTGCGGAGGAAAGGCCGAGAGTCGGTGACTCTGTGCAAGTGGGAGACGTTTCATGAGGTGTGCGAGTGCAGCATTTTCTCCTCCTTTGTAAGGAAAAAAAAAAAAAAAATAAGGCGACGACCGGGGATAAACGGTTTCGCCACCGCCATGCCCGGGAAAGCGCCGAGGGTGGCCCAAGGGGAAGTGGAGAGCTGCTCCCCGAGGGTGGCGGATGCCCCGGGGGCCCTGGGACGGGGCGACTCCGCACCGCGGCTGCCAGCCCGGAGCCCGGAGCCCGAGACAAGAAGGGCGGGCGACGGAGGGCGCCCCGCGGGCCAGCGAGCGGCGCGCAGGGGCCAGCGGCGGCCGTGAGGGGCGAGCGACGGCCGTGAGGGGCGAGCGGCGGCCGCGAGGGGCCAGCGGCGCGCAGGGGCGAGCGGCGGCCGTGAGGGGCGAGCGGCGGCCGTGAGGGGCGAGCGGCGGCCGTGAGGGGCGAGCGGCGCGCAGGGGCGAGCGGCGGCCGTGAGGGGCCAGCGGCGGCCGCCAAGGCGGGCGGGCGGGCGGGGGAGGCGCGGAGCGGCGCCGCTCGCTCAGCGTGCCGCGGGGTTTTCACTTCACGCGGTGGTCGCTGGCTAAGCCGCCGGGGAGGGAGTTTCGGACTCTCCCCTCAGCTCACGGCTGCCCGGAGCGGGCGGCCGCAGCGGGGCGCCGCTGGGTGTAAGTGCCCCGGCCCGCGGGGAGCGGGGCTTCTCCGCGGCTCTCCCCGCCGGGCTGGGCGGGGGCGGCGTGCGGTGCCTGCGCGCGGAGGCTTGGGGCGCTCGCCCCCCCCCCGGCCGGTAGCGGTTGACTTCCAGCCCCGCTTCCCCGCCCCGAGCGGCGGCGCGCGGCCGCGGCACGAGCGCTTAACAGCGCCGCCGGCGCGCCGCGGCCCCGCCCCCCCCCTCCAGCCGCTGGAAGGGCAGCGCGGGGGGGGGGGGGGGGGGGGGGAAGAGGAGCGCGGCTTCGCCTCCCTCCCCTCGTCTCCCCCCCCGCCTCCCTCCCCGCAGCCAATCGGCGCGGAGGAAAAGCCGTCGTGCCGCTGACGCCCCCGCGGGACCCCCCCTTTTAAAATAAAGCGGCGGCGGGTCACCCCCTCGGCGCGCGGCGCGGCGGGAAGGAAGGGGGCGCGTGCGTGTGGGGGGCGAGCGGTCGGCGAGAGCGGCCTCGCGCGCGCGCACGGCAGAGAGAGAGAGACAGACAGACAGACAGACAGACAGAACGCCGCAGGATGCCCGCAGCTCCCGCGGCGAGGGGCTGAGGCGGGCGGGCGGGGGCCGAGAGGTCGCCGAGAGGGAGGAGGAGGAGGAGGAGGAAGGAGGGAGGAAGGCGGGAGCGGCGCGCGGGGGAGACAGGGTCTCGCGGCCGAGGATGGCGCCGGTGCGCGAGCAGCTGGCGCCGCAGGGGGACGCCCCCCCCCTCCTCCTCCCCGCCGCCGCCGCCGCCCCCCCCCCGCCCGCAGCGGTGGCCGAGCCGCGGCGGGAAAACGGCGGCGAGCGGCGCCCCGGCAGCGGCAGCCCGGCCGCGGCGAGCGGCGAGAGCGGGGCCCGGCCCCGGGCGGCCACGCAGGCTCCCGGGAGCGCGGCCCCCGAGCCCCCCGAGGGCGGCTGGGGCTGGGTGGTGATGCTGGCCGCCATGTGGTGCAACGGCGCCGTCTTCGGCATCCAGAACTCGTGCGGGGTCCTCTTCGTCTCCATGCTCCAGCTCTTCGGCGGCGGCGACGACAAGCAGCTGGCGTTCAAAACAGGTGAGGAGCAGCGGGGGAAGGGGTCGCGGTGGCTTGCGGGCCCTCCCCGCCCTCAGCCCCGGCGGAGGAGGTGCCCCCGCCCGGTAGCTCCCGCGGTGCCGCCGCTCCGCCCGTCCGTGTCCGCGCCCCGCGGGGCTGCCGGGCCGGCCTGCGGCGTGGCCGCTGCCCGTCCCGCCCCTCTGCCCGCCCGCGGCCGCGGAGACCCCTCGGGGCGGGCGGGGGGGGGGGGGTCGAGTCCCTCAGCTCAGCGCAGCCCAGCCCTGCCGCACACGCGTGGGGCCGCGCTGAGCAACTCGGAAATACTCGTCGGGGCGGAGGGAAGCTCCGCTCCGCTCCCCACGAGGGTGTGCGCTCACAGCTGTGCCCCGGGGGGGCGAGCGCCTGGTGCGCGGGGGGAGAAGCTGCAGGGAGAGGAGCAGGTGTACTGGCGCCTTCCGCGGCGGTGTTTTCAGGCATCTGTCAGCGTGCGCTGCGGGAAAAAACGCATCCTCTTGGTCCCAGGAAGTTTCACTCCCTGGCCTCTCTTCGCCTGATGGATTAGTCGAAAGGATTAATTGTCTGTGGGGTATAGAGGCGCTTGAAATGTGTCAAGAACGGGCGTAACGGTTGCCAAAACCAGTGCTTCGGTGTGCAGATTTACTGCTGTAACCCGTATCTCAAAACTCACCAGTAAAGTTCACTAAACTCCTAAAAAACTCGGCGGTAAAGTTTACTAAACTCCTAACAGTGCTATTGCAACCAAATCGCCACCCTGCTGTTAGAGAATCTAAATCATTCTAGACACATAGGTATCGGTTAATCCAAAGGTGAGCGTATATTCTCTTTTGCTTTGTGTAAGTTCTCTTTGAAAAGTGTCTTGTGCTTTGACTTTGTAAGTTGAAGAAAGGCAGTATTTTGCTCTCACAGTAATAATTAATATTTATAATAATGTCTTGCAGTAAATTATAATAAAGTTGACTTATTTAAAAGGTAGATTACATATCGAAATGAAATATTAAATCCCCTAAATATTGTCTTTTATGTTTATGTTCCTTACTAAAAAAAAGGTGTTCCAGCTACGTAGCCCTGCAGAAGTGTAAGCCTTCTAGGAAACTTCTTCAGTACAGAGTGGTGTTATAGACCTTTAAAAGAAGTTTGCAAATTACATCTTCCTTAATATTGGGATAAATAGGCCTAAAGTTGAGATGTTGGAGACAAAGGAGCTAATTTTCCTCCCCTGACTTAATAACAATATTTATGTCTGAAGCAGAAAACTAATGCAAGGGTTTAGACTGAAGTAAGAAGGCTGTGGTGGAGCACTGATGCGCTCTCCCATGTTTGGGCTATTTGTGGTGATGTGTAAGGTGTATTGCTCAGTGTTTTTGAGCTAGAAACATGTGTATGTGTCTGCACGTCAGGCGTGGCAGTGCCTGCTTTGCAGAAGGGAAGTGTGCATCCAGAAGCAGCTGCCGAGGCTCCTTAGCCTGTACAGGAGACGAATGAGGTTGTTCAGAGGAGGTGCTGTGGATATTTACATACTGACCTGGGAGCTTGTGGCCAGTCAGAAATGCAGAAACACACAGGGGGTTGATCCTCTGTCTGTTCATGGTACAGAGGTGTAATTCCTTTTTCTGAGGATGTGTTTCTCTAGTAATGATCTCTCAGAAGAGACTTCTTGTGCTGAAGAAAATGTGACTTTTACGAAATGGTGCAGTAGTCAAAATAATCAACAAGAGGAGGATTGAAATTATTATCTTTTGTCTTTCAGAAGATTAATTGCACCACTGGTGTTTAAGTGAAGTGAGTTTGCGGGTGTGCTCCACCCATGCTTTTGAAAATTTGCCCAACTACACAAGTGGGGAAAAAAAATGGAATGTGGCTTTATAGTCTAGTTATTTTGCGTTCTGCGTAGAAGAGCAGGAAGAATTAGGAGTCCTGGATGCAGACAGCACCTTGTACATCACTTTTTAAAAAATTTATTATTATTAAAAAAAAAAAAGCTACAGCTATGTTTTGTTTTGCTGTCAGATGTGCTCTGGCTTGGGTAATGCAGATGACATGTTTTGCTTTTTTAAATTCAGATGGGTGTCGGTTGGGGGAAATAGCATGAGACAGCTGCCTTGGCTAGGTGACATGTGTGCATGGGAAGGAGGAGGACTGCAAATAGAGAAGTGCCTCCTGTAAATAGCAGAATAGCAGATAAAAGGTGTCCTTCCTTTTACTGTCTGAAAGTACCATAAATTATGAGTCTGGACACCATAAGGTCTAAAGAGCAGCTGTTAAACAGGACTTTTTATTCCTTAATGTTGAACTTTATTGTTTAGAAACTGTTTGTCTGTTATTTTTTATCTTGTTGAAGGTAGGACCAAGAGTGAACTGAAGAAATTCTGCTACAATATTTAGTTTGCCATAAAGGGGAGCTAAGATCAGCAATGGCAGATTGCACTTAGTGTGTCTCTTACTGAAACACTGATGGATTAGCTGGCATGCTGTAGAAAGAAAAAGGATGACTAATGGGATAGTCAGTAGGATTTTAGTGTTAGAGAAACCCTAGCCTGATTGTTCCCATAGTATTGATTATTGTCCTTATTTTAGTTACTCTTGAATTTGGACTGATTGTACCTCAAAATTGGCAGTGGAAACTGAGTTTATGTATCAGATTTAATGAATTTGAAAACTGGAATTGGTAATGAAAGTTTTCTTGTTTTGGAATACAAAGTCTAATATTCTAATCCTTAAGAAAAAAAAAAAATCTTTAAAATCTGAAATGCTGATTTTCAGAGGCGTGAATACTCTAGTTAATCTCTCCTGGGACCCCAGGTGTCTGTGGAATCTTGCAGTTGATCCAGAATACCACAGAATTCAACTTTTTTAAACTACTTTTGGGACCAGCTAGTTGTTGTCTCTTGCCTACTGTCTTCCTTAAAAAAACTAGGTAGGCTATAGTACATGCTACTTTTGTTATTTCTTAATAGATGGATGCCTACCTCGATGTAAAGCAAAACGGAAAGTCATTAAGTAATCATAGTATGTGCTATTTTTGTTATTTTTAGTAGATGTATGGATATTTGTCAGTATGAAAGGCAAAATGGGAGGAGGCAGAAGGCAGGAGGGATGTAGTCAAGAAGTGACTGCCTCGCAGATAAGGAGTAGAAGGAACCAAAAGTACAGGCAAGGCAGCAAAGCTGTCTTCAGAATGCAGCATCAGCACTGGATAAGTAAGATGAGTAACTGTAGACATTGTTGCAGGATTTAGGAGTGTTAATGGAAAGGAGTTATATGGAAGAACTTGTGCTGTGGGTTATAGAGGATTCACAAATTTCTACAAGGGGTATCTAAGTAGAATTAATATTTTTTATGAAAAATTTTGAACTTAACTAGGATAAAATATTTTGGTATTCATATTGGTAAAAAGCTTGTTTCTTTGCTGATATATTGTACTAGATAAGCATTTCCATTGTTTCCTTGTGTAGCCACTTTTTTTGTTCAAAAGCTAACTGGTGCACAGCCATAGAAGAGGAAAAGCCCTCATTCTGAGTACAGGACTTCTAGAAAGATGTGCCTGACGTCTCAGGAAGCTACTCTGTTCATTTTTTACAGCTCATTGTGTTTGAGGAACAAATTGGGTGGAAAAACACAGTGGAGATGAATTTCAGGGGACTCTTAGCCCTTGGAAATAGGGCAGACCTAGTGGGCTTCTAGCATTCAAACGCAGTTGTAGTCTGATGGTCCTCGAAGGAGGAGGACTGGGCCCCGGGACCAGTCCAGGCTCTGGCAGGAGGAGCACTTGGTTCCTCTCCCTGTTGTCGCAGAGGGATGTGGAGCACTGAGGCAGCCCCTGTCTTACTGCGGTAAGAGATCTGCCGTATGAGCCCCATCTAGGCCTGTGTTGTGCTCTCTCCATAGATGCCTCTACCATGTAGGTTTTTGTGTGTGTACGTACACATACCTGTTTTCCAAAGGCAAATAATTCTAAGATACTAGTGGCCATAGAAATAAATACGCTGGGTTTTATATATAAAAAAAAAGTAGATAAAAATACTAGTTCTACTAGTTTAATTATTCTTCATTCTGTCATTTATAATGCTGGTTCTGTAACTCCACTGAATTACTCTTATGTTTGTTCATCTTCACTTGTACAAATAGCCTTGCACAGGGAATATATGCTGTTATTACTGTTCTGCATCCTCATGTTTGTTTTGCGTTAGCAAGTGTTATTAGAAGACAGTATATCAGCTGGCCTGAACTGGTTAATGGTGTGCTTGTATGTATCTGCCTTGGTTTGACTTTGTAAGGTGCCACCTTTGGTGATATGTCTGGCTATCAGGATGATTGGTAGCTCCTTGAGCTGGCTTAACAGTGTCAGCACCACTGGGACTCTTGGAGCTGGATTGCTGTGGGTCTGGTAGGGCAGGGAGGAAATTCTGCCTTGGTTGTCATATCCAGGCCATAACTCAGATACTGTGAAAATAATGTTGGATAACTGCAAAGATCTACAGGTGTTGAGAACAAGTGAACCATGACCATATATGGTAAGTTAATTTTGCTGAGCCGGGCTGGCTTTTCCATTTAACAGGACAGTTGGAAGTCAAAGTTTTTCCTTTGCTCTTTCCTTGATATCTTTTGCTAATTTCCTGAGCTTTGCTTCAGAGATAAGAATGCCACCAGAAGCTCTGTTATCATTCAAGACCTTGTTCTGTAACTGTCCTTCAGAACCATGCTTTTATCTCTGATTTTATGGGATGTGGTTTCCAGTAAATTGGGAAGATTGGCACGTCACTTATGAGAGAGCACTTGACTTATTTCCCCCTTTTTTAATGAAGAAATAAATCAAATTTGGAACATAGAAGTTATCAGAGCATATAACTGTAGTTTGTGTGAGGTACAAGAAAGCACAATACTGTGTAACAGTTTGGTCAGTAAGGGTTATGTTGCAATGAAGGAGGTAGTTTCAAGAAAATTTGGACGGATGGATGTTGGTGCTGCTGTAGTTTGCCATCCTTCCCACATTTGTGTGGCCATTGAAACCAGCGCAGGGAACCAGCAGCAGGACCAGATTGACTGAAAACTGAGCTGATCTAAAAGTAATGATTTGTTTTATTCACTGCAGTCATATTTTTGTATTCTTTTGACCTGGCTTTGTGAGTATAAATTTTTATGTAAATTAGCACTATGGCATAGTTGAAATTATGACTGGGTCAAACTGGAAAGTTGAAGGTAGTTTTGTTAGTGTGCTCATTTCTTTAGGACAAAATAGTTAATACTACTAACATTTATGCATTCACTCATGCACATATATCTTTATGCCTCCAGCTCTGGAGCATTTAATTTGTACTCTTGATAATTAGCTTGCAGACTGACTGGCCTTGTGCCTGCTAGTTAGGTTGTCTTTTTGTGTTTTTCCTCTTGTTGGAGTTCACACTGGTTATCTCTCTTACCATTCCAACTACAGATTAACTTGCAGCAAGTTGCTTAGTTAGGGAGAATAATCTTCCTAGAGTGTCTGAAAGCCAGTTACCAGTTTATTTTTGTGGGCTTCTTTAGAGGCAGTACTTTAATTTCACAGGGATGAAACATCTCTATAAAATTCTAAAGATGACTGGCTATTGCCACCACTCTGCATTAAATGCACATGCCTCAAGTTAAGAGCTTTTGTGTGCTGCCTTTCAGATAAAACTGTATCCTTTAAAACCTCCTTCAACCAAACCCTCCTAAATACTAAGTTTTTACTGTACTTCATTCATGAGGTGACAAGTTGGATGAAAGCAAAATGCTATTGTATCTCCTGCAGAGTAATTTGCTGTTAGTGTAACCTTATCAGTCAAGATGAAGTTCTCTCACAGCTCTTATACTGTTAACACTGAGAAGCTAAATGTAGTTAGTGCCTACCTGTAGCTATGCTAATCCAGTTACAGGTGCCAAAGTAATGAAAGGGTTCTTAAGCAATAGGTTAAAATAGTTTAAAACGCCTTTTAAAAAATGAAGTGAATGTGTTTAAAATGAAACTTTATTTGATGGTTCTTAAGATAGTGTTAAAACTGTTTTCCGTTCTCGTCCTTAAATGGCAATTTCTAAAAGGTATATGTGAAATCTTCTTCTGAATACTCTCATTTCTAATCCAAATAAACAGCAGTATCGTGTGGTTAGACTGATCTGCAGATGGATGAAGACTCAAACTTGGTTTGATTTCCAGATAGCAGAAGAAACTTTTTTTGTCCTTCATTTTGAAGATGCTTTATTTAGATGACTTGCTGGTCTGTCATCTGTCATTTTACTTCCAGACAAAGTAGCTTGGGACTGGTGTTTGTGTGTATATTTTCATGCATGTGCCTCCTTGTGTCTCTTCCTTGGATAAATCTTTCAAGTTTTAACAGTCTTATTCCATGTGGAACATTCTTCATACTCTCAGTTAACATTATGTCTCTGTCATCATCTCTGATGCTTCTATAACCTTCTGTAATATGGAGAGGAAAGGTTCTGCGTGTCGTATTCCAAACGAGTCTCTGCTGTTTTATGCCATGCCATGATGTACTATAATGACCTTGTGCTATCTAGTTTGCATTATTTACATAACCTAAAGTTTTTTGTTGCTGCTCTTTATTAATACCTGCTTTCATTGGAGTTTAGTTGACTGTGAAGTTTTCTGGTGTGCATTGCTCCTTACTCTGCAACTTTGTTTTGTTTAACTGGTTCATGTAGTCTGTTCAGTGTCATCTTATTCATCTATGTGAGGTTCCTCAAATTCCTTCCTGATTTTTGAGTTAGTCTAAATAACTGCTGCCTAAAGAGGAAGTTGGCAAAATGTATATGTTTATTAATAGACCCTTTTCTTAGACTTAGCAAGATGTACCAGAGCTTACTGCTGTTCAGTGCATCCACAAAGATGACTTAATCTTTTAAAACTTGGTCTGCTTTGCCTCCAGACATTTTAGGTTTCACGATATTGTCTCTTTTCTCATGATTTGATTTCTTTAGCATCTTAAGAGGTGTGTTAAAGGCCAACTTGAAGTTTAAATGTTATCGGTCTCTCTTCCTTTTATTCAGTTACTAGCTTTTCATGAAGAAATGTAGTGGAATGTTCTCAAACTGTTACAGCATAATTTGTCTATTTACTCTTCTAGCCAGTTTGAGTTAATTGAGTAACTACAGATAATAACAAAAGGGTTAAGGTTGTAGCCTCTCTGTTTGGAGGAACATCTACTAGAGCAGGCAGCTGAGGACCTTGCCCAGTTGGGTTTTGACCATCTCCAAGGACGGAGGCTCCAGAGCTTCTGCAGGTAACCCGTGCCAGTGTTTGACCACCCTCACAGTAAAAAATATTTTTTATACATTTCCTGTATTTCAATTTGTGCCCATTGCCTTTTGTCAGAATACCACTGAGAAAAGTTTGGCTCAGTCTTTTTACTTCCTCTCCTCAGTTATTCATTCACGCTTCAGATTCTGCCCCCTACCCCACCCCACCTCTCCCAGCCTCTCATCGTATGTCAGATGCTCCAATCCCTTGATCATCTTGGCAGCCCGTTGCTGGATTCTCAGTAATAAGCAGGCTGCCTGCTCCTTTTGCACAGTTGGGAGTTCAGACTATTGAGGCTTCAGTGTCTCGGAGAAGATAAGGTCACTCTCTTCCTTGTTGTCTCTGGTGCTGTGCGGTGTGCTGACCTCCTCCACGTTTCCTTCTCTTGGCAACGCACATGCTCCACCAGCACACACCTCCTTGCAGGGAAGTAGCCTGGCGCCTGCTGCCTTGGCGGGGGCCCCCAGGCCTGCTCAGATGCATCCTCCCTCGGGAGCACAGTCGGGGTGAGCAGCCCTGCTGTGACAGGGACAGTTGCTGGGGACTGTGCCCTGTGGCACCGCCACTGCTGGGCAAGTGTTTGCTGTTCTGAGAAGAGCTGCCGGCCTGCTTTGGTATGCCCTGCTGTTGGCTGGCTGCTCTGCAACCTGCTCTGTCTGGCTGCCGCGGCTGTGCTGTCGGAGCTGTACTCAGCACCTTTCATGTGAGGGTTCAACCGTCCTAAGGAATTTATTATTTAATATTTTCTGAATTTTATATAGATATTGTTTACTGCTTGAAGAGCCTCATGCAGATAATGTTAACTGAGGAACTGACCGGCAGTTCAGGTTTAGCCATAGAATTGTTATATTCTTAGAAACTATACTAATCTGTATTTCAATTCCTCATTTGTCAATTTATGGATTAGTCTGTTCATACTTTGGGAACTGGTATTTGATCAGTCACGTGAAAGCATCTTTAGTTTGCTAAATTTTAAGAAAACTTTGTAACTCTTTATTTTCTAGCCTTTTACTTTTAAACAAAATGTGTTAAAAATCTTCAGTTTAGTTTTCAGAAAATACCTGCATAAATCTTAGTTTGGATTTTTAAGACAATTCTTTCCAAATCTTTAACATCAGCATAGGGAAGGGAAGGGTTTGTTGGTCTGAATTATGACTAAAAATTTTTAATAGAATCCTACACCTCAAAGGTCACGCTTTGAAATGAGATGAATATTAATAAAATTATAATTTACATTGCTGTGTGTTGCTAAGGAAAATAAGGGTTTTTCATTAAACATTGATCTATAATGCTCAGCAAGTAATTGTCCAATTCAAAATCGCTTTTGCTCTATGACAAGGAGGAGGCGTACTGATTATTTGCATTCAAGATAATGTAGCACTGATAATAAACTGCTTTATTTTAGCATACTCACTGTGGCAAAAGGAATAGTATAGGTTCTTTCATATATACTCCACAAATTTTTTTAATCTTTTGTTTTGTGAACACACACAGTTAATGCAACCTTATACTACTGTAGATTAACCTTCAGCACATATGTACAGAAAAGATAAATCTATGAGAAAACATTCCCTTGTGATTTTTACATTATCTGTTTTACTTCCAGAAATCTAATTTATTACTATAATAGCAGCTCTGTTTTATATCTTGCTGTTAATTTTCATGGGAACTGGATAGGAATGACTTGTTCTAATAGCTGAGTTAGAGTAGCAGCCCTTTAGCAAGGATGGGACCAATTTAAAAATCATCAGTGTCAGTTCCCACACACAGGAAGGGATGGATGGGATGTTTAGCCCAGCCTCTTGCTATTATCAGCAGCATGTCCGTAATCCCGTGGAACACAGTCTCCCTTAGATGGTGGGGTTTACTCAGACTGCAAGCTGTAAAACTACTTTCTTGTTGCCTTTTTGCTGTAATAAGCAAAAGCAGTGAGTTCTTTGGCAATCTTCTGCAGTGTGCTTTGTTTAGTAGAGCTGTACTTTGTGTATGTCTTCAAAGTACCTCAGAATATTTTTTTATTTTGCATTTTTAAAGAACATATATGTAAGGGATAGTAAGTGATTTAAAACATGCTAGCTATTAATTTAATTCCCTTAGTCTCTAACTATTGTCCTCTTTGAAATGACTTGTAAAATGAGCAGTAAGGATTGTCTTCTGGCTCATGGTTGGGGCTTTAGCCATTTTTCAAGCTGCTTCAATAATAAGGTTCCAAATGGAAAATGCATTGGGTAAGTACCCCCAAAAAAACTTTATAGTTTATTGTAAAATAGTATGTTGATATCACAGTTGACAGACTTCAAAAAGTATTTTATAATTTTAACTCTATTTTATCAATGCTGTAATTCTGAGCAAGGATAAAACACTGTGGTAGAATGTCAAAAATAAACTTTAAGCTTTCTGCTTCTGCAGTCTAGAATGAACAAGCCTTTCTTTTGAAACAAAGCACAACCTGAATAGTTGTAAGTTCATTATATGATGACCAGGAACAGTGTTCTTGTGTACAAGGTAGGAAAGCTGCTCTTTTGTAAAAAACTTTCATGCTTCTTAACTACAACACCAAAAAAAGGTGTTCTAAATTCTCCTAATTAAGAGGTCAAACTAGGACTTCTCTACTGTATTGCATTGAATGCTTAAGAGCCAGAGAATTAAAGAATAAAATAGAACATTAGTATTAAAAAGTAATCCTCAGCGAATGTTGAGATGGACCGTATCTTTGAAGGCTTTTTTCTGTGCTGTCTCTGGTATTGGCACTCCAGGACCCCTGTTGTCCTTGGGCTCATTATTGTGACAGTCTTGTTTATTTTCTATACCCAGGCATGTACTATCCAGATGTCTCTTGAGATGCTGTTTAGTTTGCTCTAGACTAGTGTCTGGGTGGCAGCTAAGCAGTATACAGAATGAACACCCGAGGAAGGATATTGGTGTAAAACAGAAACCAGTTTGGTTTGCCCAAGGAGGCCTGTATCTCCTATCAAAAGAATCGGAAGTACTGAGTGTTCTTGGGCCACACAGCCAGAGCTTACTTGGACAGTAACCTGATCCTGTGCTATAATTAAACGTGCTGGAGAACACGCTGGGATTGGAATAATCTCAATGGGTTACATAGGTGAGACTGAAATCTTACTTATTGTCAGTTTGCCCATGTTTAGCGTATACTGTAGTAAGTTTCAAAGTGGCTTGAACTGATTGATGACATCAGCTGCTACTTAATGCTGCTTATTTTTTTGAGGAAAGAAGGTGTGGTAATGGTGCTTTACCTAAAGATGGTATTAACCTCAAAGCAAATGAAATTGAGAACCTGAACTATGGTCCATATTTTGGTCATATGTCAGTGGTATGTATCATGGTTTAGAGGAACAACCTTCTTGGAAGGTCAGTGTAGTGTTGCTAGATAATATTTTTCAAATCTCGAGTGTTGTTGTGGTTTGAGCTCAGAGGGCAACTGAGTACCATGCAGCTGCTCACTCTCTCCATCTCCCTGCGCCCAGCAGTGCGAAGAGGAAAACAAACAGTCTTGGGTTTTGAGATAAGGGCAGGGAGGGATGACTCACCCGTTACGGTCATGGGCAAGAGACAGACTTGTTAAGGGAAGAAAAAAAGAATATAAATTTAATACAGACTCTAATAACAACACTTAGCAGACAGAGTAGGACAGTGAGAAACATTACCACATCTTGAAAATACCTTCCCTCCACCCCTTCCTTCTTACTGGTCTTAGCTCTGCTCCTGATATCTCTACCTCCTCACCTGAGTGGCGCAGGAAGCAGGGAATGGGAGGTGCAGTCAGTGCTGCCACTTCTTCCATCTTGGGGGTAGGAAGGAGAGCTTCTGGAACTTCTTCCCCCTGCTCCAGCGTGGTCCCCCTCTCGCAGGAGACAGTCCTCCACAAACCTCCTCCAACTTGAATCCCCCCCCCATGGGCCACAGCATTTCCCAAGCTGCTCCAGCATGGGACACCCTGGCACGCTGCAATCCTCCCAGCGCTGAACTACAACAGCAGGGGCTGCTTCTTCCCACAGGTTCCTGGCCTCCTATGGGCACAATCACCTGTGATACCATGGGGCCTCCCGTAGACCATATGTCAAGCATCTGCTTTACCATAGACCTCCATGGGTGGTGGGGGGCAGCCCTGCCATCTCACTACAGGATACAGGGATCCCTGCTCTGTTGCATTTCCCCGCCTGCCACCTTTCCTCCTCTGTTCTTCCCCTGATCTTGGTATTCACATAGGTGTTGCAACTCTTCCTCACAACTCCAACTCTTCCTCCCAGGTGTTGTCTTAAATATGTTATCACAGAGGCAGCTGATTGGCTCGGCCTTGGTGCAGAGGTAGAGCTGACTTGGAGCCAGGGGAGATTCCAGAAGCTTCTCACAGGGGGCCATTTCTGTAGCTCCCTCTTCTGCTGCCAAAAACCCCACCGCTCACTCAAACCCAGGACAAGTATACAAGTTGTCTGATGACTTTTGGGTTCTCCTTCAATTCATTTGCAAAAATACTGTCTGTGGCTTCTTGAGTTCATTGGTTTAAGTTGCATGTGGGTGACAAAACTGAAGGTATGTACTTTAAAGAAAGTCTTTATGGTTTTGGCATATGGAATTGAATTTGAAATTGCCCTTTCTTTTATACCTTCAAATAATTTCTTACTTTTGAAATACTTATGTAGCTTAGGCTCTTCAAAACCCAATATTGTATTCCAAACTTGAAAGAAATTAGAACTCTCAGTTTATAATTTCTGACACTGCTGGGTGCAGGCAGTGATCTAGAAAATTAAATCAATGCTAGGAAGTTTTCTGGAAGCTTAAATAAAATGTGCAAGCCTGAGCTGTATTTTTTAATCCTATCAGAGTAACCCCATTTTTCACAAATACAAGCATGGAACATTAACAGCTTTTTACACCTCTGTACATATCAAAGTCTTTTGTGCAGCAGTTTAATGAACATTTAGTTTCATGCAGTGAAATTGCTGACCCTTGAAGATGTGTGTGGTGGGGATGGGGACAGAATTGGGTAGCTTAGGGGGAAGGCTGGAGTAGAACTGCACAAAATTGATATCGACAACATCAGTATTTATATGCACAGTCAGAAGTTTAATAAGCATGACCCAACTCTGATGTTGTGGATTTTTAGTGCTTTTTCTAATATTAGGCAAAGAAAATAGTATGTTGCATGCAATTCATACTCCCTCATGCTACAGTATTAATCTTTTGTACATGTGATATAATGCTTTTGATATTAATGTATGTTATGTGATACAGGTTCAGTCTCTACATGAAGGTCTGTGACAAAACAACTGTATACTGTATTAATACTTTTTTGTAGCTGAACATGTATTTCAGCAATTGGTCAAAATACATAAAAATATTTTGTAAATAATTTATCTGTATTTATTAAGGATAATTGTATTGTGAAAATACAGGTACGAACAGGCAGATATTCTACAAACTGTTTGTTCTTTGGGATACTGTCACGGCTGCTTCTGAGCAACTGACATCTTTCCTGTTTTATGAGGCATCCTACCTACCAGTCTTCTAGGTGCATATTTTCCTGATCAGGGTAAGTCAGTGTGGTGCCATAAACAGTAAATCGAAAAGCCAGGTGAAAAATGGCATCACATCTTTAAGACTGCTTACACCTGGACCTGTGTGGTTCTGGAGTTTCAAACAAAAAAGGATGTGAGAGCAAAAAAATGTGAGAGCATTCCTGTAGGTTTCAAATCAAGGATCAGAATGAAAAGGGTACAAACTTAATTTCAAGATGAAAATTTGCTGCAAGCTTTATATTGCCTTCTGTGGGTGAGAAATCTTTGCTTTTAAACAAAAAGTTGAGAAATGCAATGTGGATTCTGTGGAAACTTTGAGTGCTAGTTCTTTGGGACTTTGGGATAAGAACTCAGCCTGAGAGGTTGTTAGTATTACTGTGTAGAAGATGTTGGTATTACAAGCAGTGTTCTTCTAATGGAAAGGCTTTCATTGTTTTTATCAAGACATTGCTTTAAAAAAAGGTTAGAGCTCTGCTTTTCTTAGGCTTTTGCAGAGGTCTGTAGAGTACTTCATGAACTGGTCTGTAATTCCTCTTCAACGTATTTCTTTGTTTTTTTTTGGAAAAGAACAATTTCTGTGACTGAGATAAGCCATTATGACCAAACTGTGTTAAAACCTGGTCACTGCTTTTGTTTTGTGTATTAAACTAAAATCTGAACTAGAGGAGGCTCAGTGGACTTTAACTGATAATTAAGAATGGTGATCATATTTAGCCTTAGAAATAGCTAGTAACAGTAATGTGGGCAAGGTGACTAGTTTGTGAATCTCTGGCTGGTGTGATTGTAGCTAATTAATAGATTTATTGGATCTTCTCAGAAATTAAGTAAATAACACTTTTTTCCTTTTAAGACATTAAATGCTAGATTTTGCCCACACAGTTTTTAGCACTGTTTTCTGTGTTATGAACCAGTGATGATTCTGATAAAATACATCTTAATATACTTAAGAATCAATTCTGATAATATTTCCTGTTCTGGAGCTTAAGATGCATCTTTGACTTTTGCTCTGCATCCTGCTTAATAGAGAAGGAACATGTTAATTTTATGCGTACACGACCTATATGACACAAAACCCCACAAACCCTTCAACTGGAGAAGGGAGAGAGGTCGTCCTCTAACCACCACTGTATCTTGTATATACCTTATCTGTTTCCTAAAAAGCTATAGACCCTCACTACCTACTCTTTATTTTTAGCAAAGGCAGTGCTTCTGCTCTGTAATGCAGGGCTTTCCATCAGTTTGTAAGCTCTACCTTCAACTTTAAATTCCCTGATAGAAGAATCATAAGGGGTATAAACTTCTTCCCTCAGGCTCCCCATGTCACTACCACCAGAACTACCCCCTGTCTGTGCAAGTCTTAGAGCTTGGGAATGTGATCAATTAATTTTAAGGTAATCTTGTCACTACATGTGAAACTGCATAATTAATAAAATTCTTTGTTTTCTTGAATAGGTACCCCTGGTGTCTAACCTTTTAGTGAAGTGTTGAGTGTATCTTTGCATAACACAAACATTGAGAAATGGGATTAAAGGTTTGTGACTGGGGCAGTGCATGGATGTTTAGTGGGAATCAGAGGTGGTTAGAGAAAGACTTAGCAGTATTTACACGGAGATAGTTGAAATGAGGGGAGTTTGGGACAAGTGTAAATGCAGAGGAAGGAAGAAGGAGGCTCCACCAGTTCTTAGGGCTAGTGAAGAATAGATCAAAGGTAAAATCAATCTGCTTATTTTAAAGGTGTTTTGTTAAGCCACCCTCTAGTGAGAATGCTGAATCCACACAGATTATTTGCTTGATTATATAAGATCTTGCCTTCCCAACTGACTTGTACTGCTTCTGATTACAGTTATTCTTTGCTGTTGGCATTGTCATTTGTTTTAGCTGCTACTTTTTGTCTTTACTCTTTTTTTTTTTTTTTTTATGAAGTCACTTTATAATTGTAAAGCCTTTTTCTAGATGTGACTGGTTTAGCTTAGACAGGCACAGATCCTTTGAAATTCTGTAAGTAATGAATTTCAGTTTAGTAAGACAAGGTTATTACAAATGTTTTGTCATAGAAAACAGTATCACAGGATTTTAGAGCTAGTCTGTTCATATGCTTGTCTCCAATTTAAGGAGTATCAGTTTGAAGTGTATTCTAGTTGCATTTTTTCCCTCAGTAGTTATTTCTGGCATGTACTAAAATCATAAATAGGTAAACTATATATAGTTGTTCCCTTCCTTGCTTTTCTTTTTTCTGTTTTTATCTGGGTCACTATGAGACTGTTGAAGCAAATGTGGTGGTCAGAGTGTTTTGTTGTGTTCTGAAAGGCATGATATATGCTGAGGTGCAGTGCAGCCTTCCTAAATGTCACTGGTGCCAGTCATTCAGCGATGCTTGGCATCATACTGGACTAGTAATGTGCATTTTGTTTTTATTGGTGTTTTTGCTTTTGCTTTGCACTACTTGTCTGCATTGCAATGTTGGGTGACAGGCATTTTCCACCAGTGATGCCAAATACGCAGGAGTGGTGTTACACTGGGAAAGACCTGGCCAAGGTATGGGATTCAACTTTCAGGTTCTAGTAGATGGAGGTCTAGTCAGTGCACTCAATGGTATCCGCAGAGTTACTCAGCTGGCCAGATGCAGGCTTCAACTTTAGGGTGGGGTGAAACTCAGCAGTTTCTAGATCCCACTAGAGTCAGTGGAGAGCTTTGACTACTCACACAGGCATCTAAACTTGGGTCCTTTAACATGGAAGTTGAATCCAACTCCAGGTGTCCTGTATTGACCCTGAGCATTTAGTTTTTATTGGTGGGCACAACAAAAAATACTGTTATACGCTTGTATGTGCTACATCTGTAGTGTGCTCTAACACTATCCCTACTCCAACATGCACATCCGTGCTTGATAGTTAGACATCACATTTACAAACCCAGGTAGCTGGATCTTTAGGGGTTTTATTGTCAAAGCTGTCTTTGCTTTTGAAGGTTTATTGCAACCTGATAAGATTGGTACAGAAAACAATGCCCCCTAGAACTGCTTGATTTTCTGATGTTGTATGTAGTTATGAATTAAGCTGTATTTGCTGAACTGTCCTCTGTGTGACGTTGTATGAGCTTCAACCTCTAATTGCCCTAGAATTTAGTTCATGTGCATATGGAAAAACAGGCTAATGCAGAGTTTGTGGCCAATGCTTTTGTATGATTCTGTTCCTCAGAAGTAAAGGTAAATTCATCTTGTAATTGGAATGTTCAGATTCATTCATATAGCTCCCAACAGTTAGACTATAATTGTATGTGCTGCATTATTTTCAACCATTTCCAAATATGAGGCAGTTAGGCAGTTTTATGCAGCTTTTCCAGGTATGATTGTGGCCAGTGATTTGTTGATGTGCAAAGTTAAGATACACAGAAGGAAAAAAAAAAATCAATGTGAATACATCAAGGAAGTTGAAGTAGTGTGATTTTTTTTTTTTTTTTTTTTTTTTTTTTTTTTTTTTTTCCCCTCTAACCTTTCTATTTCCAGTTTTGATCTTGGCAGGATTACAGAGCCCCTGGCATATCTAGAGGCCAGACAGTGCCAGTCAGTTATGTCCTGTGTCTAGGAGAGGGAATTCATGCTGAGCCCCACACTTGGTAGGAGCTGGAAACTGAAAATTACTTCCTCTCTGAAGCAGTGACTTGCTCCTCAGAAAGTTGTCACGGCAGGACATAATGCTTTGCCAAGGTATCTGGGAGGTGCCAGTTGGTACCTGCCAGTCAACTATTTTTTAATTTTAATTTTTAAACTGTTGGCTGGGCTAATATGCTGTTTGAGACTTTTGGTCATGTGTTAATTGTAACTCATGAAGATGATCAAATGCTGGTAAATGGAGGGCTTTTAGGGTGAAATTGTCTAATAAGGAAATTATCTGACTAGGATTTATCTGGATATAACCAAATACAAATAGAAACACTCTGGTAATGTTTTCTTATTCTAAGGAAAACACTTAAGGAAACATTGTAGCAAATAAAACTTGAATGTATTCAGGTAGATACTTTTGGTTTATGTTGGTATTACAGGTTAGAACAACAATTGAAAAACTGAATCTGAAAGCCTAGATATTATGTATGCTAATCTCTTGATGTAAAAAGTCCTGATTGTGATCACACTGGTACTCACTTTTACATGTGCTAAATATATATAATATATATATAAAACGTTTCTATTTTTATCATGTATTTAACTTGAGCATTCTGCTTTTTCTGTTCTGTGATGCTTTCAGTTTCTATGAAAATAGACCAGTTACTATGAAAATAGATTGTTGGAATAGCATGCTGCCTGGTTTTGGTTTAAACAGGTGTGGGCAACCAGTGGCACTCTTAAGGTTCTGCATGCAAATGAAGGGCCACTTCTTTCTTTTCTTAACATTTATTGTCTGTATATGGGCAGCATCTGGAAAGGTTAGTGCTGCTCTATTAGAAAATGGCTTGAAGAGTATTTGTATTTTAGGTTTTTTCTTTCTGAAATTGTTCTTTATTTCCCTTAAGTAAGAATGTTATCTAGACAATTCATCTCAAGATTTTTTTTGTTGTTGTTGATCTTCAGCAGCAAGATGTAAGGTCTCTGACTTCCTGCATGTATGGGCTCTCAATACATTACTAATGCAAGTTGCCAGTAGGAAGCACTGGTTTCTACATTTTCTTTAGCTGAGTTGTTTGCAACTGTTTTCTTTTCTGAGCTCTCAAACCAGAGAAGAAATGCAGGGAAATGGAATTATTTTTCTATTATTTTCTAGTTTTACTATTATTCTTATTAAATTTACGTTCCTCATTAAATGAGGTAAAATGTTCTCCATTTTCAGTTGGGAAGAGGGAAATGTAAAAGTAACACTTAATCCAATTAATGTATTTTCCTGCTCTGATTCATTGTGATGACTTTGAGCATCTGGTAGTAACTGAGCATGAGCTGCTTAAAGTCAGAGAAACCCAATTCCCATTATTTCTGCTCATTGAAGGGAATAAATAAATTACCAGGCACTAATCTTCAGGTAATTGCTCACTGAACAGGAGATTTTAGCTCTTTCTTAAATAAATTAGTTTTGTAAGTTTATAGAACTGTCAGAACTAGTGAACTATTTAAAAAGGTTAACCATAAATGAACAGAAGCTGAGCTTTCAGTTTTTTATTCATAATTTATGCAGTTTAACCTTGCAGTACACATAGTATGTGGAGATAGATATTATCTTTCCCCTTACGAGTTTTAGTGCAACTTATCAACTGAAGTGTAAGCTGAAGACTGACCTTTGTGTCAATGTTTCTGGCAGTACAAAGTTAGGACATATGTGGAATAAGATACAGTATGTATTGCTGTTTTGAATTACCAAATCATTTTGGGTTTGAAGTAACTCTTACTCATTTTGGCTTGGAATTCTAATTCTGACAGAGAGCAAGGCATGTGCTTTTTAGCTCTAGACAGTCTACCCTGTGACATTATATCATGCATGTAATTTTTCTGATTTTTTCCTTTAATTCACATATCTTAAGCAGGTTAGCTTTCAAAGCCCTTGTTCTTGATAACTGGGTGGACTTGTGATTTATGTCTTTAGGGTATTGGTATTTGAAAGTCATGCTCCTTATCACTGGTGGTCATCACTCCTTTGCCTTTGGAGAGAAGCCTGAAAAAGCGTGAGGAGTCATGTTTCATAGCTCCTACTCAGTAGCCTTAGGCCACCCTTAGTGCTTTGACCTCACTGGAGTCTTACTTCATTCTAGGAGCAGACTTCCTCCCCCACACATACATCTGGAAACATTCAGGGCCCCAAAATAATTAGATGAGTAATTTTTTAGGTTTGCTTAATTAGAATACAGTGCCTGTTAACTTATTTTCAACATCTTGTATTCACAGGATAACTAAGGAGTAATTTAAGTGGTCCCTGGATCTTTCTGACCTGATGGGTACTTTCTGTCTTTAGTTTGTTGCAGTGGGCAGTTTATACATTTTTTTCTGAGGCTATAAAAATCTGTATTTGCCTCTGTCAAACTCCTATTCTGCAGCTGGTCTTTACAAATAACAGGATATATTCCTTCTGTTTCTCTTACATTGTATATTACAATGTTTATTATATTACATTTTTGATCAAAATTCCACAGGGATTCTGGCAGAGGGATAACAATACATGGTTAACTCAGATTAAATGCTCTGATTGGAGGTAATTTTTCCATGCAGTGTGTTTCTGCCTGTCAATGAGAACTGGACTTCTTTCCTGTAGACAGTCTTTTCATTGTGGAATCTCTGCTTGAAACTTCCTTAATTTAAAGAAGTAGGCTTTATTTAATCTCCTTCCATTTATTTTAACTACTGTCAAAATATGAGGATATAGCAGACTTGCCATACAAGGACACTATTATTAATAATCTTTAAGGACAAAGTGATCTCAGTAAGTCAAGCATGACTTAGTTTTCACAGAATTTCATGTTAATACTGCTGTAAATTTCTTCAGAGTGCCATTATAAATAATAGGGAAAAAACATACTGAATCTTTGCAGACTTCATCTGGTTTAAATTTGTTTGTTCATCAAGTTGTCAAATGCTTCTGTACCCCGAAGGGCCAAAGCACTATCATTCACAATCTTAAATACATTCCGGTTACAGATACAGCATTAGTGTTGGAGGCAGGTCTAGCTGTGCCTTTGAAACAGCTTTTCCTTAGACGTAGCCATGATCAGGCCTTCTGTTAAGTGCCTGGGTTTTACCGCTGTTCCTTAGCACAGGGAGAGGGAGGGGGTGTATGTATATTTTCCTCTGCAGAGACAGGCCTATAGCAAGCACTTGTACTGCCCCCACCCCGGGTGGAAAGCACAGAGGCTTCTTCGAGGGGGGTTGCTCCTCAACAGCCAGCGTTCAGACGTCCACGGGTTGGTAACAGCAGGAGTGTAAAAGGCATGTAGTGTCATAGGTACTTGCTGCAAATACATAATGTTTTAACACACGAACAGACACGAACAGAAAACAGCATTTCCTTTTGCACACAGGAACTTCTCTTCCTGAATGCGTACATGTACACCTTTTTAGGAAAGTGTAAAAGCAGAATCAAGCCCAGCTTGCTGTTTTCAGATTTGTTTCTGCCATGACACAGCTCCAGTGTTTTGTTCATAAAACCTGTATACAGTGGAAATATATTCAATAAGGGAAAGAGGTCAATGTTGTTATATGCATTTGTCATTACAAATCTGAATTTTTATATTAATATTGATTAGAGTAATAAAAAGGAATTGTATTCAAAACTTAATTGAATAGGCTGATAAAAAATGCAGAGGTATGTGATTTCCAATTGATGGGTCTCCTGTACCATGCACATGTAGTTGTCATGTGCAAAACAGAAAATGGCTTATTACCATTTTTCAGTAGTTAGGGGTGTTTCATTATCAGAAGCAGAGCAAATGGAACTGTTAGTATTTTCCCAGTGTTGTCCTTCAGTTTGTGAGTACTTTAATTAGTGTTTTGCTTTCCTGAACTATTGCTAAGAGATAGTTACTTGATTTGATGTTTCCTAATGTCTTCTTATTGCTAATTTGGAGTTAATTAAATTGATTTATACCTTTCTTGAACACTTGAGAGTTGGATCTAAAAATCAGATGGTTCAACTTCTGAATTTTACAAAGAAGCTAGTGTATGCAAAAGAATAGCATTTGGCCTGTTTTAGTTTAATAAAACAAAATGTTTGTGTGGTAGACTAGAGCATTTGTTCAGCACCATGGTATAAATGTAGATGTAGGTCCTGAAATGTCACACTTTGGTATAAACCAACTACTTAAATTGTTAGGTTGCACAAAGGTTTCCAAATGAGACTGCAAGCATGACGTGCAGCATGAATGACTGCTATTCTTGCTGATGCTGGGCTTTGCTTTCCAAGTTCTTTTTCTAGCTAGTAAGGTAAACTTTTATTGGGTCCACGTGCTCTTTGAGCAGTTTATTTTGGTTCGCCTTTTACCATGTTTTTTTTTTAACTTTCCAGTAGTGTATCTGGTGAATGTTTTGTCTTGACTATTAACATGTCCTAGACTTTGTTCTGCATAACTTTAGGAATAAGGAATTCTATTAACTTTAAAACCCAAGAACTTTGTATACGTAGCTGTTAATGTTATCAATAAATCAATGCTAATTTCACAGTTGCTTTGGATTACTGTGCAAGATAGAAGTTGGATTTCTTAGAACTTCTATTCATGTGCTGTCTACAGGCCAGTTGGTCTCACCTCTGTGCCTGGCAAGATCGTGGAGCGGATCATCCCAGAAACTGTGCTAAGGCACATGGAAAATAAGGAGGTGATTGGTGACAGCCAACAGGGCTTCACTAAGGGCAAATCATGCCTGACAAATCTGACCTTCTACAATGGGGTTACAGCACTGGTGGATAAGGGAAGAGCAACTGATGTCATCTACCTGGACTTGTGCAAATCTTTTGACATCCTTGTCTCTAAACTGAAGAGACGTGGGTTAGACGGATGGACCACTCAGCGGATAAGGAATGGGCTGGATGGTCGCACTGATCAATGGCTTGATGTCCAAGTGGAGAGCAGTGAGGAGTGGTGTTCTTCAGGCATTGGTATTGTGACTGGTGCTGTTTAACATCTGTTGGTGACACGGGCAGTGGGGCTGAGCGCACCCTCAGCAGGTTTGCTGACCACACCGAGCTGTGTGGTGTGGTCGACACGCTGAGAGCAGGGATGCCATCCAGAGGGACCCTGACAGGCTGGAGAGATGGGCCCGTGCAAACCTTGTGACGTTCAACAAGGGCAAGGTCCTGCCCGTGGGTCGGGGCAATCCCAAACACAAATCCAGGCTGGGGTATGAGTGGATTGAGAGCAGCCCTGCGGAGGAGGATGTGGGGATGGAAAACTGACTGAGCCAGCAGCGTGCGCTCACAGCCCAGAAAGCCAACTGTGTCTTGGGCGACATCAAGAGCAGGGTGGGCAGCAGGTCGAGGGAGGGGATTTTCCCCTTCTGCTCTGCTCTTGAGACCCTACCTGACATGGACCTGATGAAGCGAGTCCAGAGGAGGCCACAAAGGTGGCTAGGGGGCTGGAGCACCTCCCCAGTGAGGACAGGTGGAAAGAGTTGGGGTGGTTCAGTATGGAGAAGACTCTGGGGAAACCTTATAGCAGCCTTCCAGTACTTAAAGGTGCCTTCAGGGAAGATGAGGATGGGCTCTTTATCAGGGAGTGTAGGGATAGGACAAGGAGTAACAGTTTCAAACTGAAGGGTAGATTTAGAGTAGTCAGAATGAAGAAATTCCTCACTGAGCATGATGAGACCCTGGCCCAGGTTGCCCAGAGCAGCTGTGGCTGTCCCCTCCCTGGAAGGGTTCAAAGCCCGGTTGGACGAGGCTTTGAGCAACCTGGTCTAGTGGAAGATGTCCCTGCCTCACCTCCTCACTCCAATATGTCAATGTTTGTCTCTTGTTCTGGGGAACAGAAAACTCAGTGCAACTCCAGATACAGCCTTATGAAAATGGAATGCTCATGCCCCCTCAACCTGCTGGCAGTGCTCCTGCTAATGCGACCTGGAACGCGCAGTCAGTCTTTGTTGCTGAAGGGCACAGTGCTGACTCAGATTCAGTTTGTGTCCATGAGGTCCCCTGTGTCCCTTTCCGCAAATCTTATTTCTAAGCAGTCAACCTGCAGCCTGTACTGGCTCCTGATGTTTTTCATCCCAGGTGTAAGACTTTACATCTGCCTTTGAATTCCTTCTGGTTCCCGTTGGCCCATTTCTCTTTACACTGAGGTCCCTGTACACAGCGTTCCTGTCCTTCAGCATGTCAGTCACTCCTTCCAGTGTGGTATTCAGGACTCGGTGCATATGAAGTCTTTCTCTTCATCCATATTATCTCTTGTAAAACAAGCTGTATGGCTTTAATGCTTAATAAAAAGAGACTATAAGGCTACATGTTGCATGACTGGATCATGCATGAGCAAAGAGAATTACATAAAAATAATGGGTCACACTTCAAATTGATGTAAGCCAATGTTTTGTATCCAGTACTAGTTACTGATGCTTATAAACCTTGAGAAGTAGTCCTTCCTGCTATATACCTTCTTCCCTTTGGCCAGTTAGTGGCTTTTGGACTTGGAGACACAGAGAAGTCCACCCTTTATCAGCTGTTTTTTTTCCAAAGTCACTTAATACCAATGGACTTGAGAACACTCAGTTGTAGAGGATGCACAGTTGAGTTTATTTTTCTAACATAATTCAAATTTTCTTGTGTTCTAAATGTGCTTTCTGATAACTTTGGGAGATGTATGTATGTACCTTTTTTATGTATTAAGAGAAATAAAAAAAATTTAATCTTCTTATATAATCCATTTATATTCTCTTTCTAAAACCAAAACACTTTCCCCCTCCCCTCAACCCCCCCCTCCGAAAAACAATCAGAAAATCACCCTTTATCAACTGCAGTCACCTGAGTTCTGTTTTAAGATTAAGAGTTTTGTCCCTTTAGCCATTCTCCCTTTTCCAGGTGATTTGTTAATATTAACAAACAGCAAGGGCACTCAACATGGATTCTTTCTGGATGTTGCTGGTAACTGCTCTCTGTATGCTAATTTGACCTCTTCTTGTTTCTTTTAGCCAGCTTATTCGTACCTCTGAGGTCTTTTCCTCTTATCCAACTGAAACTTTGCTTTTCTAAGAATCTTTTGTGATGGATGAACCCTTTGTTCCAGCTGTAAAGCATTCTAAGCAATTAACATTAGACTTATTTTGAATGGCTTGTTACTTTAGCATATCCAGATAATTCTCAATAAGTGATTATATCTAAACCCTGTTTTTTATCTCTTTATTTAAAAGATGTTTAATCACTTGACTCATAATTGCTTGATGAATGGTAAGTATTTAAAGCTGTTTTTAGATGAGCAAAAGCTTGTGATATTCAGCCACTCTGAAGAGGCTTTGCATCAGAGGAGGTACCCTCCTTATTATGGGGAAGAAATAATTCTATTTTGTTTTAGTGCTTTCTAGAATAAAATTTAGATGAGGGAGAGAAGAGAATCTTCTTTAAAAAATAAAAATTAAATTAAAATAAACCTTGGAAAAGAATAATATAACTTTTTTCTTGTAAGTTTTAATCTAGTTTCTTAACCAAACACAGAAAACATACTTTAAAATATAATTTCTCAAATAATTTACTGAAGTGCCTTTTATCTTCTGGAGGATTAGCTTTTAAAACATTTTCTAGTTGTATCTCTGCCATGCAGAAATACTGGAATTTTTTTGCTCAAGCAAGAATAAAAGAATTTTTTCCTGTCCTCATCTTTTTTTTTTTTTTTTTAATAATACTTTTATTGTATTTGGCTGTACTAAAGCTGTGGAAAGGGTAAGTGTTCTTCGTGAAGCAACTACCAACCTGCACCTAAAGGATATTTAGTTCTGATTGTCAGGAAAACTATTATTTATGGTCACCAATATTGAAGTGTATGGCATCATCTGTTTGCCTTGGCAGGATTATATGAAGATAGTCCTTGACCTGGAGGTGAGGGGCAAGGGAGAAAGATACTCTCATGTCGTCTTCCTTGCAGGCTTTTTAAGAGCAGGAGTGACCCTGTTTGACAGTAGCCATCTCGAGTATGAGAAACTTTAGTGAATTTGTCCTCTGTCTCCTAAGGGTCTGTCCCTAGTTGCATTTACCAAGGGAAGATAAATACTTAACGTTGCTGTTTTGAGTCTATTTTCAAGCTTCTGTAATTTCTCATATGAAGTTTGTAATATTCTTAAAAGTAAACTGATAAAACTATCAGAATCCTTTGTTTTAATTATTTGATATGTTAGTAAGTATTATTTTTTTTTTAAATTGAGTCACGTCAGAGCTCCTGAAAGTAAAAGCATTGCCTCAAGCTAAGCATGGTGTTGGCAGGAGCTATGCAAACTTTGTGTAGTTTTTGCCAAAGAACCTCTTTTCCTGACCTGAAATATCCCTGCTGTTTCCAGCTGTGAGCTTCATGAGCAAACACTATGAATTTTGACAAGCTGATCATTATTCATGCAGAATAATTTATTAGAGCAAATTCCTGTCCTAATTAGTTACCCTTTGTATTTTAACAAGCTTTAGTTTGGTTTTGTTTTCACTTGTTTTCTTAGTAAGTCTTACTTTTTGCCAATTTCATTGGGTTGAGTAGGTAATCCTAAGAAATGATTGAAGGATGCAAGTGATGTGATGTTGCATTGTCTAGCTTAAATGGAAGGCACCACATGTAAGCTACTCAGAATGTATTAAAATACAATATCATTGCATTGATGTATGGAATTGTCTTAAATGGTCTTTAAATTGTGAGGTACATAAGCCAGGAATAACCTGGGAGGGAATTAATTAAATTGGAACTTTAAAAGAATGTTGAATTTGGAGTGGTTTGGCATTTAAATTGCTGCATCAGTGTTTTTCACAATAAACTAGTGTTATACGCTACTTAGGAGAGCAGGATTTTCTCCTGCAACCAAATCTTCCACCCAGTCAAATAGCGGGAAATGTTGAGTCAGACATAAAATGGTCAGTGCTAAGGCTACTATGTGTGATTCCTCAATGGTTGGATTATATGTAGATGGATATTAAGGACTGTTTCCTTTTGTTGCTGTAGTATAATTTTTCCTCTGGTCTCATTCATCCCCCTCATTTTGCATGATGAATAACATGGCAAAGCTCATTGAGCCCCATCAGAAGATGATGGGGAGGTGATTTTTAATTAAAACAAACAAAAAACTCACACAAAAAACAACACACCCTACACCCCCCCACACACTCATACCCACATACTCATGAGCATCAAGAAACATGTATCAAAGTAGCCTGTTGAGCAATCAGACCACACAGATGAATGTGTCAAAGTGGTCTTGCTAGAAATCCTTCCAATGAAATGAGCGTTGAGATTTCTGCTATCAAATCCTCATGCCTTCTGGGTTGTTCTTAGGTCAGCAGCTGTGTGCTGAATTTGGATGTGACTTTTGTACCCTGTAGGAGCTGACAGGGGTGAGGATCTCTTCATCCTGTTCCACCTCTGAGTCATTAGGATTTACTCAGTCTTTTGTCTCCCTATCTTGGCTGTAGCACAGCTTCGAACCTGTTATTTATCTTCCCACCATTATCTCTTAATTACTTAAGTCTATAGTTTGTCCCTTGTTGTAGTGTAAATGTAGTCCTTGTTTTATTGACCTGGGTATTTTGAGGAGCTGATATGTAGTTGTACTGTGATCTTTGATCTGCTTATCTAGGAGCCATCAACACTAGCTGTTCTTAAAGGTCTTTCTTCTGCCATCTTGCCTGGCATTTCCACGCCCAGGCATTCCCATTCATTTGTCTGATCGTATCAGTCTTAATGTTTCCATTACAAAATGTTTCTACATTTATACCAAAAGGGAGAGAACACCTGCCTCTCTTTCATGCTAGCAGCTCCTAATCTGTTAATACCTATTAAACTACCAAAATATACTTATCAGACCTATTGTCTGAATTGTTGTTAAAATTACTTTCTGTGTGTTAACATAACTTCAGCTATACTTTCCTGCCTGGGACTCCAGTTTGCTAGAATCTTTGTTCATATCCTGTCATCCAAGAGATCTCTCTAGTCTTACTTCTCCCTCTTCTCTTGTTTTTCTACCTTGCTGGTGTCAGAGGAAACACAGGACTGCTGCCACACCAGCTTTAGCTGTTGGGGCTTGTCAGCTTAATCCTTTTCTTGTTCTTGATATTGCAGACTCCTGTCTTGTTCATACATGCAGATCTACCCATCCCCAAATTCTATTAACCTGCTCGATACTGCTGCAATTCCTCAGTGTCTTAGGCTCCTGATCCATTTCCTCTCCTGGGCTGAGTATGCATTCCTCGCACAGTCAACCTCTTGTTTTCCTCAAAGAAACTCTGAAGAGCAGCCACCTTCTTCTGGAGACTGATTCCTAGAGGACTGGTGGGGTAGTTGTTACCAGGTTTGAACTGCCAGGGGCTTGTCATATTACTGCCGGATTCTTCCTTCTTTGGCACCCAGTGCTTTGTGCTAAATAAAGCAGAAGCAACAGAGCTTTCTGCACTCCAGACTACAGAGTGAATTGAAAGCAAACAGACCTTGTCGATTCTTTGTTTTCTTTGGGCTGTCTAGGGATGCTGACTGTTAACAGTTTTTATTTGAAGCATTTCAGCTAAAGGAACACTCACAGTATGCTTTAGTTTTAATAATGTCAGAACAATGGAAAAATAGATACTATTCTTTTGCTGTCCACAATCCCAATAGTTAATTACTTTTGCAGTCCATTGGACTGAAATTTTTATTTGCAGTCTTACTTGAAAGTTCTTCCAAACTCTACTTACGGGCAGGCATACTATTTATTCATGTTTTTTCATTGCACTTGCTGGTATCTTTTTTGAGAGAATCTGTCTAGTAACTTTTACCTGATGCTGGTTTACACCGTGTTATGCCATCAAGGTGAAGTTATGTGCACCAAATTTCCGTATTTCTGATTAGGGATCAGTGCGTGGAAGTCTGTTTATTCCATAGATATTTGGACTTTGCTATCCTTTGTATGCTTTGGACTTCACTTCTTGGATGCTTTGGCTGGTATAGTTCAGAACAGCTGCTGAGTTCCCAAACTTGTATTCTAGTTGCTATAAGGAGAGTGTTCTGTCCTAGCAACTCTTCTTAGACTCGAAGCGAGAGCCCTTGGGAGGAGATGCAGAGCATCCCAGAGGCTTTCTTTATGATAGAGTAATACCAGTAAGTATTCTTTTTATCCATATAAAAGCTATTTGTGAATTTAACTGACAGGAAGACCTCTGGGTGAAGGGCATTACTTTAGTGCAACTGAGATGCTCTCCCTCTGCCTCCCCCTTACAATTTAGCACTTCTGCTGCCACATCAGTTAGCTCATGTAGTAGTTGGGAATAAGTGCTACAGCAGCTCTTCAGGAGGATAAGCTTGTTTCTGAAGGGACATTATACCTGAAAACTCCTTTAAGATGGTGGAATTAAACCTGAACTTTCAAAATTGTAGCTCTCTTGTCTTGGCAGCTCTGCTAAGCTTTACGGTGTCAGTGTTTTTTCACTGGCTGTTTCACCAGACCTGGTGGAAGAAAGAACTAATTGTTTCATGCTGAAAATACAAGCTTGGACCAGAAGGAAATGACTAGTGTATTTTAAATGGGGCTATAGCTTTTTTCGTGTGTGGTTCTTTTAGTTCTAAGTGTTTGGAAAAATATCAAGCCAGATTCAACAGCCTGAGAGAAGGGAGGCTGCTGCAGTTTTGTGTCCCTGGTCTAGCCAGTAGTGGGGCTGAAAAGTTATTTCTGGTAGGGAGATTTGAGCAGAGTGCACATGTGTACCACATATACACACGGCTGGCCACCCAGATGAACTGACAGACACTCAAATAACACTCACATGAACACAGCGCTTGTGGCCTCATCCTACTCTCCTATAACTGAACAGAATGGAGGTCTGCCAGTGAAAAGGTGTGCGTATGTATCTATATCTATAATGTATGTATCCATGTTTGCAGTGTGGATCCCTCCAGATGCTGGGCTTAGACATTCAGATACGTACACAGATGGAGGGGTCCTTGCCTTAAGGAAAAGGTTAGAAAGGAATTTGGCAAGAAGTCCAGACAGGCTGTGCTCATCAGGCACAGGGCATGGCCAGACAAGCGTACTGACCAGCAAACTGTTTACATGCGACCAATCCTTTTTATTCTCTTAGCCCCCTTCCCTGCCCCCTCCACCGATCCTCCCCACACCACTTAAATCCCTTCCCGATTGGCCCCCTGAACATCCCGTAAGTTGTCCTGTGTGATCCTGAAATGCTCCTCCGCGGTCTGTCCCCTCCGTGTCCCACGCCCCCGGGCAGTAACCCCCCTTGGCATGGACCCACGCTGGTGGGTGTCTCCTGGGGCAGCCCGGGGAGGGCTGGAGCCTGCAGCTTGGCTGCCCACCCGCCTTCGCCCCTGTGCTCCTCCGGGCACACAGGGACAGGCTGGTGCTAGCAGGGCCGAAGGCTCCTGCCGTTATTTGGGCTCCTCTCCCCGCCCCACCTTGCCTCGGTACCCCTCCGTGGGTGTGCAGATGCCCTTTTATCGCGTGACCTGACACTGCGCCAATGGAGCTTGATGGAAGGCAGTCTGAGACCTGATAAGGTCGGTAGTGATGCCTGCAGCAGGCTTTTGACCAACCTCAACAGAGTTCTAGTCCATGAGCAATGGAACTCAAAGACTTTGTTCAGGAACTTGCATGTAATACACATAACAGCAATTTTCCTTGTTCTTTTGCTTTTTCTGCATTTTCTCCTCTTGGAATCTGATTTATTTGTGAGTGGACAGAAGTGATATTTGGGAATGAGTAATACTTGTGAGTGTCTTAAGCTTTTTAGATCGTTATAAGAGCTGGAATCTTGCTTTTTCTATGCTCTAGAAGATCAAAAATCCCTGTATATGTAATATGGCTGTTTTCTGTGAAGTGTGGTTATGTATTATAGGCACATTATTATTATTACTATTCACATGTTATCTAGTGACAGTTACTGTTTATGATGTAATAGCATTTTTGTTAGCTTTGATATTTTTAGTCCTTTTCTTCCTTTCCCTTAAAATTAGAAATAGTGGATAATAGCTCACTCATTTGGAGTTAAGATCTGACTGTGAAGATTGCAAATTGGTGGTG
Source organism: Tyto alba (assembly GCF_018691265.1). NCBI lineage: Eukaryota > Metazoa > Chordata > Aves > Strigiformes > Tytonidae > Tyto > Tyto alba. Next base: position 41,066,978 of record NW_024881296.1, on the reverse strand, counting down.
TAATTCCTTAATTGATCTGGTCGGGTTATTGTTCGGGGAATAGCATTAAAGTAAGAATGGTTGTACAAGTGCTAGTAGCCAAGCTACTTGGTGCTTAGATCGCAAGCTGATAAAATCCACATCTAAAATGCTCAGTCTCCTCTAAGAAATTGTAGTCCAATGGTAATGGATGTAGATTGATCCTTCAGCAGAAAGACTTTGAGTGCTTTTCTTTTTTGATAACAAATGTTATACTATTCTATACTGTGCTATTATGCAATATAACTGGAAAAAACCTAATCTCTATACTGATTATATACCAGTTCTTGCCACTGACGCAACAAAAATGGCCGAGTCACTGCAAGAAAGTGTTTCAGATTTGTGCAGCTTAAGCAAGACTATTGCAATTACTAGGCAGAGTGATGGTTTTAGACTTCTTTTCAACAAATATAAAGATTCTCTGGTGAACAATTAAGGAATAAGGCACTGAAACTCCCTAACATATTTCAACCCTCATCAGATTTTTGAAGGAGATGACTGATTCTAGCAGTTTTCTTAACTAAACTTTACAGTTTCTCTGAAAAAGACTTTCATACCTGAAAGTAATAAACAATGTTTTAATCCAGGACTTCAGAGAAATTTATAGTAGACAGTGTGTGCCTATGTCTGTTTGCTCATGGTGGGTACAAAGAGTCTTTTTAATACAACCACCCAGAAGCTTGAAGAGCTGAAGGCATTGGTTGAAAAACAGGGGAGGAAATGAACCAGCCCTGTGATTGGCTTAGAGTTTGGTGCTGTTGTACCTACTTATTTTATAAATAAGAGCTTTGGACTTCTGCTGTTTTTCAGAATACAGCAAAAATATTAAGTAAAAGAATTAGTTTTCTTTTTAAGATAGTGCGATCTTATAAAGCAAAACTATTATTTCTATAAAAGAATCTTCGGAAAGTTCTATCTAACTGAACTTTTTTTTTGGAGCAGATATCATAGTTCTGGTAAAGGATCACTAGGTGGATCCAAAGGAAAAGTAGTAGGAATATTACTGGAATAGAAAGATGTGTTTCTTGAGTTAAACAACAAATTTATTCCAGATATCATTGTTTATATGTGCTTTTTATTTCCTATATATGATATGTAGGCTTTATTATTCCCTTATTTTTTTACTAGACTTTGCCTATATAAACCTTAACAGAACTTAAACATTTGATTTAGAAGTATACTCAGTATTTTGAGAACTAATTGAATGTCTTAAGTGTAACAAAATAATTTTTGCAGACTAATAGAGTAATGATAAAGGAGGCCACTTGTAATGGTAAAGAGTACCTATATATGCGAGAAATGCTTCAGAATAAAATTTGTGTCCTATCTCAAGACAATTTTAGCTCAAAATAAATATTGTAGTTTTAAAACTGCAAAACAATGCTCAAGTAGCTCAATTACTTGCCCATTTATTTGTATTTTAAAATGAAATTGCTATATTTTGCTGTGGAAGTTCCTGGTGCTGAGTGCGAAATATGGAAGTCGTGCGAAATGGCTATGAAAAACTGAGTTTAAATTGTTTTTTGGATAAACTCAGTGACCTGGATAAAGCTGTGACCATGTGGAGGGAGAGGAGCCCATTCTGGAGCAGGTTTGCTGGCAGCACTTGTGACCCACGCTGGAGCAGTTCATGAGGTACTGCAGCCTGTGGGAAGAGCCCACATTGGAGGGGTTTGTAGGCAGCTGTCTCCTGTGGGAAGGACCCCGTTTGGAGCAGGGGCAGAGTGTGAGGAGCGCTCCCCCTGGGGAGGAGGGAGCAGCAGAGACAGCGTGTGATGAACTGACCCCAGCCCCCATTCACTGGCCCCCTGTGCTGCTGGCTGGGAGGAGGTAGAGAAATTGGGAGGGAAGTTGGGCCTGGGAGGAAGGGAGGGGTGGGGGGAAGGTGTTTTAAGATTTGGTTTTATTTCTCATTACCCTACTCTGATTTGATTGATAGTAAATTAAACTAATTTTCCCAAGTCGAGTCTGTTTTGCCTGTTGCGGTAATTGGTGAGTGATCTCTCCCTGCCCTTATCTTGACCCATGAGACTTTCTTTGTATTTTCTCTCCCCTGTCCAGCTGAGGAGGGGAGTAATAGAGCAGCTTTGATGGGCACCTGGTGTCCAGTCAGGGTCAAGAAATTTAAATTCTCATCTGTAGAATATGAACCTAAAATAAATATGGTGCTTCTTTAAAATAGTTTTGAGGAAGTGTTTGCTTTCATGCTTGACTTAGTAGTGTTTCCTAAGGGGGAAAAAACAAAAAACAAACAAACCAAAAGAACAACAACCAACCAAACAAAAAAAACCCACCATATTTTAATGGTTGGGAGAGAGAGCCTGTGATTCAACAGCTTAACAAGAAGCTTCTTGTTTAAATTTTTTGTACTTTACCAACTGTAAATATCATCTAAATTATAACTGTTACCAGCAGTAAGTATTTGCAGTGTCTAGAGATGGTAGTCTAAATCCTGTTGGTATTATGAATAAATAAAAATACGTATAACCTCTTGGTTTTGATTTTTCGCAAACTGGATGTTAGACTAGATGGGACCGATGAGAACTCCAAGTCTGCTAAGAGGTACTTCAACAAGCTGTAGTTCCTATGTCCTGTATCTGTCAGACTGATTTATCTCAGTTGCATATGTGAAATACTACATATGCAGCAAGTCATTCATGAGTGTCAGCTGTGTATCTAAGATGAAAATTATTTTGTGTGTGCAAAGTAGCAATTTGTTCAGGTTTTCTAGATGTATGGCAACCCAGGCATTTGCATTTCTGGGAATCAGATAAGATGCAGGAGTAGTTGGGCTCTAAATTATTGAGAAATAGTTTATTATCCCAGTGAGTGATATTGGCAGACTTAAAAAATTTGGATGGAGATGAGGTAGAAAAACAAGAGCAAGAGTTACAGTGGCTGGTTCACTTGGTTACAAGGGTTACAGAGTGCACAAGCTGAGTTGGGTGTGTGTAACGGATATAAAGGGCACTTGCTGGCATAGAAAATTAACCTGTCATATATGCTTTTTCTTGTATTTGCTCTTATCAGACTTTCTGTGCAAATGACTCCCTCTTCTTACTAATCCTCTGAAAGGGACAATGCTTTAATCCATTTGTTTTCTGTGAAAAAACTTATGGTACCCCTGCTGTTTTATTAAGTTTTCAGTATTTGAAGGGAAGAGAATGGAAGATATGGGTGAAAGAAAATATGATCCATGTAAATCCCCCTTTTTCCCCAGCCTGTGAAAACATTTAATTCTTAGTGTCACTTAAAAATAGTTCAGTTTTGGACTTGTATTTCCATTTGGCACTGTATTTGTGATGAGACTGATAAATTTATACATAAATATTGGAGGAAAAAAAAGGTAAACACACTTTACAAAAGATAGGCATACTGAACTTCTTTATCACTTCACTTTACCTTCAGATTGCTTCTTTTAAAGTCAAATGTAGCTTTCCACTTAACTTATTCTACATAATTTATAGCAGAAAATAATGTTACAATTGCAAAGACAGAATTTTGCTGTATAGTTCAGTGTTTGTACTTGTAATAATAAATGCAGGCGCATGCCTCTGAATGCTTGTCTGTTTTTTGGATTGAAATGTCCTATTTCAAAATAGACCTTTTCTTTCTATATGAATGCAGATTCTTCCCCTGTGAAGCAGATGCTAGTTCAACAATCGGATCTTACCTCGAAAAATATTTCTTTTACAGCATCTAAATGCTTTGTCTTAAAATCACTTGTTCTTCTGTTTTATTTGCTCTGTATAATAGTATTTTGTTTTTTTCTTTATGACAGATACTCTGTCCCTTGATGAAAATGGGGACTTGTTTGCCTATGAAGCCCTAAATGTGATGCTCTTACTGAGTCTCTTGGGGTGGATAGTGGGGAATGGTGGTTTGTAACACTAGGAAATCTTTTAGGTAGCGGTTTGACCCTTGAAGATACGGATTTAAGACCTAAATTAAGTTTGATTATTCTGTAGGGGCCTACAGAACATAAGGGGACTATATGCTGATGTAAACAGAGAATGCATGTCCCGAGGATGCTCAGGGATTTACTGAGATGTGATGGGGTCTTTTAGCCAATTCTGATGGATTCAGAAGGATCTTTACATGTGAAAATTAGGGTTAGTTTGTGAGCTGCTTGATGGCAAACTATGCTCCTGAACTTCAAATAGTGTACCAAACTTACTTGTGAAGTAAGATTTCTTTTTCTTGTCTGTTTTTATCTTCATCATGGTCTCACAAGGACTTCTGATGCTGTAGAAGTGAAATGTATGCTTGTGCCATTTAAAAGGCAACCTTGATTTGCAGGTCTTGCCCCAGTGCAAGTGAAGTGGGGGAAAGGGAGAAGGCTAGTAATGCCATTAAGACCTTAGGAGTTTGGGTCTTGAGGTCTGATCTGTGCTCTAGCTTGAAGCCATGAGACCGTTCTATGGCACGTTTGGTTACAGATATGTTCAGAATATGTCTGTAACTGTTGGTTGTGGAGAGCAGTTAGGATTAAACTTTTCTGGCAAATCAGGCTGTCATCTTTGAAGTTAATAGCAAATACTTTCTTATGCAGAATGTTACTGTTCCTAAATCAAAACAGAACGTGATACTTGGTGTTCAACTGTTTAGTATTTAAAAAAAGTAATAGATCAGTGCTAATTTGGGGGCAGGGAGAAGGAAGGAAAGATAAAAATGTGCCTGGAAATTGCTTCTGGAATTCAGGTTTTTTGAAGCCATTAGTTAAAAATGTGATTACACGGTACTTTGGAAACTGTCTCAGACAGTTGGGGAAAACATTATTGTATGACTTCTAAAAGGAAAAACAAGTGGTTACAGCCATTTCTTATCGATTTGTTCCTTGTTTATTCTTCCTACCACAGCATTTTCAGACTTTAAGTGTCAAAGGTCAAGCTCAGTTTGCCATGAAATCCAAATGCATGTGTTTTTCCGTTAATGATTAACTTCAGCCTTCCTTTAAATGTTCCTGAAAGCTTAATACTTATAATCTCTACCAGCAGTATTTTGCCTAACATTACACTTTTGAGCTCTTGTTTTAGCTTTTACTAACTTAATCATTTGTTTATTTTCCTCTAACTTTTTAAACTACATAGGAGATCTGCAGTCTCTGTAGCAGGGAAAGTTGTTTGCCTATAGGAACATCTTTTTCTTTAACTGTTTCAGGTTCCTACTTTGTACCTTATAGTTTGAAAAAAATGTCACAATCAGTTCCCCATGATACTTGCTTTGGATTCTCCATTACTATCTGTTTTGTTGATTTGTTAAAGGGGGAACCAACAAGTGAAAAAGCCCCCAAAACTCTGCCTAAGCTCGTGTTATAGCTCATGTAAATTAGATGGTAGTTAAATAATCAGCTAGTTGCAGTGATACGGGATGTTTTGTCAGTGCATGAATACCCATTTTCCTGACTTTTCTGTTTTCTTGCTCCTTATGATCACCCAAACTTGATCTTGGTAGAAATTCTAATCTTGTCATTAATTCTGAAGGCAGAAGGTGAAACTCATCTAGTCCTATTTTGTAAATGGCCAGCTTGGGGAGGGTTACTCTATTAAGGATATACATGAATCTCTTCTGGCACTTGGTCTTTCATCACTGTCACGCACGTCAGAGAACATTTACGGTGTGCAAAGCCTTGGAAGAAATCGGTGTATGTTCTGACTTGATATAATACTTGGGTTTGTTTCTTAATCCTACTGTGATCTTATTTTGCTAATTTTACAACATATTGGCAAGTTTATGCTTTTTTTCACCTTGCATCAAGATCAGAATGGCACATACACACCTGAGATAGTATTTTGACTGTCACAAGGCATGTATACTGAAGAGATGCTATGCATAAGCACAGGAGAGCTTACAGCTATTTGTAAAACTTGTGCATTCAATCTTTTTTTTTCAGAATAAACTAATTCAGAATGATAATGACTTAATGTCTGCTGAAAACAGAAGTTACACTTTCATGTTTGTGATATGGAAACAGAGTGTCTGTTCAAAGATCTCTTCACTGGGAGCCAGTGGGTCATGTATAGTTCATTGTTTCTGACTCATTATAACTACCAGTATCTTTGAATAATAAGGCTATTCAATAAAAGACTTTTTCTTCAGGGACAAGAAAAAAAGAGTGGGCTAAAAACAATGTCTTGTATACCTGTCAGATACTTCCACTAGTCCCTGCTTCATAAATCTTTGTGTGTTGGCCATGATCTCTTTGAGTGTGCTGCAGAAAACTGATTAGATCCTTTATAGATAATTCTCATTCTTAGATCCTGTTCAAGAATAGTTTGGTGTCCAAAAGAGATGGTATTTCTTCAGGCTAAATTCTCTTTGCCCAAAATATTTTAGAATTTTCATTTAAACTGGGATTTAATTTTTTGTTTGTTTTTTTTTTTTTTTTTTTGTGGACAATATTGCTTTAAGGGAGAGCCTAGCTCGGACATCTGCAAACTATACACTGAAAAGTAAGCAAACTGAAAGCTCTAGTCATGTAACCTGAGTTCAGAGTATAGGATACTTCCTGTGGCAGCATTATGTCATAAATTTATTTTTAGTCCTTAAATACGTACTTTCTCTAATGGAATCAGCAGATCTCTTTGGAGTAGAACAAGCAGTGCACTTTGTTAACAGTAGGAATTCTAAACGTGTCCATACAAGCATTTCAGCATCTGCTCTCCTTTCCTACTGACATACTGTTCTGTGATCTCTGGGTTGCTCAGTAATGGGAACAGCTATGTGGAAATTCAGTTGTTCTCCCTTTTGCACCCACAAGTAACAAAACTCCTCAGAATTCATGAGAAGCTACAGAGCAGTCTCTGAAACAATTTTGAGAGGCTTGTGTAAGGCATGTGGTACTAGTCATTTGATGTTGTCTTTCAGTAGTGATAGGTTGGATAAAAATAGGATTGGCAATTTCCAGGAGGCTGACCTACAGAGGCTCTCTGTGGACACGGGAGGATATTCTGATACTTGCTGGGTCTAGTGGTTCGGTTGGTTACCTAACATGTATTGAACCGTTCTCTTGGAAATTACCAGCTTTTCTCTGGAGAAAATAGATAATAGATAAAAGAGGATGTATCTGGACTGCCTTAGGTGAAGTGTAACCCTATGCTGCTGGGAACAGGCAACAAGAATAAAACAATATTGATGGAAAAAGTGCATCAGTAGGAGAGATGCAGTAGTTCTAAGCAATAAAGCTTGCATCTAGAATGCTAACAATAGGTTTCTGAGATCTACTTGTAAGGATCTATTTGGCTTAGAAGTCATATTCTCAACTCCTTCCCATTTCCTAAGTAAAAATTTTCTAAGGAGAAAAAAAAAAGGAGTTTTAATCTTATGACTTAGTTCTGTTTATTTATTTTCTTACCTGAAGGAGTTTTTACATATAAGACTCACAAGTAAGGGATTGGTTGTCAGCTTAATATTGCCAACCTAAATTTTTTTTTCCTGAAGAACTGCTAATTTTAACACTGTCGTAAGAATCCTGTTTTTCAAGAAGCAAGGGTTTAGAACCGTATTCTTCCAGATGAGTGGTATTCCTCAGGGTGGGGTCGGTATTGGGACCGGTGGTGTTTAACACCTTGGTCAGTGACACGGACACTGGGACTGAGTGCACCCCCAGCGAGTTTGCCGATGGCAGCGGGCGGGGTGGCGCGGTCGGCACGGGGAGGGCAGGGATGGCACCCCGAGGGGCCTGGGCGGGATGGAGAGCGGGGCCTGAGCAAACCTCATGGAGTGCAACAAGGCCAAGGGCAAGGGCCTGCCCGTGGGTTGGGGCGATCCCAGGCACAAACCCAGGCTGGGCCATGAGAGGATTGAGAGCAGCCCCGAGGAGAAGGACTCAGGGGTGTTAGTGGATGAAAGGCTGACAATGGGCCAGCAATGTACCCTTGCAGCCCAGAAAGCCAACCATTCTATGATAAAGTACAGTGTCTTAGAATAACTTGAGTTGGAAGAGACTCTGGTTATCTGTGCTGACACCCCTCACTCAAAGCAGGGCCAAGTTAAAAAATACATTGAACTTCTGAGTTAGATCAGGTTGTTCATGGCCTTGTCGAGTCAAGTTTTCAGTGTATTGAAGGATGGAAATTCCGCAGCTTTTCTGGACATCCCATTCTGGTGCTTGACTACCTTCATGGTAAAAAATTGTTTAATGACATCTAATTGGAATATTCTTTATTGCAGTTGCAGTTTTTGTGTGTGTGTGTGTGTGTGTGTCCTGTCACTGTGCACCACTGAAGAGAGACTAGCTTTATATTCTGTAGTAATCATGCATTAGATATCTGGAGGCACTAATTAGGTTCCTTTTGAGCTGCTGGTCTTCTCATCTGAAGGCTGAACAAATGCAGACTTTGTAGCCTGTCCTCATACATGAGCATGTTGGTGGCTGACTGTTAACTTGATGAGTTCTTGTGTTATTGTTGAGTAATTAATATGACAGAGTAAATTCAGTGTATGTATGTATCTCATGGGAAGAAATATAATCCAAATACATGCTGGAAAAAAAAAATCATCTCTATGTCAGTTATTACCCTTAGGAGAAAAATAAGGAGGGTATAGAGAATGAAAAGAAAGTTATGTTAGCACAAACTGATTGTTTGTCCCATATTAAATACTGTACGCAGTTCTGGCTACCTTGTCGCATAAACATGATGTTATAATTAGACTCCATATAAAGGTTGAAGAGGGAGAAGTGTATCTTCTATACAAAGACAGAGTCTAAAAGGTGTTTCATTTTGGAGAAGAAACTAATATGAAAAGATGTGATAAAGGCATATGAAATGATAGGTTGCAAAAGGAAGTTTAGCAGAGATGATTAGTTCATCTTTTTTACAGCAGAGGAATTGAAGTATGAGCAGGTTCAAAACAAAGGGGGGAGGTTTGGTTTTTTTATGTGGTGCCGGTGCCTGGACATGTTCTGTAAGTGATTACAATGAAATGCAGTGAAGCCAAAGTAGTATTGATGGAACGAAATGTTCTTGAAGAATGATTAGATGCAACTTTCTGCTTAGGAGGTTTCTAAGCTGCTTATTGCTGGCTGGTGGGAGGACATAGCCGGGGAGAAAGTACTGCAGGATGCTAGCCCTTTTTCAAATATTCTTTGTCTTAAGTATTTTGTGGTGGTCAGATACTGGGCTAAATAAGTCTTTGATCTACACAGTATGGCAATTATTTTGTTTTTAAAAATAAATGCCATGTAAATGTGATTATGCAGGCAAGGAATTAATAATACTAGCTGGAGACGAGCAAATTATCTCCAGAAATAACTTTGAATAACCACTTTGTTTCCTTCAAAACAGGATATCTCAAATTTCCGAGCTACACTCATAACAAATATTACGGAAGCCAATCTTCTGCTATGCTGAAGAGAATATCCTTGTATGTAAATGGCCATGGTAGAAGTGGAGGTTCTTCACACAGTCCATAATTGAGTTATGGAGCAGTTTGCTGTAAGAAGTTGAGGATGCTGAAAATGCTTAAGTGTTCCAGAAGAGGGTGGCAGTTCACAGAGGGGAAATCACCAGAGTATTGATAAATACACTGGAAAAAAAAGTAATGTCCAAATATGTTTAGTAGGAAAAACAACACCCCCTGGATTAGGCAGTCCCTCAGCTGTTAATGGTTTGAAGCTGGCAGAGTACACAGGCTTCCTTATTCTTGCATAAAGCATAACTAATAACTTAATGGAAGCATGAAGATTTTCATATTGTAAATACTGTCCTTCCCTTTCTCTCCAAGTATTTTTATAAAATACAAAGAAAATCCTCCTAAATATTATTGAAGTTGAGCTTTCAGAAGTTAATGAGTACCATTATTTAATCAGTTACATTGACTCTGCACTATGATTTTATTGTAATAGGCTACTTCTGCACAAACCCTTTCAGTGTGAAACACTTCTAAACATCTGCTATTCATATAACTTCTCCTGTATTTTTTATTTTACACAATAATTTTAAAATTTCTTTCTTAGAAATCTGCTGTGTAGAGTACCTTCCACAAAACAAGAATTTTACATACTTTCCCTATGAGAGGAGTATTGTTTCCATCTTATAAATCAAGTTTGACTATGTCTCTGATTCTGTACTTCCTGTTCATTATGAGTTAACCCAAGATTTCTCATTATCCAGCATTATTGTAGTTCGTATTTAAAAGTATTAGCAGCGTAGTGTGGCCTGCACTACTGTACTAGTTACATAATAAGATGGTGAGAGAACTGATTTTTAGGAAGGATGTCTGACAGTGAGCAGAGGTACTGATTTAGGGGGTTGTTGGCCTGTCTGTTTTGCAGGTGCTTAAAAACAGTGTAGCTATAGGTCTTTGCACATGAGAATCTGTTATATTAAATGTAGAAAGTTTGCTTTCAGTTTCCACAGGCTGTGCCTCTGTCTTAGCATGTGTAGTGCCAAACAGATTATTCTGCAAGCTATCCAGTGAACTATAATTTTACTGCTGTCTAGTTTTGCTGCATGAGCCCCACAGACGCACATATCTGGTTTTTGAATGTGGGGAAACAAAATATTTTTGAGTTGATTTTGAATCCTCAATTTAAATATTCTATTCACTTGCCTCATACCACTTGTCTTCCAGACAGTAGCTTTTTGTTCCCTGTCTCAACCAGAAAAATCTTGGGGGAAGATATTAAAAAAATTCTTGTAGTTCATTAAAGAGTGAAGAAATCTATTACTGTGTTAAGCCAACCACCTGAAAGGCACTTGTGAGGATAAAACTGATGAGATCCTTACTGTAATACCTAGAAAGATTTTGATCGTAAAGAGAAATGCTATGGAGGAGTAGCCTGTATTTAAATTTATGCACAATAAAGCATTCCAATGTGATATATTAATGCTTTATTTTGTGTTGTCTCATAAGTCCTAGTGCTTGAGTCTAAAGAATGAACCAAAACATTTTAACAGCTTGATTCATAGTTTAGTAGATAAATATGTACTACATGATCTAGCTGTGATGATGGGAATGATTTTGTGAATGCTCAGATATTTAATACTATATTTATAGCTGAAGAAAAAAGGCTTTTTAAAATAAGGCTGATTTTTAAAAACTCATGGCAAAAGAGCAGCATATTTTTATATGCATATTTCTATATCATAGTTTCATTGCTATAGACTTTTGAACAGGGAAAGAATGGAAGAAATACGAGAACATAGATGGTAGCTGAAATACATCAATTTGTACTGAACTGATAAGAAAATAGCATGTAGCAATGATGTTGCATTTTGGGATACTTTAATTTATAGTAAAGTTTGGGGTTTTTTATAATCTATTATGTGTTTCAGTGTCACAGAAAGAGACTTATCAGTATAGATGCTACTAATAGACTCTGGTCTGATATTTTTATCCTAAGGATAACTTCTGTCTTCTAGGGAAGCTTGGGAATTGGTTATTCTGCAATTACATGTTTCGAGGAGCTAATTTTTAACTTCCAGTGCCTTAAGGAAGGTATAAGTCCTTAAAGTAGGAATAGCTTTTCTTCTATGGGAATCAAAATGTTTTGTGCATGAATATGAATGCAGTTATATGTAGCAATTAGGTGCTGTATTAGTATCTGAATTAGCAGCTCTGGAATATAGCCAGTTTGTGGCCAGGAAAGCAGCCAATAGCCTGGAGGAGAAATGTTTTAATTAATATGTAATAACTGCTCTAGAGAGCGCTTGTTATTCTGGCAAGCTGCATTTCATATTACTTATTTGGGACAGTTGTAATTTTATTTAAAAAATGTGGAAGACATTTCATTGTACTTTTTTCATACTGAGTGAAAAAGTGTAAAGATGCTTGAAAATTTAGTTGAGCAAAATGAAGTTGACAATTACTTGGTTCTATGGAATATAATCTGTAGACATCAGTTTCTTCATAAGATCAAGAGATTGCAGCAAGGATTTTTTGCCTTAAGGAAATCAGTGATTTATACATGTGCTCTTCTGCTTATATTTTAATTATTTCTGGTGCTAGGTTTCTTCTCAAAGGATGAATACAGTAAGTTTTCTTGAACTATGCATCCATGTAAAGCTAGACTTCAAGAACGTACTTTGCATTAAATAATAAAGCTCTTCATACAAGATACACCAGCAGCATCTCTTTAAATGACAGCTTTAAGTTAGTATGAGAGTCTTGTGTCCTACAGAAATGTAATTTAAAGGGCTCCAGTTTTCATCGGGTAGATAAATGGTAAAGCACGGGCTCCCACTTCTGCAGTTTAATTGCAGAGTCATTCCAAAACACTTTGGATAAGGTTGCTGTCCTTCTTAACTGTCTGTTGTGTTGAAAATCAGTGGGGAACGTTTCTTCTCTTTTAGACTTTGCATGTCATTGCTTTAACAAAGAAGAGAGAATCAAGTTATAAGGCAGGCATACTTCTTTCATTAGTACCTGGAAGCATGAAGAGGCAAAGTCAGCAGGTTGTTAACTGAATGTGATTTGAGCTGAATGTTTTCACTTCAGGCTTTTATATTCCAATTATTTTATTAGCTGTATAAGCCATTAAAAAGTACTGTAAACTATTTGATCTCACTAAAGAGAATGCTAATTGAATCACAACCCGTGCTAACTGGAAATTAGGACACTGGTCTTGTATCTGTGGCTCTGAAGTAATTTAGTCTGTGATTTTATGCAAACTATTTAACCTCTGTTTAAGTTGCCCAGTTTCTTTACCTGTTTATCTCCACGAATGGGGTGCATGTACCTGTCCATGTGAGATTGGATTCTCATAATTTGTAATCTGTGGGCTTGTCTAGTGCCACAGTTGTCATTGTCTTCTCATACCTGGGCAGGAAGGCTGGCAGGAGGGTCAACTGTTCCTTGCTGCCTTCATACCACTGGGAATCTGAGGACATCGAGTCCTGCAGTGTCCACTTCTTGAGATTTAGCTGCCTTTTCTCTTGGCCTTGCAGATACCCCAGGTGCCATAGGTACTCTGTAATTCTTAGTGCTGCTCTGCAAGTCTTGCAGAGATGCTGAGGACTGTTCATGGTGGTGGAGCTACCAATTATTTTGAGGGGGGGTGTGTGTGCGTGTGACAAAGTCATGGACATTCTACCTCCTAGTGTTTGCATTTTCCTTTGGACAGCAGAACTGCAGGCTCTCTACAGCTCACTCTGGGAACGAGAAGTAAAGTGATGAGTCTTGTAGAAGCTGGACTACTTAGAAGCTTCGCAGCTGTCTGGTCTCCAGGCTGTATGAGAGCATGTGCTCCCTCCTGAGTCCTGTTCACAAGTTGTAGTTGGTATAATGTTGTCTTGCAACACCAAGAGCCATCTGGGCTGTAAAATGGGACAGATCTCAAAGTGATCTCCTGCCAAGGTGCATTTGAGCCTTCCTTGACTGCAGAGGAACAGAAAGGGCAGATCTTTCATAAATCTGGTCTTTGCCTTTCAGTCAGTGTCACAGGGGGCTCATTCTTCCTAGTCTTTTGTGCTATCCCTTCATACCCCTCGTGTTTCTGCTGCAGAGGTGCAAGGCTGGCAGGGCTATCTTGTCTAGGTTAGTTGTACCCAGGAAACGCAAGAAATACCATAGAAGTATGTCACTCTTCTTCAGATCGCACCTTGAAACTCCATTATATTTATCATAAGCTCAGAAGCCCTGCCCCAAACAGTTAGGTCATGGTTCATTGAGATAATTGTTTGCCCTAAAATAAAGGGTTTATTTCTTGTGCTCCCATTTCTGGTTTTCTCTAGCCATCTGTTCTCTTTGTAACCCCTTTCAAGGACAATTTTTTTGTTTGCTTGTTTGTTTTGCTGTGTCTTCCTTAGCACCTTGCACAATGAGGTCTTCATCAATGTGTAGGGCTCATAGGTGCTTAAACAACACTACTTCTAATACTGGTATCAATAGATATACTTGCAAATATCCTTCATTAGGTCTCTTGGTTATATTTTTTTTTTCCCCCAGATTATTTTATTTGCCCTTATCACTGAATCACAATTGTTTATCTAACTGTGTCTTTAGAAATGATTATTGCAAGCAAAATTATAGTTACACAGATTTAAATCTATTCCAGGTTGAGAGTTCTTTCATCCTGTGTACAATTAAAAAAGAAATTAGAATACTTCTTCCAATGCATCTTGCATCTGCAACTTTTTCCACTACCTGTTTAGAGCAATTTTTTTTTTCCCCAAGTAGATGGGGACATTTACCCACCTGAATATATTTGTTGTAACTATTGTGCTACAGCAGCTTGATCTACCTTTATGCCCTGGGAGAACTGTTAGGTGTAACATCAGTAATACATGTTTGAAAGATAGATTAGGTGAGAGCAGGTAAACGATGTGGTTCTGAACACCTGTATGAAGTCAAGCAAAAAGCTGACTTTTAATGTAAAATGAATGAAATTCTCTTCTACCTAGGTTATTTGCAGATATTTTTGGTACACGTGGAATAAAAACCACACTTGTGGCTGAAAATTCAGTGTAAACACCTGAACTGAATCTTAATGATCTAGACTCATTTCTAAACAAAGTACAGTTTTAACAACGTCTGTAAAGCTGGAGCAGTATCAGATGCAGCAACACTTTTCCATTATACATGGAAATGGTTGTGCTAGCTCAAGTTCATTTAAAGTAAAATCATATTCCTAATGTGTGTATTACAATATAAAGGCCTATTGTTGTTTGTTTACTCATTATTAATGTTCACTATGATCTAGATCTATGTAATTAAGTTAAATGGTTATTTTTTTTCAGGAAATTTAGCTGTTTAAAGTCATTAAAGTTTAGGATTAAATCAAGTGAACATGCTAATTGATGTCAGAATGGATATGGAGCCCCAAAGGTATCTTTAACGGCCTAGTAATCAGTTTGAATACTAGCTTAATTACTGGAGGAATAATTGTGGTGTGGGTTTTTAAGTCAAAGTAATAACTACTTCTTTAGCTAATTGTATTCTGTGAGCTGATAAAGTCTGAATCAGTTGATTACATAAATTGCTCAAGCTCTTTTACCATGTTAGGTAAATATATTTTAAAATGTGTTTAAATATTTTTAAAGCAGTTACCAAATTGTTACCCAACTTTTATCTAAAATTTTATGTTGCTGAACTAAAACAAATACTAGCTGAAAACTTAAATCCACAGGTCTTCTAAAATGCCATCTTTTTCTATTTTGCAGCATGGGTGAGTTCTCTTTCTATGGGGATGGTCTTCTTCTGTTCTCCAATAGTCAGCATATTCACAGACCTGTTTGGTTGTCGAAAAGTAGCTGTTACTGGAGCTGCAGTAGGGTTTGCTGGACTCCTGTCAAGTTCTTTTGTAAGGTAAAAAATTATTTTCTTTACACTTGAATTCTTTTATCAATTTTGCAGTGTAAAGGTAATGCCGATCCCATCAACACGATATGGAGTAAGCAGTGCTACTTGATATTATCTGAGTAGAAACCTTGCTTTAGTTGTTTGTGTCTTTCTAACTATGATTTGTGAAAACTCCAAGTGGTCCTTTCAACTTCAAAAGTAATTTAAAAAATATAATATAACCTCTTAACAGTGCTCCCTATTTAACAGGAGCCACTATGTATAAATGTATCAACAGCAAGACTAATGCCATAAGATCAACAGCTGGATAAACTTGTATGTTTGCTTCATGTATGCTGTTTTCTAGCAGGTATATAAACATTGATCTGTCTTCCCCCACGCCCCTGGCCCTGTCCCTTCAATTTGCTTTCAAAACACTGTTTTAATGTTGATAAATATGCAGTAGGACCTCCAGGAACATGTTAATGTTCTAGTAAAATTTGATGTTTTCTTCTATTCTCACTGGTACAATTGCCAAACACAGAAATAGGAAAAACCTTGGTGTAATGACATAGGGCTTACTGGCTTTATTAAGAAAACCTCAGTTCTTTCTTGTGTTGAAAAAACTTGAACAGTAGTTGAAGTGTAACCTGGATCAAAAAACCCACTGATTTCATACATTTATGTAACTTTTGCAGAATAAATCCTAAGAAGTTCAAGAGCAGCTGATTTGTTGGATATGCCCAGTAGAAGATGAGGAAATGGGAAATTTACTCGCTCATTCTAGTCATCAGCAGAAATTGGTTAGTGAAGATAGGATACGAAGTAGCAGGAAAATAAGCCACAGTTACCTCTAGTTCTTAGTCTGCTTTTTCCCCACCCTTATCAGTATAAGCACAGGAACAATCAAAAGCAAAATTTAGAAGAGCTTCCTACACAGATGATAATATATCTATACAGACAGGTTTGTGAGAATGTGTTTTCTCTGCCTGTACTTTGAACCAGATAGCTGTGAGCTGGCTGTGATCTGGATGGATGAAGAGCCATGCAGTGTGGGACTGACTATGCCTGAGCTGATATGTTTAGTTTCAGCATATGTCCTCCTAATGTGAAAACTTACCCACAAATTTACAGGACGAAAAGACAAATAGTTCTGTCTTAAGTATAGAGACTAGTGTTTATACTTGGAATAACCTGTTTTTATGGGAAAAAGAAAGCTTTGTTTTCTTGTTGCTTCAGCAAGTTTCTGCTTTCTATTTTTTTTTTTTTTCTTAATCCAAGTGCACATACTTTGCTTAATTCATTTTTATTAAATCAAACAAAAACTCGACTTCCTGATATGTTTTAAGAGGCTTGTTACCACAGGTGAGATAAACTGAAAGAACGCAACTTGGAAAAGTCTTTCTTCTTCCTTGCTTCCCAGTAGTGTGCGAAGTGATGAATACTAAACCAATCTTATTATAAATTAAATCCCTGGATAAAGGAAAGATGTTTCCTTCTTTGAACAAAATGCTGTCATCCTTGTGTTTCTCTGATATCCAATGGAACAAGGCCACAGCAGAGGCATGCAAAAGCAAGTTATTTTGTAAAGGTTTTAAAAATATTTTAGCTCATTTGAATTTTGTTTTAGAATTTGAGTTGTTCTGTTAGAGGAGGGGTGAATTCGTGTTAGAGTACACGCCATGTTAATGTGCCTTCTTGGTGTTTCCTTATGGTACTTACACTACAGTGACTTGTGCCTATGATGTTATCAGTTAATTGAGGGAGCATATTTCAGATACAGAAGTCAATGTTCTAAAAGTAAAATACTGTACAGTAGATAAATGTAAATATGATTTACTGCTTTTGTTACATACTGATTTCTTAATATAAGTTTTATCTCTTCGGAAGCTGAGATGTAAGAGTATTTGTAATGCAGGAAGATATTTCACTATATGTCACGCTGCAAAGTCTTTGACTGAATCTACAGAGGGAAGCTAAAGTTCTTTGTCCTTTACCGTATTATGTTCCTCTTCTCATTTTATAACTTATGCTTTTATTTTTCCTGGTTATTTTCTATTGATAAAGGTAATTGGTCTTTCCCCCTTACATTGTTTCTGCTGGCTTACCTTGTGTATAATCAGTCTTGGAGATTGCTAGTTTAATGTAGAAAGCAACAATATTATTTTACACAAATATTCTTTTTCACAATCATACCCAAAACCAGAGTTGCTGGTGTCAGACCTTTGTCAGTCAAATACTATTTTCTAAGAATTTCTGTAATTGCATGCAAAGCTTTGTAGAGTGTATTTTGGTACAGAGGGGGGCTGGCAGGTAACATTCTACAATGAGAAGCACTACATAAAGCATTCATACTTCTTAAAAAAAAAAAAAAAGTTAATATACTGGCTAACAGGTTAAATGTTTTTTTGTGATGGCTTTAAGAGCAGGCGTTAGCTGATAGAAAAAAACCCAGGGTTCACGGAAAACCTAGTATTAAGAAAACATTTCTCACACATTGCCTCCTTTATCTAAATGTAAAAAAATGTCTCTTTTGACTCATTAATACTATAATGCTAAGTTAATTATACTAACACTGTTATTTCCTACTTTTAAGATTTCTTGCACAAGTACCTTTTAATGTCCCATGTCTGCCTGTAACCTCATACGATGGCTCTGCTTCATTTCAGTTGTATGGTAGATGGTAATGGTGGAGAACCTTCTGATGAAGATCCTCCTTAATATGAGCTGAAATATTGCATTCTTTATTGATCTTTTTTTTCCTATTTCTTTCCTAGCGTATCCAATATCTGGATCAAAACACTGAATTTAGAATATTTAATAAAAAGGGGATTATTTGTTTAAAAAAATTAATACCAAAAAAGCCTATCATTTGTTAATATATTACATTACCAAAACATGACAGTATTTTTGTTTTACTTTTCATTATTAGTGATGTTTACTACTTTTGCTACTGTGTTTTCATAATAGCTATGTAAATACTTGATTTTTTGGGGGATTCATAAGGAGTGTTCAGCATTATGTTTGAACTGCTAGCACAGTGAAGAAATGTGTAAATCAAAACAATATAATTTTTCTTTGGAAAAGAGACAATGAAAACCCCAGCAATAGTTGAACTTACATTTGGCTTGTTCATCCTGACAATGATTTTAAAAACCTTTTTTTTTAGTCAGACTACTTTGTGTCATTATACTTAAATATAATTTTGCTTTTTTACCTGCTTAGTGACTTCTGTGAAGTTTTCAGTGGAAGAAAATAGACTAATTATTGAATTAAGTTGGCAGTGTATTTCAACTATGAGGACATACAAACTCTTAACTTCTGTAAATATGTCAATTCATTGAAAACCTGTCTTGCATGTGGTAGGCCAATGTGAGCCTACAGTGTTGTACAAAACACTAATGATTTTTAAATTTTTTTCTTTTGATATAGCACCATTGAACCTCTGTATTTCACCTACGGAGTCTTATTTGCCTGTGGCTGCTCATTTGCGTACCAGCCATCCTTGGTCATTCTTGGGCACTACTTCAAGAAGCGCCTGGGACTAGTGAATGGCATTGTCACCGCGGGCAGCAGCTTGTTCACCGTGTCGCTGCCCTTCCTCTTGAGAGTTTTGATCGATTCCGTTGGCCTATACAACACCTTGCGGGTCCTGTGCATCCTTATGTTTATTCTGTTCCTGGCTGGCTTTACATACAAACCCCTTGTTTCCAACACCAAAGACGAGGAGGGAGGAAAGAAGGGAAAGTTCAGATTTCCTCCTGAAAAAAAGATCTGCAATTTCTCCGTTTTCAAAGTTCCCAGTTACCGAATCTGGGCTTTCGGGATCCCAGCCGCGCTCTTTGGATACTTCGTGCCTTATGTTCACTTGGTAAGCAGATGTTTCTTCCTACATATGTTGTATTTAAAACTGCAGCTATTTCCCTTTGTGTTACGGACTAAGAAAATGATTGGTGATAGGAAGCAACAGTTAAAGTGCAAGTTGTGTTGGGGAGAAATGTGAAATTAATTTTGATGTTGCCTGTGATTAAAAGAGGGTTCTAATCAGAACTATTAGTTGAGCCAGTTCAAATTTTAGTTCCTCGTTCTCAATCTAGGGTTTAAAATACTTTAACTGTGAAAAGAGACATTTGAAAAGTATTCTCTATTATTCCAAAGAGAATTCTTTATTTTGGTACTCAGCTGCATACATTGCCAGTGATACTTGTTCCATTATTCCTCTGAAATGCACAAGTAAATAACAGAAAATGAGTAAAACTTCTAATTTTTGCTCCTTTAAATTGAGGTATGTTTGTTAAATTGTACATTTTTACTGTACCTTTTCCAGGTTTATTAAAAGCAAAATACTTGGATTTTTCTGTGTCTCGAACTTCAACTTTGTAGTTTACCACTATAGCGCCGACATAACAGATCCTGTTCTCTGGTGCTTCCAGCTGCCAACTCAGCTGGTTTTTATTGCCGTCTGCAGTAACTGATAGAGCTTTAGCTTCTGATGATGGGGAAGCTGTCAATCAGCCATTTCTTATACATATACTAAAGTTAATTTGTTTCCCTAGCAGAATTTATTTTTTTTCTGTAGTACACTTAATGTAAGAACTTCTGATGCAACTGGAAGATGCATTACATGAGGCGTATCTGGCTGGCACTCATTGCACAACTTAAATGGTGAACTGTTTTTGAATGGCTTGCTGGTGGTGCTGGCTAAACTCAAGTGGTGCAAACCAAAAGGCTTGAAAGGGAAAGGGGAAAAAAAAAAAAGCCCACAGCCAGCAGTGGGATGCTCTATTTAGACCATTATACATCCTCATATTCAAGTAGTACATGGTAGAGAGCATGGACTAGTAGAACGAGTACCCACTATGAAAACAGAAGGATCATATTAATATTTATTATTCATCCATGATAGAACAGTAAGTTTAATGGTAATAAATGCCTTGAATTCTGTCAGAAATCTTCAAGTCCTTAAAAGCCCACAGGTTTGTATGTAATATAGCAAATGGTATCACTGCTTTCTGGTAATACATCGGTTAGATTACTGACTCTGCATCAGACACTTATTTTAAAAATTACCTTAGGATGGGGGCTTGGGTTTTTTTGAGCAGTTGTAAACTGACTTTTATTCATGGCTAGATCTTGTTACTTGGTTTTCAAACGTGTAGATCTTACTCTATAGCACATGGAATTAGACTATTTCAAAGGATTGTACAATCAGATGACTAAGCTATTACGACATCTTATGCTATTTTCCCATAAGTTTTGGAGAGATGTTTTGAAATAAAACAGTTCTCAGAGGAGTAGAAGGGAAGTGGTGTAGAGAAAGCTATTGGATAGATTGTAAATGATTGTTAACACTTGCAGGGAACTGAAAAACAAAAATCTATATGAGCTATCATATAGAACCTCTAAAATACATTTATTTTACAAAAGGCTTGTAATTTTTTTACCAAGACACTTGTATGAATGCTTCTTGTCTCTACATTGGACTAAAGCTTCTGGACAACTTGTAGAGGACAAACACCTTTTTTTTTTTTTCTTAATATTTCTTTTTATAGTGTGCTTTCACTCCTGTTGAGTGTTTCCCTCCCCCCTGCATCAGATTGGCACAAATTCTGATTGCAAAATACAGCTCCAGTACAGGAAAACAACTTGATCAAGGCTGTTTCTAATATAATGTTTGATAACACTATAAAACTATTCCAAAGTACAGTTAGAATCTAATATTTTAAAGATTACATCAAAATTATACTAGGAGATTTAAATTCCAGGTTTTTTTTTTGCTCAGAGTATCAGAGGAGCCATGAAGCTTAACTATTTATAACATAAAATTTTCAGTGGCAGTCAGATTGCTTTGTATGTCACTTTTGAGAGGGGAAGCTTCACCAGCTCTTAGGAACCCTTCCATGATAAGTTTTATTATCAAAACCTCCTCCTAAAACACACAACTTTTTGTTTTAATTTATTTGTCTCTAAATACTCACTTTTACTGTAGAATTTTCTGGTTGTCCTGTAAACTAGAGGAAAATCTTCTCAAAGGTAGAGTAAGCTCCCACTACTTTTAAATAAAACAATTCTAAACAAGAACCTTAGCTTTCATTCTTGGTTTTTCAGATAGCATTATTAAATGGAAAATAGGTTGATTTTTTTTTTTTCCTTTAATCTTTTAAAACATGTGATTATTTATGATTCAGATTTCTATCCAAAATTTAATTTAGGTACCTTTCAATATACACAAAGAATCCATGGAGGATTGAGGTACTACTTAGCTTGTGTTATATACCGAGGACTCTTGACCGTACTCTGAAATATTTAAAGCTGAAACCAAACCTTGATCAGTGAGTATGATAGGAATGGTAAGAAACAGTATGAGTTGGAATAAAATTTCATGTGTTTATACTGATAAAGAAACTACATAGGTACCATCCATGTCACATTTCTGTTTGCTTATGTATAGGGTCCATTAGGTATTATGTAAGTGCTCACTTAATATTTCCGAAATCTTGACATACAAATATTTTAATAAAGTAATCCCTAGCTTTACTGATGTTGAAATGGAAAATTAAAACTTGAATTTCATAAATGGCAGTATTCCCACTTCCAGAATGTATATTTTTCTAACCTTCAGCCTTGGATAAGTGATCAGGATAAAAAGAGTTTAATATCTGCGGGTCATATATTTAAGATTATTTTATAATTATTTTGTATGTCATTGCCAAGGATGGATGTATCCTCAGTAGCAGAAATCTTTGTAATAGAAAGGAGGAGTTTGAATTGCTGTGTTGGAGGACCTACAACCTGTAGTTGTAGGACTAACAGTAAACGTGCTGCTTGGAGCTTGAAGAACGATGTGTTCTTGCAGTAAAACCCATTATTTCTGTAATTATTTCTACATAAACCTAAACTCATTCAAGAATTTAGGTCTGCTTTTAGAACTAAGCAAACACCCCTCTAACTCAAATTTACTAATGCAAAAAGAAAGGAATTGAAAGAGGTATTCATTTTTATGAAAACATGAGTAAGTGAGGAACCATAGCATTTATTACTGGTGGGCAATGAGGGGGAGTATTTAAAACCTTAGAAAGTGTCTGGATCTGTTTGAGAAATTGAATAGATCAGTGTTTATGAAGGAACAGCATGGATTCTGCCCTTCAACACAGATACTTCAACTCAGTAGATAGCTCTGGGCTTTTTCTATCCTAGTTTTGTCTGCTTTTGATAAAAAAACCACATTTTACATACTTCCAGATGAGTCAAAGGCTATAAGAAAAAAATAACTTTTTGCTGGTACATCTACCAAACCAGAGATTACTTTCCTCAGCTTTTGAAAATGAAAGTTACTATTTTTTCATTGTTTACTGCATTTTTAAAATTGTAGCAGTACTGGAAAAGGGATATGATACTCGGACAAGTGACAGCTTCTGTTATGCTAGAACTCTTGAAATTTTCCCTCTGTTAGGGTTGGTCGGTGGTAGCGAGACTGCTCGAGTGGGATGCTGGTTGCAGGAAAAGTCACTTGCACGTGGAGCCTCCTACCCACAGCTCCTCCCTTAGCCCTCAGACCTGGTTCCTGTACTTGCCAAGTCCCGTTTTCCCCCACCTGGAAAGGCAGTTGCTGCCAGTGTCTTGACTCTCTGTGACAAAGCACAGGTGCCCCCAGGCCCTCCTGTTAGGGTCCTCGTGTGTCACCAGGTAGCTGCAGGTGGCAGGCTTGGTGTGCGCTGGCCACTGCCCGCCAGCCGCCCGGGCTTCCCAGGCAGGGTCTCCTGAGGCCAGCTCCCATTTCTGTTTGTTTCTCTTGCCTTTGCTGAAGCATGCTGGAAAGGAGGAAGCGTGTTGTGAAACTTGTAGTGAGGAAGAAATTAAAGCTTGCTTTGGGCTTTGGAATAAAAAAATTAGCCAAGTCTTTGCAATTTTAGCCGTCTGTACTGTATTTGCTAGATAAGAGTAAAAGCTGTTAAAAGCAGAGAAGATAACCTGCTAATGAACTAGGCTCTAAGTAAAATTAAACAAATCAACAAATTAATTATATGACGTGCTAGATAGGATTCGTATCAAGGAGCTGGCAAGAATTACTAGTCCCTGACTGGTAGATATCAGCTGCATGCAAAAGTGGCATCATATTCCTTTTGGCTCTTGTAAGGGAGAACCAAGAAGGGAGAGCTTTTCTTATCCCAGTTTATTTGGTGTCAAATTCCATTAGTAGGTGTTCCATTCCATGTGATTTGGGGGAATTGGGTTGGGAGAAATACTATAAATAGGTTTTGACTTAATTTTATTATATACTTTTAATTCAGATCGAGCTTGCTAGGTCAAGTCTGTTGAAATTTGATATAAGGTCACGTTTTAGGTAGTTTAAAAGATACACTGTTGCTTTTTGGGCTTTATTTAACAGGGCAAAAAGAAGCACTGCTTAAAATGGATGTCGTCACTGCTGCAGTCTTTTCTAAATAGTGACTAAAGTCAATACTAAGGTTCAGTAGTTCAGGACTATCTTAATTAGGATTCATTTGCAAAAAAAGGGGCCCAGTATTGTGTATGTTTTGATATAGCAAAGTTCAGCCACTATGAGGAATACTCGTAGGGCTGAATATCTTATTAACACTCCCAGTGCAGTGTTTCAGTCCTGTAGTAATTTGTCTTGGGACATTTACAGAATCTCCATTGATTCAGTTTCAAACAGAGACATGGTTTGGTGTAGCAGCTACTTTTATTAAATGACTCTTGCTAATGATAGGTCCTGTCTTACAGTATATGACACCTTGTATGATGAAAAACTGAAGAACTGAATAGTTGGCAAATAGTGCAAATATTTATTGCAGGTTTTACTTTTAAAAAAGCAACTGGATGGTAGACAATGCAATAAAAATGTGAATTGATAAAGTTTACCTTTCTAAGTCTAAATCTTTTTTTATAATGAAAATACATACTCTTAAAGAATGGCTGGATCTATTTGAAAATTATGCTTATTATTTAAATATGGTTATAGGCTTGTATACAAAGCTACTAATTAATTGATAAGCAATGTGAAAGTTACCATAACACTGACTGTACCCTTAAAATTTCAGAATAGCTCAGGAAAAATAGATTTCAATATTTCTCACCCTGCTTTGCTTCCTATTTCTTAATTTACTGTGTAAATTTAACTTTTGATGCTTATGCACATTCACATTCCACGATGGATACATACTTGCATACGTAGAGATTTTTGGTTAGCAGTAGCTATGTTGACTGCATGTGTTCTGTGTCTGTGTACTTCATGTTTAAGATATGAAAAAAATAGTGTGTACCTGGCCATTTTTTCCAACAACTTTCATGGGAGAATCTGTTTTGGGAGACAGATTTAAATACTGGATTTATTCCCCTCCATAGATAGATACTGAAGATTCAGTGTCTCCGTGGTTCTCTGAATCAGCATATGCCAGGAGTAGGTTCAGCTAGACCTCAAAGGAACAGGGAAGTGAGACTGCAGACTTAATGCTTGGAAAAAATAAGTAGATACTGCTTCAGATTCTAGAAACTGCCACTGAGAAACAAACATCACCTTGGACTGCTGTAAACTTTTCATCAACTCTATTGGAAAAGAAAATGCATCTCGCGTGAAAAGTAGAGGCTTCTGAGCAGCTGGCCAGCTGGAAGTTATTTCAGAAAGTTATAGCAGCTCCAGGACCATTGTTAGGTACAGACACTCAGGCTCTGGTGGCATCTTATTTGAAAACATGAGATTTACTGGCTCCACTGGTAAATTGCCTTTTCAGATTCTTGGGGAAATTTTGTAACAATGAAGTGAAGGTTTAGCCTCCAAATATGCTTGGCTGCCAGCAGTGGACACTGTGTAGCTGTTTTTCACTGGGAAATAAAAACGTGCCATAGTGTATGTCCTCTGTGGTGCTGTGCTTTGCTGTATGAAAACCAGGAACACACTGTTTGGAAGAACTCAGAGGAGATTCCTTGTTCCCCACGGTATTATATGTTGCATGAAGGAAATCAGTTCAGCCGCTTTGTCGTCTTATAGACCTTAAGAATGGCTGAGAAGAAGCACCAGTGATGACGAGCATTCTGACCAGGCCACTGATCCCCTGCTCTGCTCAGCCCACAAACAGCTGTGACAGGTTGGGGACCTTGCTGTGTTTCCTTTGGAGAACACTCGGCCCATTCTGAGCATTTGAGTCAGCATTACACAGAATACATCTCTCTCATCTGGATAATCCTTTCAGTTCATTACCTTCCATGATCTTTCAATTGTCCTTCTAATGATATCTTGTATAATGTGAAGTTTCCTGGGAAATAGGAAATTACTCACTTTCATCTCCAAAAAATAACAGGTTTGGGGAAACTTGTTCATCTGCAAACTGAAGTTAAATGTAAGTGAGAGACTGGGTCTTACGTCTCAACTTTCAGAATTCAACATTTCCATTACATTACCACATGTGAAGTTCCTTAGCTCGTGTTAGGTCAAAACCATTACCAATATCAGGGCCCTTCTCATCTGAATTATTGACGTCTTTGAGGATTTTAACTGATATCTTTTGAGGTAGCTGACTAATACAGACAGATCTTCTCTACAGGAAATATTTAGTGGTGAAATACTTAGAGATCTGGTCAAAGAGCTCAGTAGGGTCTTTAAACCTCGGAGGTCAAACCTTTTCCCTTGGCATAATGAAGGTTATGGTGTCCTCTTTGGTTTCCATGTTAGCAAGGGTGTACCTCTCTTGCCTGTTCACGCTTGCAAATCAAAACACAACAGTGAAGGTGTACATTGTGCTATGTGCCAGGCTGTATCTGTGATCACCAATGGGCTGTTGAACGTTGGCCTGTTTCGCAGGAAGGTATTTCTTATATATATGCTTCTGTGTTCTTGACGTTCTAGAAGAGTTCAGTAAGTGTCTGTGGGGGACCGCCTGTTGACATCCAGGTCATCTAGTTCACTGAGGGAAGCTCACTGGTTTTAGAGACACACACACAGTGCTCTCAAAATGTAAACTGCCTTTTCAGAACTCATGAATCTGTTTTCTGTATAATCTCTAGGCTTAAAGACAGCTGTGGTCAATACTGCAGTTGTATTTTCTGTTATCAGGGAGAAATGTCATGGTGGTTCTGCTGTATACAGGAGCTTTAAAGCAACGTATTTTAGATATCTCGTCAGAACAGATGATGAGCACTTTAACGACTAAATCATTTAGGCAGTCTGCTGCTCAGATGGAAGCTAAACTGTGTTCAAACTCTTCACCATCCTAACAAGACACACATTTTTTTAAATTCCTGGGAGTGATACGGAGATAGTTGGAATCTCTGTAAAGTACTTATTAGTCATAAGAACTTTTTAATGCATATAAACAAACAAATTTTTCTAGACTGCATCACAAAATCAGACAGCTCAGATAAATATTAGTCCGTCTTCTGTGTGGCTTAGTCCATCTCCAGATCTTCTGCGTTTGTTACTTTGAAGTTGTTGGGTCTAGTGCTGTGCCCACATAGTCTGTCCTCCAACAAAAAGATAGTGCTGTCTGCTGGTCTATACTTCTTATCTCTTGCTGGAACACCCATTTTGTTCCTGTTCTTTAGCTAAGAAAAGCCTCCTTTTTCACTTTAGAAACAACATCATGAACAGGAGGATGTGCTGGTTTGGATTATATAGGATGCAGATTTTTTGACTCTGCCCCTTTTTCCCTCTGTAGTGGAAGATCCTTGCCTTCATGTGATTTAACTGTTGTACAACTGTTTTATCACCTTGGACTGCCTTCTTAAATTGAACCAGGACGATTTGCCCTTCAGCTCTGTTCTTTACCAGCCAGCTATTTTGACTTGTCTCTACCCATTTCTCACTGTATATCAGTGACGTGCCTTGTTGTTATTAAGAGATCAAGTTCTGTTGTGCAAATTCAGTGTTTGAACCTTTGCACCCTAGAACATGTGCCAGTAAAAACTGCCTTCCCATGCAATCAACTTGAAGAAATGAAGATCCAAGCTCTCATGGGGATCCTCTGTAGCCACAACTTTTCTAAGAACTTATCTGAAATTCTTGCTATGTACTTTGAAAAGTGAATTCACTTCCATATACTCAGTTTCTAAAAGCCTTTATTTATTCAGGGCAAAAAAGTCTTTCTATTCTGCCCATCCAGAAAAATAGCCGTTTTCCACTTTTAAACTTCACCCTCCCCAAGCAAGTTTTGGGTCATTAAGAACTTTACTGGAAGATATGAAGGGTATAGAAACCACCCAGGAGTCTCCGACCAGACCTGAGCTGCCGTATCAGGACAAACTGTAGGATACTCAGGGTGAATCTCACTGCAGTAGTTGCTGTTCTGCCCAGCAAGACCCTCGTTGTCATCCATAACACTGCAGCTTACAAGTATTTCTGTAACTCTTCAAGCCTTCCCTACTGATGTTGTGTTCCCTAAATATTGTCAGGTGTGACATCTCAAGATTAGACCCCTCATTTGAGAAACCAGAGTTTCGGTTGCTGACCTTGCAGGCATGGTCATCTCAGCACAGAGAATTGCTTTGTGTTCTCTGCAGTGGGACATGCATCTGCTCAAGGAGCCAAAGTAGAGAGGGGTTACATCCCTTGCAATAAGCGAAGCTCTTCAAGTTGTGCATTCTGTGTGTACAGTCCTAATCCTGCACCTCTCTCCTCCCTTTGTCCTGTGACCCTGGATTCCACAGTGGAGACAAACAGAAGCACAGATACAAATGCTGTCCTTTGTCTGAGTGCAGAGCATGATGAAAAGTATGATGTATGCTGTATGGACTCTAGTAACCAAAAATCTCTAAACATAAAAAACACATGCATATCCACAGTAAAGTGCATACACATAGCGCATCTTGAAGAAATTCAATTCTTGTAAGGTAAGTGTCTCTGTCTTGTGAACCACTTGTATTATGTAATAAATTTGCTACTTTCAAAATGTTGTGTAAAATGATGTTTAATATCTAATTGGTATGTCTGGATTTTTTTACGCAAGCTGGAAAAAAAAATCAGCATTCATCACTATATTCACTTGCTTTATGGTCTGCTGTTCAAGAAACCTGTTCATTTCTTCAGATCTCCTACATCAGTCATTTGTCTGAAGTCTACTACATCTTTTATTTCCCAGAATCTGCTGTTTTGTAGTGATAGGATAGTATCTTTTAAGTTACGTCAGTACTAACAGATAACTGTGTCAAACAGGTATTTCTCTATACTGTAGATAATCTAAAAAAGTTAAAACTGTAGGTATAAGCTGTCAATTTTAACACTATTACCTTTCTCATTCACTTAGTCCACCATATTTCTGTCTCCAATGGAAGACTAACAAGGCACTGGTTTTGTAAAGGTCCAATGTAATTATTAAGCAGATATTTCTGAGACCCCAAATCTTCAGTGGCTCCCCATGCTTTACTTGCTTTTCTAATCTTTGCATTTATCTCCCTTCAGATCTCAACATCTGCTGCAGTTTGACTGCCCAGGTTAGTGAAATTTTCCCCCTTTATCCACTTCTGTAATTATCTTGTGCACCCATTTCTTTCCCAGTACTCCTCAATGTTGACCTGGCAGTATTTATTCTTTGCTAGATTGTCCACTTTTGATATTGGGGGGGGTGGTGGGAAAAGAAATAAAAGATTTCCTACTTTATACATGTAATTGCTATGAAAGCATATTTAAACTATGTTTTCCAAATAAATACTAGAGAAGAATAAAAATCATAAGTATAGAAAGAATAGAAGCTGGAAAGAATCAAACACGTTTTCTGTTTCTTCAGAAGTAAAAGTAAATGAAAGGTTACAAAAAAAATATTTTAGGTAGCAGGTATACTCGGGTACAAACAATGAGATGATGTTGAAGGATAAGAATGAAGCAGTCTCCCTCAGGTCTGTGCGATACTAGCAGATTGAAAGGTCTGGGTTAGATTATCTCCTTTCTCTACCAGCACTAGTTAATGTACTCTTGCATAAAGCAGACTGTTCCAATAGCAAATGGAGCATATTGTTTGAAATCAGATTAAACTGTAAAGTGTATTCTCCTTTTTTTTAAACTCTTTTTTTATTTTTGAAAATGCATTTTAATGGTAAACTCAGCATCATGTCTTTGGATGCTTGAAGCATCTTGACCTGAACTCGATTTTTGAAGCTCCACAAATGCCCAGAACCTTGAGAACATAGTTGATGGTTTTTCCCTGCTGTCCTCATGGAGAGTTAAAAAAAAAACCTAATCACCAAAATTAAGTGATGAACCTTCCTTCGCTCATATACAGACCAGTTTTTGTGTCCAGTTTCTGCTCCAAGAGCAGCTGGATAGAAACCCTCTTTGCTTTTTAAATCCTATTCAGACTTGTGAATGTCTTTCCATGTATTTTGAATTTTCCTTTTAGTAAATCCTGGAACCTAGCTCTTTTCATTTGATTGCCAGTAACTGTCAAGCTACAAGCTATTTTTCAGGTTCTTTTCTGATGATTGATTTAAAATTTGTCAGTAGTACTGAGTGGAATATTTCCTAGGAAAAGGGAGAGGTGGTTTTGGATCACTCCAGGCAGGAAAGAAAACGAAACATAAATGTCTGTATCCTGAGCAAGGGTTATATCTCTGTATGAGGAGGAGAGACTATCATTATAACTTCTTTTTGTTGTGTTTTAAATGAAAGTATGACTACTTGATTCAGTTTCTCTGGGCCCTGATTTGGTAGATACTTGGCAGTGTATTTGGGACTTCCATCTAGAACTGAGACTCTTGCAAGAGATTTTTTTTTTCTTTCCCAGTAAAATGAGATGGGCCCTTCACCCAGCTCTGTGAAAGCAGAGGTGATTATGACCACGTCCGCAAGTAGATTTCTAATACTGAAATATTATGGATGCCCTCAGAGTTATGTGGCAGCTGAATAAAGGTTTGAGAATCTATGTTTTGGTGTTACCCAAGTCCTACGGTTTAATGAGTTTAGTCCTGAGAGACTTGATAAAAGTAGCACAAATTCTGCTGTGGAATAAGGAAGCCAACCTTTCTTAGAAGGTGACAGTAGCATTGTAACATGTAGGTAGATGAATGAATCCCTATTTTACTCACCAGTTTAACTCCAAGCTAGTTGCTTATCATGTTGTTCTTCGAGATATGTAAGAAATACAGTCTCTATGTTTGTAAATTTTAGAAGGGCCTACTGTAATAAGATGCCTTCTTTTTACACAAATGAGTTGTATAATCTCAACTGATAATCTTATCGTTAATTCTAGCGGTGAGTTGAAAAATTTACTTGAGGTAACAGCACTGTTTTGTAAAATGGAAACCCATCGTTTTGTAAAAACTTTTTGTTCCTGGCTAATTACTTTCACTAATGCAAATAAACACTTACTTTGATTCTGATCTTAGTCCAGCTTCCAGTGTTTCTCTTTGCCTTTGTCATCTTCCTGTCAGAGTAGTTACAGAACACGAGCTCTCTCCTGATAAATGTTTCAGTACGGTAGATTCCAGAGACCTTGAATCAGTTTCATAGATGTCTTTCAAAATGTTTTTCAAGCTGAGGAGTACTCACCTCACTTGACTTGAATGAAGACCTTTACTTTGCCTGACTAGTTCTTACAGTCCAAAAATAAGAAGCCTCTCCAGAGAGTAATTTGGAGCATCAGGGTCAGGCATCTGAATTGTCTCTCCAAGAATAGTTTTTTTTTTTTTTTCTTGGTATCAGTTAGGAAGACTAGCTGGCTAAGGCAGATGCCTTAAATTCAGCAGTGAGAAGACATCCTTTTGTGACATGTAGGTGCTGTAGCAACACAGTATTCTGATAAATGTCTGGCTTGTTGTATTATAATGGTGTTAGCACTTCCCCTTTTCCACTTACTACTTCATTTCATTGGTTAGCACACAGTCCTACTTGTCCTGCTACATAGTTGACTGTAAGCTTATCTTCAGCTTTGCCGAACTGAATTGCCAAAAGCTAAATATATGCTTTCTATGAAATTAATGTAATGTTTTCATCAATGTTTAATTTAGGCAAAAATAAGGACGGAAATTAGGTATTTAACTGAAGTAACTATAACTACCAACAGTTCTTAGTTTAAAGAAAATCACTTCTCTTAGCATATCTTTGCACTTACTTCTGAACAAATAGTATATGCTGTTATGTTCTTCTCAGTATTCTATTATTTTTCTTTTTAAACTAGGCTAATGAAGGTTGACCGTATTTGTTTGGAAGTTAAGGCCAAAGCACTATCATCACTAGACAGAATAATACAATAGATGTATTTTTCTTTTTAGAGTTGAAGATGACTAAACTGGATGTGTAGCAGCAGACTTGTATTAAAATTTTACTTAAGTATGGCTAAATAAAATTAATCCATACTCTAAGCTTTTAGTTTAATATTATAGAGAGAATGAAGTTGCTATATTAGGTTTTAGTTGCTTCACTTCTGCTAGCTGCTCTGAGAATCCATCTTAAATTGTGTTTACAACAATTAACCAAAGTGGTTTTTTAAGTAAGTCCAGTGCATACCATGTTAATCATCAGCCGTTAGTGGAGTATTTTCTTCTTACTTCAGGTATTTATACAGGATATCTTAATCCGCTGTTTTGATGTTCCATAATTTCTTAATCATAGCATATCATATAATATGCTCAGTTTTAATTACATAAATTATAACCTGATAACACTATCACATTAGTAAATGCCACAATTATTTGAAAAGAATTACTTACATTATGCTTCTAAAATTTAAGTGGTGATGTCAGGAAATTGCTTCCTTCAGTCATAAGGTTACTTTTAATCAAATGTGCAGCAGAGTTTTACCAAGCTAGAGCTAAAAAAACAGTTTTCAAGTTCTAACGCTCAGTAAGTATGTGTTTGTGACTATACCAAGACATCCATCAAATCACTTCATGAATTTTTCACGCATCATAGAAAATAAGACTGGAGTTATCCCAGTACTTTATCCAATTCACCCGTTTTTTTGAGTACAGACTGACTTTGGTAAAGGACCTTTTAAAATATTTCTTAATATTTTTTCATAAGTCATGCTTATTAAATTTCTGCTTATTGCAGAAATTTAATCTGCTTATGGTCTATGTCTTTAATAATGAGTAATGACCAAAATAAGACATAATTCAGCTGAGGCCTTCGTGGTACTGAGCAGTATGTGAAGGTCGCATCATGTCATGAATTGATGTATTCTGTTCCTTTTGTAATATAATGGCATTATAAGAACATGCTGAAGTTTAATCTGCTAAACTTTCGGTTCCCTTTCTAAAGAGCTGTTGCCAGATCATTTTTCCATCTTGTATACATGCATCTGATTTTTACCTCATGTAGTGGTTTTTTAATATTATTTACCTCATAATGCTTTTGTGGCAATTAATCTTATTTCACACTAGTGACTGAGATGCCGGGTTGCCAAGATAATTTTGAATTTGAGTCTTTCTTTACAGTGCCTCTAATAGTCATTATTTGATGTAATTTGCAAATTCAATAAGTATATTCTCTGTTTCGCTGTCCATATCATTCATGAACATGTTAAATAGCGGGAGATTTGGGCAGGTTTTTACAGAGCCTTCTTTGGCATATTCAATTTTGCAGTGAGTCACTAATTAATAATAGCTTCTCCAAACACTTGAACATCTGTCTTTACAGTTGTTCTATTTAAGTCATGACTTCCAAACTGGCTCATAAGAATTGTTATGTTTGAGAGAATTTCAAAAGTGGGCAAGGTCAAGATTTGTACACCTGTCCTTCCCTCTGTTGTCAAAGTTTGCTACCTACCTTGTAATAGAGAGAAATTAAGGTTGTTGAATCTTCATCTTTAGCTTATGATGTTACCTGTCCGATGCTTATGAATAGTTTTGGTTTTGTTTCTTTTTCTGTAGTTATTCTGGAAATTCAAGTTAATGTGATTTGACCTGTGACTCTCTAGGACTTGCTGGTAGTAGCTGATTTTGGACATAGGAGCTAGCTGAGTTTTGAGAGTAAGACAGGCCCAGGAAACACTGCTTTAGGGCCACAAGGAACAGAGAGAACTAAGACTTTAAGTGGTGGCTTGTACTCACAAATGAGAATCAATTTTAAAAAGTGCTTAAAAAGGGTAAGTTATTTGACAATTGAACTCTCAGCCCTGATGCGTACGTAACGCTTCTGTTCTTACCCTTGACTTTATCCTTAATCCTTGTTCTCAGTCACTGTGAGCTTCCCCAGGTGTGTGTGTGTGCCTTCCCTATTTTGACGCTGCTGCCCGAGCCACACCAATCTCTACCAGTATTGTGCCCATTTTTTAATGCTATCTCTGGTGGCTCCAATGGGATCTAGTCTCTGTTGGCACCTCCGGGAGCTATTAGGACCCTGAAGTATCCCGAGAGATGAAGCGCAGTGGAAGAGGGAAAGAGCAGAAGTCATGCACTGTCTTGTGCTGCAGTGTAGGGGTTGTCCCCAATGCTTCAGGCATTTTTCAGGCCCCAGAATGTTTTCTTTTACTATTCCTCGAATATCTTTCAGGCCTACCATTTGGCATTCATTCTCTCAAGGCCTGAGAACAGGCTTAATTGCTTTAAAAATCATTAGCATTTGTGACTCTAAGTAGAAAAATTGTTTATTGGCTAACAGCCACCGTCTGGGTTTCTCCAACTGAAGTTTTATGCTGTCAGTTGCCTATTTCGATCTTTGGGATCATACTCATCCTTCACTTGCTCTTAAAGATAATGCAAGCAGCTCTGAGGTTTTGTTTTCTTATTATTTAGGGCAAATTTCTTCAGGACTAGTTAATATGAGAGGGGAATAAACAGACTAACTATTTTAGCTATGTAATTGTCAACCTGAGTTTTTCTTAATCTAATTGGAATTATTAACCTTTTTTATATCAAATAGGCTTAACAGTTAACTTGTTAACTCTTCAGTTTTACTTAAGAAATTCAGATTTAAAAAATTCAGATTTAACTTGTTCCGAGTCATCATGATGTATGGATTATTCTGTTTAATCTGCTTTCCTTAATGGAATAGTAGAAAATTTCCCGACTGTTATGTAATAATCACCTTGTTTCTTTTAATTATCTCTGTGTTTATTATATAGATTAAATTGATCAGAGATAGAAAGAGGTATTATCAGTGCTGTGGCAAGTATGTAAACAGGAATTATCTTGAAGATACATGCATATATTTGTCATGTGAAGACACTTAATTTCTAAAAAGTTGCCATTTTAGGATGATGGCACTCCCTTAAAAATGGATCTGCATTCGGTGTTGGTACTGCTATGTCGTGTCTCTTACATCGTGTCAGTAGATGTCCAGGAGTCGGGAGTTCCTGATTCGTTTGCTAGTTTTCGACTGATCAGTAAAAGTTTATTTGGAGTCTGGAGCAGAAATGTATTTGCATTAAATGATCTTCCCTGTGCTTACTGTCATACAGTTCTCTGACAATCAAGTTTCTTTCTCTGATTCTCCACCGCTGGTGCCTCCCTCCCATTTTTGTGGTGACTCCTTATGTTAGAGATTAAACAGTGACTTGTGCAGAGTTGCTTTCTGCTCTGTTTTTCAGCACATCCTGAAACTTTCAATATTCTAGGACAATTCACTGCAACTTCTTGACAGATCTCTATCAAAGCACCAGTTAGTATTTTTCTCCAGGCCTTTGAAGGAATCTGCTTGTTTGGGCATGTGGTTAACTTGTTCATTGAAGGAAGGCTGCTGTGTGATGGCACTAACTGCACAGCAAGATCTGTACATTGTCAGTAAGTCTGTGCTTTTCTCAGGAGTTGTGCGTGAAATAAATGTAAGCTTTTTCTGAGGATCTAATCGTAGTCTTGAAGATGAGCATGAGTATAATCTTTCTACATATACCCACTCCAGTTGTATCCTGTCAGTTGCTAATACCCTTACTTGGACATGTACTTGGTTTATTTTTGTCTTTTGCCTCTTTTTGCACTTACAACTTGGAAAAAAAAACCCCAAACTCTGAGTGATGGAATGACAAGGCTGTTGTGTCTTCTAATAATGCTGAATGGGTTTCTGAAGGCCACGGTAGTAATCAAATCAATATATTATGGAGGTATTGCCATGCCTAGATTGATGGCTGAGTCTCATAGATTATACTAGTTTAGAAATATTTTGAGTGTCTAGATTTGAAATGGTTGCATGGCTAGGAGGGCTAATTATTACTGAAAAAATCAATATTATTAAAGCAGTTATGGATGTTACAAGTGCTCAGGGCAGATTCCATACTATAAGCACTACGAGAGATTCAGTCTCTGATCATAGTTTTTGCCTGTAAGGTTATGTTTTAGACTCATCTGACACCTCATGCAAAGCTTCATCTTTGTCACTTACAGGCATGGCTCACCACTTCGCATTCCAAGGAATCAGTTTTGCCTGGATTTCTATAGAACTCGTACTTCTGGAAAGCATGAAGAATGAAGAGTGAGTTTGTGTAGGCAATCCTTTTTCTTTTCCTGTCTGGGAAAGAAAAATCAAAACCAAAAGACCCTCCTGTCAGCTCTTTCAGGAAACTTCATTTGGAGCTGTTGGGAATAGTATCTCCAAATTATGAAGGGTGCCAGCAGTGTTCTGTTTGTGTTTCCTTTTATCCTTACACTGGTTCTGAATGAAAGTGTCAGCCATGAGAACTTGCATCAGGACTTGAAGACAATGCTGGTTTTTATGTGTTCAAGCTTTTCTAGGTTATATATTGCTGTTGGCCATCTCTTTCAGTGAGAAAGAAGCATTGCGCTTAGCCTACTAAAGCCTTACTTGCTTGGGAATTCCCAGAATGGAATATACATAGGAAGAAAGCAGTTGACAGAAAGAACTGTTTCTTTCTAGTTCACTATAATTTCTTTCAGATTCAGGTTCTTTGTGTTTGGAAAAAGGAACTATGCCTATGTTCAGATTGCTCCATCTTTGATTCAGTGCATGAATATAGCTGAAATATGTGTGCATTGAGTGGAAGATCTTGGCAAAATCTGGGATGGAGAGAGGTTAGCTATGACAGTATATCTGAAAACGTTCCAGCCACTACCGAGGTGGCTAATCTTTCTTCTAGTTTCATCCTAACAGTAATCAGAATTCCAAAAATAAGATCTCTGTTTGTATGCATTACCCTCATAATAGAGAACAAGGGTGTAAGGTACAATGCTGGTGTCAGGTATGCATTCAGTTATATTGTCCGCTGTCGATGTCTTGATTTGGAAAATTGGATTGTACAAAGAGAACTTATTTTAAGTTAGCGAAGCAGCTGTCACAGTTGGGAGACGTTGAATTGGTTGGCTCAGGAAAAATTACAGGGCTTCTCAACATTTGTTAAAAATCAGACCTGCAATTCAGCATGCACACAGCTCTGCAGAGTGAAGAGCTAACTACATTACTGAGAACAGGCAAAACCCGTAAGGAAATACTTTGGCCTTCGATGTGTCTGTGTGCCTGGGTCCCCATTTGACTGCTGTAGGTAGTCCCTAGAGAGTCATGTAATTACAGCCTGTATAGTTCTGCAATGGCGAGACTGTTGATAGATGGGACGCTGCCTGGGAAGGTTCACAAGAAACGGCCTGTCATGGGATTTTTGATTAGTTCTGTCAGCTAAAAATCTGTGAAAATCTGAATCTCTTTTGAGCTACTTCATCATAAATAAATATATTTAACCTATAGTTCCAAGAAATGTCTCTAAGCCTATGGTGAGTTAGCACTTACAGTACTGAATTAATCCTGAATCACTGTATTTTCAGGTATTCAGTTAATAATACTGCTGTTACAGCTTACTTAGTAACTGTACCACTGAAGACTGAATATGCTGTTAAGGATCAGAGGGTCAGCTCTTGAGATCAGACCAGGCTTCTCAGGGCTTCATGCACTTGGGTCTGGAAAACCTCCAAGGAAGGAGACTGAACAAGCTCTCTGGGCAGCCTGCATCACTGCCTACTGCCCTCCTGGGGAAAAAGTGTCTCCTTGCATCTAGTTGGAAGATCTCTTTAAGGTTCTGGTGTGCCTAAGAGTAGTGAAAGCTAAAAAAAAAAACAACCAACCAACCAAAAAAGAATACAAAAAAAACCCCAAACCACAAAACCTAATTTAGCTATTAAGATCAAGATGAGTAGCGGTTATTTTCCTACTTGAGGAGTTGATTGAATCTGATACTTTCCCCCGTTAATGAAGAGGACAGCGTTTCACTCTTGGAGCGCAGCTTTGAGAAATCCAGTTACTCAGTTGCAGATGCAGGGTTAATAGTTACCTAGATGTAGAGCTTTATCTTCCCTCTTGAAAAGCCTCTGGAGAATGGATGGATCAGGTCTGCTAATTAAATAAGCTGGAGGCTGCAGAAACATGGAAGTGGAACAGGTGGCAAGAATGGCAGAAAATACCTTGGCCTCTCTTCTCGGCCAGGCCAGCAGGTGTTGACAGGGGTGGGAAAACTGTCAGCTTTTCCTCTTCTCACTTTTGGCAGAAAGAGAATAAATGGAACAATTTATCTTTCATGTTTAAATATCATTCCAGATGAAAAATTTCATCAGATTCTGTTCCCAAATGTGTCTTAAAGAAAAGAAAAGAAAAAAAAAAAAAACAAACCTCAAAAAACAGAGCAAGCATCTGTCTTCAATTGAAGATAGAAGTTATTCTTTAGAAACAAAACCAAACCACTAACCCTTATTTTCTTTATTTCCTTTCTGACAAAATAAATTATACTGGACAAATTAATATTATATTTAATAGACTTTGACATGTAAACAAAACCCAACTGATTTTATGCTTAAGAAAATCACTATCACTCAACAAATCCTTTTTATGTTGGAAAAAAAGGCTCTGCTTGTGTATTAACACTCAGTCCAGGAAAGAATCTTGACTATTTTTCTCTGGAAGTATTTACTAAACCTGAACTTTTCCATTTTATACATTGGAAGTTAAGGGTCCTGTAGTTTGAAGTGCTATCGCATAATCAGAATTACCAACAAAATCTGGGTGCAGCTTTTGCCATCCAGATCTGTCAGCCTGTGGTGACCTCGTCTCTCAGATGTTTTTACAACATCCTTACATAAAATTGGTTTCTTCCGTTTGCTTCCTCACACCTGAGTCTTCACAGTTTCTTGTTTGGAACTAATTACAAGGACAGGGATTGCAAGACTATGTAAATGATTTCTACATCTTCTAATTCCCACTCTGGCGTATTTGATATTGCCAAGCGTGTTTCAAAAAGTGATTGTGCAAAAAGTCTTTCTTATGGGTAATTTTTGGTCTTAATGGTTGATTTAAAACAAACAAACAAACAAACCAAAACAAACAAAAAAAAAATAAACAAAAAACCACCAACAAAAAAACCCCCAAAACCCCCAAACCAAAAAACTCAAAACATAAAACAACCTCAACCCAACAAAACCCACTGTTGAACCAGAAAGAATATAAAAAAATCCCAATCCATCAAGCCAGTGTTGTGATTTATTGTTTTTTTTTAACACGACTTGCAAGGTTAGCATTGCTGACGCTGTTGGTCCATCGCGCTGTAGCTGACCTACCGCGAGGGCCTTCGTTCGGTCGCTCCGGGCTGGGGAAGCTGGTAGTCCCTTCCTCCAGCCTGCCCTGCTGATCGCTGTGCCGTAGCTGCAGCTGCCCCTCTCCTGGACGCGCAGGGCGGTTCCTGCTCTCCTCCTCCTTGCCCCCGATGCCGCGGTGAGCGGGGATGGCTGGAGGGGCCCCTGCTACTGGCACGCGCTGGTCTCCAGCCCCGACCCTCTGCTGCTTGCTTCTTCCCCGGCGCGATGCTCCGAGCTGGGGAGCACGTAGCCCTGCCTTAGTGCACGGAGCCGCGCGGCCGGGATGCTCCTCGGCCGTTCGGTACCTCCGGGCCTGAAAGCGTGCCCCGGCCGGCGAAGCAAGCGGCTCGGCTCAGCCTTGGGGAGTCTCCGTTACGTTAAATCTATGACTGGTAAATTAAATGGGGGTTGGGGAGAGCCCTTCTAGGTTCTCTTCAATTTTCTCGATATTAGGCACAGCCTTGCTTTCTTGAATTAATTTCCTTAATTGTGAGTAAAGTGACAACATGGTTCAGATTGGTTTTATTGTATTGCTCTTAATACTGACAAGCCAGTGCAAAACTTACTCTAAAATCTGTAAAAGCAGGGTAAGTTAGTTTGCCATTTGCAGACATTTTTATAAATCTAAGATTCACAGATTCCTTCTATCTAACTCAGGTTTTCTAAGGTTTATCTTCCATTTAATTCTAAAGCCAGTTTATTTTTTCCACCTTCTTTTTAAACAGATGAACCATGTAAAAGACAGATTTGGTGACACCGTGCCAGAAGAAGTGCTTCTGCTGTGCCTGGGCATTACTTCAGGAGTTGGCAGATTGATCTTTGGCAGAGTTGCAGATTACATTCCTGGTGCAAAAAAAGTTTATTTACAGGTATGTCTTCACAGCATTCTGAAGGAAAATACAAACAATATTCTAAAGGCTTCGGTTGCAGCTACTACTGAGTAAGCAGAATTAACTGATTTGGAGATTCAAACTTGAGAAATTTCAAAAATCTAGGAAACTTAATATATGGTTTTTGATAGTAGGAGCCTTTGGTGCGAAGTTTGTGAATGTCTGATTGTGTTTTTTCTTCTCTTTTTTAATGCTAAGGATGCATGTCAAGTATCTGCTAGTTGTTTTTAGCTGGGAATGAATGAAATTACTAATCATTAGCATGTGAGTGAGAAAACCTTTGGGGATTCCCTAGACTCTGCTTTTCATGTTTTATTTCCCCCAGTTTCATGATGATTGCAGAAAGGTGATTCCCACCCCCCCAGCCCCCCCCCCCCCCCCCCCCGTGTTCCTCCCTTAAGGATTTTGGATCTCTTTTCTTGATCTTTGATAGGTGATAATTTTGGTGTCAAGTATGTTCTGTACACGGTGCGCACTGGTAAAGCCATGGGACTCTAAGAGGTGCTTAGTTGAGAAGATTTTGCTGAATGAAGGGTGTTACTTGCAGAAAGAGTCACAGGTTCCAGAAATGCTAAAGCTTGGGGATGAAGGGAGGATATGCACCTTTTTCCCATCATGCTGACAAATGATACTTTTTTCCTGAGAAAGTAGCAGTGTTAGTGTAGATTTTTGGAAAAGCTTTAGTTAGCAATGTGTGTATCATCAGTCACTGGGCATGCTTGTTGTTTTAAAATGAATAACAAGGGAGACATCTAACGGCTATTACTCTGTACTACAATAATGAAAACAAATTCTTAGGCA
Source organism: Tyto alba (assembly GCF_018691265.1). Taxonomy (NCBI): domain Eukaryota; kingdom Metazoa; phylum Chordata; class Aves; order Strigiformes; family Tytonidae; genus Tyto; species Tyto alba. The sequence continues at coordinate 41,026,599 of NW_024881296.1, read as the reverse complement.
AGAACCACCTTTCTGAATATGAAGTATTTGTTGCCATAGTTAGATAAATTTAGATTCTCTGGTGGTAGAGACTGGGACCGTATCTCATTCATTTTCATTGATACCTATTGTTACACTTTCAGGAAATATCCATATTAAGATAAAAAGTGAAAAGGCATCATTGAGATGTTACATATGAGTTACAAAGCACAAATACCAAACTCGCAGTAAAACAAAAAGCTTTTTTTATCATTTTCCTTGACTAGCTAGAACTGCAAAGCATGGACTTTTGTTTAGGGGATGAGCTAGGATGCTTCCGCGTACTGTTGGCTTCACCTAGTTAGGAGAAGGGAAAACGTTAACTTTTGCTAAGCCGTGCCCCAGCACCTTCAGCTCTCCTGTTTCAAATCAGTATATCTGAGGGAGGGTGAATATTCACCTCGAGTATTATTCTGGATTGTCCAACAGCTCATACTATCATCATATCTAATTCAAAAATTAGTTAAGAATTATTGTTGACTAACACAAATGAAACCTCTTTCGTCTTAGAACCTTACAAGAGTTCTACCCATCAAGTTCAACCATCTTCCCGTTTCTGCATTCTTTTGTACAGACCTGTTTGGCTGGATTTGGCTTTATAAATTCTATCTTTAGTAACAGATCGATGCTTGTTGTCTCTTCTGGACACAAAGTTTAGCGATTCTGGTTTTACAGTGATTGCTGCTTTTACCATAATATGATAATACAAAGAATCTGGTCAACAATACCTTGTTTAGAGTTTGTCTACAGATAACCACATACTATTTAGATATAAAATCATCTCAAATAACATTTGTATTTTATGTATCAGAATATGCAGAACTAAGAATCTCTTCACCTCTATCCTTAAGTTCCTAGAAAAAGCACAGTTTTTCAATGTTTTTACTTATATACCATATTTTAGATGCTTTACAGCAGTTTTTTCTTTAGTATGCTAAATAAAGTACATTACCTAAAAGAATTGTTATGCTGTCCTGAAAACTAAATTTCATCTAGCTGTCTGCTTAAAGACTTTTCCTAATGACATAATTTACTTAATGTTGCTTATCCATCAAAAAGTCATGTCTATTAGTTTTTAAGTAACCTTGGTTTTGACCTTGTTTAATGGTCTACAACTGACTAATGCATAATGCAAATGTCTTGTTTGGAAAATGTTTGTGCAGTTAGGTGGGACATTGGTTTTCTGTGCTGATATATGGATGATATACAAGCAAAACTCTCACCTTTTTTATTTTCTTTTTAATTCTGCTTCATTTTGCTGAAAGGGTTTTATTCCTCTAATTTACAACAAACAAATAATAATCTTAGATTAAGATTATAATATAAAATCTTTGTAAGTATGCATGGTTACAGGAATACAGCAAGATACCCTTATATGGAAAAACTGAAATAAGGATTTCAGACATTTTCTCTGAATATAAACACCCTGAAGTAATCACTCACAATGCTGCTATTTTGTACTTAAATGACAACAGTGAGGAGTCTAATTATAGTGTTGTAGCTATATTAAACTTTTGTTATTTTTATGGCGTTCATTTGTCAAAAGAGCAAAGAGTAACTTCTCAAAAATTGTTGGTACATGACAAGTGACCTTACATAATCACTGCAGGATAGTCGATTACAAATACAGTTTGAAAACTTGTGAAATGGGTAGTGGAATTTATTTGATTGCATGTCGTGAGTGTTATATGTGTGTCTGTTTTTTCTTGGTATGTAACTTCTGATGGTGGCAATCCATGGAGACTGCTTATATTTATTTTAAAGTAAATAGAGGCAGACAGTTTAATTCCCTACAAATGCAAGAAAGCTCATTTGCTCCCTTGATCTTTGCTGATTTGATGCAACATTGTCTTACACTTATTTTTCCCTTCGTCATGTTTAGGTGGCCTCATTCTTCTTTATTGGCCTGATGTCTATGATGATCCCGCTGTGCCACATCTTCGGCGGTCTCATTGCTGTCTGTCTCTTCATGGGCCTGTTTGATGGGTGCTTCATTTGCATTATGGCTCCCATTGCTTTTGAGCTTGTTGGGGCTCAGGATGTCTCCCAGGCCATAGGATTTCTGCTCGGACTCATGTCAATACCTATGACAGTTGGACCACCCATTGCAGGTAAGTATAGATATGGGCTAGTAGCTGTAAATATGCTTCTATAGTTGCATGACTTTTTGGCCATGTTTTCTGTTCCTACATCATAATATGCAGTACACTTACATTGGAAGTTTTCTCAGTACATGCTTCAGAATGTGTGGTGAATGTAAGTGCTGCTCATGGGTTATTAATTTACTGTCCTCTTTAAAGTTTGCTTCAGTTTTTTTTGGTTTTTTTTTGTTTTTTTTTTTTTTTTTATTAAGCTATGCAGATGTAAAACATTCCTCGGTTTCGAGTTGGATTGAGGATCTGACGTTTTCTGTGCTGTTGAGGTGACAGCCTATATGTTGATTTTGTTACACGAGGGCTCAAAAATTAAAATCTGAAAATTAATTGGACTCTAAAACTTGCTCATGCAAGAACAGTTGAAGATCCAGTCACTTTAATTGCTTCTTATAAGTAGGAACACTGGCTTTTTTTCATTCTTTGGTGGGAGACTGTTTGACAAAGTACAGGTTTTTAAAAAGAAAACTGGGAGTTCTTTGGGAGGTGGAAATAGCTTAAACTATAATCCTTACCATTCCTGGTTTTCAGTCATACTTTACCCTAAGGTCTTGTGAGTGCTACTGAAAGATAGTAAGTTCAGTAAGATGTAACCGAACTATGCAGCATTATGAAGAACAAAATTTTAAAGCTAGAACAGCACAGACTAGCTGCTTGGATCTGGATACACTATCACAGCTATTAATACTTGAACAGAATTTGATTAATGGGAGGAGTTCTGAGAGAGCAATTAGAGTGAATTGTTGGAAAACACACTTTTAAATGAGGCTGCGAGGAATGCAATATATGCAGTATATCTAGTGTAAGATCGGGGCACCTTGATCAAAGGTAACTGTTAACAAGAGAGGGAGGATTTCTCCAAGTCACTGCAAGATTCAAGTGCTGGAGAAGCTGAAAGGAGCAACTTTCAAATAGGAAACATGGTACATGTTTTAAAGGATGGGTGGTAACTAAGTAGTTGAGTGGTCACATGCTGAGCTCTTCATTACTTGGAGTCTTTAATCAATTCTGGAATGCCTTTCTACATCTATAGACACACCTATATTTGGCCATCAGATGGTCCAATTAGTGGTTGTTATAATCTGTGCCAGCTCTCAAGTTTCTGAATCCAAAGACAAGACATGAGTTTTGTAGCTTCCTGAGGCCCCGTTATTTATCAGTGGTAATGTTCTGTCTTTCCAGGCCTGCTATATGATCACCTTGGCACCTATGATGTAGCATTCTACCTGGCTGGGGTCCCTCCCCTTGTTGGCGGAGCTATATTGTGTTTCATCCCCTGGGTCCATGAGCGGCAGAACTTAAAAGAAAGAGCAAAACCTGTTGATGGAGAAACTACTGAGAAAATGCTGGAAAACGAAAGCACTTTGGTGTCGGACGCTACGGAAAAGCCCGTGAAAGAAACGGAATCTGGGTTTTGATGCTTTCTTTTCCTGTACCAGCCCAACCTTCTTCTACCAAAGCTAGATTTGTACTTTTTGGCTGATGATACTGACAAAGTCTTGAACTATCACTGAAATTGCAAAACTGCTATAAGAATCTTTTATACCATTGAACTTTTTTTGAGTCATTGAGTTTGATTTCAAGCAACATTTTCAAGGTATTTGAAGTTTTTGTAGCATTAGTGTGTACGCGTGTAGTGATTCTGTGTGTGAAGAGAATATTTTTCTAATTCATCAGAACCTGTTTCTAGAAGCGTGAAAGGTGGTTTTGGTTCACTGACCTAGGATTCTTTAGTAACTTTTATGATCCATCCAATGCAGGTACACCTGAGGGTGTTTATACTGGAAAATGTAGTAGCTCTTACAACTGGTTTGTTTTCTTGAAGTTTCTCATGCTGTTTTACAGTCTCCTATAATTCTGTATCATGAACATGCATATGCGTATTTTTGTTACCCTTAATTCTTGCTGAAATAATTTTGCATTAGAAAGCTAAATTGTTAGACATGTTTTATTTTCTCTAAATAGCCGAGCCTGCTCAGTTTGCTTAAACTCACCTGTTTTTGCACTCACCTTTTCATAGTAGCCCAAACAAAGAATGTTAAGGGTGAAATTTTTGATGGGCACAGCTTTTGAATAGGCGCAAACTAAGCTCTGAGTGCAAAGACATTCAGAAGTAAAGCTGCTGAATGATAGATTATTTTTTTTTTTTTAATTTGGTGAAGGCAGTACTATTATTGTATATGTGTATATCTCAGCTAAACCTCAGAATAGCTGATAGTTTTAAAATTGTACTGAGAGTAATACTTTGGAGCAGTATTGTGAATTAGACTAAATTTCAAATTACACTGTTGTACTTGGGTTCTTTTTTATTCTTAAAAATGAGACAGCTTTAAAGGATACATTCTAAGTGCAATAATAAGTTGAACGTGGAAATATTCACGGGCTATTAGAATGACATTCAACAATTAAAGATTTTTGCACTAAGTAAACATGCAGGTTTATTATAGGTCTTTATAGCTGTGTTCAGGTGCACGTAGGATATAGCTCCATATTTTATTAAAATATAAAGAAATGTCTTTTCATGTCCTATTTCTTGCTTAACATACTAAACATATGACCCTGTTACTTATGTGTTCTTAGGTATTATGCATTGTTTATCAAGCAGGTATTTCTGAAAACCTCTCTGAAAAATATTTAAAAGCATAATACTTTGAGATGAAAACATTGCTTTTCAGTTTATCATAAACCACTTCCATGTACATTGTTTATTTGTGGATATGGATCAGCAATGCAGTGGAATACTTAATCATTTGTTATTTCAGGTCCATTCAATACCAATAATTTTTGTTTTCTTGTTTAGAAGCATCATAGCAAAGAGTAAACTAAATGTGATTTGAAGACAAAATGCACATTTAAGTGCATTTTCTTCATTAGTAAACAATACCTGTTCTTTACATAAAACACAGAGGCATATTGTTTTAAAATTATAATGTTTATTGTCTTTTCTATTTTTATTTTTCTTTCTCCAGAGTTGTAGTAAATGGCTCAGCCTATTTACATTTGTGATACAAAACGTTATATTAGCAATACTATTGCGTAGAATGTTTACATCTTACCAATTTACAAAAGTTCTTTAAATATAAAAATGCAAACCATCCTAATTATTGGAGACCAAAGCTCATACCTTTTTATATTGCAGTGTTTCAATCCCTGCTTTATGTGAGTGAGGTTTAAAAGAATTGGATCTTAAAATGTTAGAGGTGTATGGGGGGGACTTGGAGGTGGAAAAAATTCCAAACCAATCTGTAAAACAGAGGCCCCTTTAGGTTCTTTGGGGCTTGTGCTTCTGTACCTCATAAGTATTTCTAAAAATTTAATTAAAATATTCATAGTATTGTTAATTAAAATGACTATGAAATGCTGCCTTCATTATAAAAATTATGTTAATAGCCTATGCTGTTCTTGTCTGGAGTATTTCTGTAGAACGTGTTATTCAGTATTATCTTTTATTTGCAATGCAAAAGGTGTTGAGTAAGTGTGGTAGGAGCCTCTTGTTTCCTGTTGCTTTGTTATGAAAAATTAGTATTCATCACAGATCTTACATTTCATGTGGTGTTAGTGTTGAGTTTTTAACCGAAAACAAGGCTGCTGTTTAGCACTGATGCAATTTGAAATAATTGTGACCAGATATCGTGCTGTAGCTGTGGCACTTCCTGACTTGCTGCTCTGTATCTATATAAATTATCTGGGAGAGAATATAAAATAATTGTTGTTAAGTTTTAGAAATGATCCAGAAATAGTATAACAATCATATGGATTAATTATTGCCATACCCTTTAAAAATGTATCTGTACATGAAAATCCAAACTCTTATATTTGAGTAACTAAAAATGTAACTTATTCTCGCAGATATGAAGGACAGCGTTTTTAAAAAAAGCACCCCAGAGACTCCAGGAAGAGGGTATGAGTGAATAATTGTTTAGGAGTGATTACTATGTTAAAACCAGCTTGTGAACAGGATATCAGACAAGAGGGAAGCAGAGTTAGGGGTAAGGAAGCTATGCTGGTGTGATGATATTGGAATAAGGAACCTATTTCTGATACCGGTTTTTGTTTTACAACAGTGATAAAATTGGAAAGGCTTTGGAAAAAGATCATTTTTCTGAAAAGGTAAAAAAGAAAAGTGAATTAATGCATGAGAATTCTGTTAGCATCTTTACTGTCAGCTTGTATCTAAGGGGGAAATGCCCAATAGAAAATGTTCTTTATTGGACATAAGCATAGGATGATTATGTCCTAAAGCTAGATAAGATGCAGTTGAAATGAAAGCAGAGTTCGGATTGTCAGTGGTGAGGCTAATGAACCACTGAGAAACTTATTTAGAGAGATACTGGGTTCTGTGTGCCCTGAGGTTTTAAAAATGACGTTAGCTGTCTCCCTTTAAAAAAAAAAAACACAAAACAAACAACTCAGAACCCAACCCAAAACACAAAAACCCCAACACAAATAGCAACTATTTAGTACATTTATGAAAAAATGATTGAATAACGTAGAAATGGTTGCTATTCTGAAAACCAGGAGAGAAAAGCACCAAATACTAAATTTTATTTTGACTGAGTAAATGTAAATAGAGTTTTGTAACATTTTAAGTGTGAAAACCTGTTCATGGGAAACCTGCTGGACTCGTATTTTGATGACCTTATTCATGCCCGATTTAATCTTGTTGGGGGTAGACTGTAAAATTACAATGCTAGCTTAGTTCAAGAAAGCCCTTACATTTGAATGATTTATCCCTCTCTTGAGAACAGTTCATAGAGTGCTTTTCATAGACATTGCTCTCCCGTCCTATAAACAGTAATCATCTTTTTTCCATTAAACCTCAGGGTAAGCTTCAGAAGAAACTGGGTTGAAAGAGGTTCGCTTAAAATGGCAGTGTGAAATTTTCAGTCCTACTTGATGCTGTAACTTAATACACCAGATCTTGAAACCAAGATCAATTTTGAGCAAGGGCTCAGATTTATGTATGGCTGACACTTAGGGTTTTTTTTCAGTAGGTATGAGATCCTTGTAAATTTTAATATAGCTGTTCAGCAAAGAGTCTGAAATAATGAAAGCTCTTCAGGTTCTTATTTACATCTAAGCTATGCAACAATATACAATGCTTACTTAATAAAAAAAGGATTTCTTTTGGCTACGTGTTGGAAGGCCTGTACCAGTCTCAAACCAGGACTTTAAATTAACATACTCTTAGAATTTCTTTCATCCAGATCTTTGTTCATCATTAACATTTCATTTTTTTTCTTAAGTGTTTTCAGCAACCATTTATGGACCTTCCTAAATTGCTCACTCAAGTCAAAGACAACATAGCCATTCTGTGGCCGTTCGTCAGGATATATTCAGTATCAGATGAGGTAGACAACTGCCATTTTTCTCCTTTTGGCTCTTCATGCCCAATGTCTGGGCATATACGTTCCCCCTTCCCCTTTGGAGACACTGGATTGCCGAAGCTGATGCACACCGCGTTGGATATGGGTAGTACTTCTCAGCCGTCCGTTCTCAAACTTCTTCCCTGCGCTAAGCCTTTGAAGAGCCATGGCCTGGTAGACTGGGCAGGTTTTTGCCGGGTGGGAGATGTGAGGTTGAACCACCCCACGGGTACCGGAGGCAGCTCTCACACGAACTAGACGGACGCTGTGATCACGCACGTCGGGTGTAAAAAGCGGACGCTACCACTCGAGGGCAGAAATGACCTGCTCGGTTCTTTGCATTGGGTGGTGCACGCCTAAGGGACAGGAGGTGCTTCCCTGCAGCCCCGAGGGAAGTACCTCAGGATGGGGATCGGTGCTCCGACCCTTGGGATCATCCTTAGGGGCAGCTGGAGCCGCCGGCTTGTCCCCGTGCTGGCACGGGGAGCTCCCTGCCCGAGTCCCGGCCCCTCTGGGGAGCTGGAGGTGTTACGGCAGCTGACTGTTGGGCATCTTCACTCTTCTGTCGGGACTGACCCTCTGATGCTGAGAGCGTGTGTGTGTGTGTGTGCGTGTGTGTATACATACCGTGTACTTTGGGCAGGGCCTACACAAACATTCCGCATTTAACTGCAGGAGCTGTAGCCCTGGAATGTGGGAGACAGCTGAGGAAAAGGTAATTATTTTCATTTGTGTGTTTCATTGTTGACAAGCACAGCACCATTACAGTTCCAGACAGCCAGTGAGTTTTTAGTCGTGTGAACTTCGGCATATTTTCAGTATGCCTTTTAGTCTTTATATATAGTGTCAACATTTTTAATGTTTCAGAACTGCATATGCTGAGAGTGATTTTATACTAAAAATGTGGTCTAATATTGATAACACTGACATGTTTAAGTATCTTTATAGACATCATATTTTGTATGTTGTTTTTGATATTAAAGGATATATGTTTTGCTAGCTTTACCTCCATTCTTTAAAGTTCTGCTTTGTTAGAAGGGTAAGAAATGAATGTCTGATGTTTTTCATGGTGCTGAAGTAACTGTGATCAGTCTCAAATTATTCAGAATAAAGATTGATAGTTCTTAAGTGCCCCATTTGTTATTGCATGCATCATTTTTAGCCTTGTTCTCCTGGAAAACTTGCCATTTTAAAGTAATTTTGTTACATTCTGGTAATTACTGATTCTCATGTGCAGACTTCTATGTAGAAGTCTTTACAGCATTTACAAACACTGTGCTCTGACTGGAATGTCCCCATTATGTTTGTTCCTAAATTAATATATGATGCAACCCATTTCATTCTGATTGCACTGATGATCCACTTTAAGACCGATGGTTTATAAACCTAAACTACCGACTTCCACAGTTACATGCTTCTGAAAATTTTATCTACTCTATTTCCCATTCTGGGGTTTAATATCAAACTTAGAGAACAGTTGCATTCACAAAAGGCAGAAGTAAAATTGAGGAAGGGAGGGAAACTGTGGCAGAATAAACTCGAGTGGTGTTTTAAAAGAACACTGTGTATTTTTGCTTCATGAACTGCCAGTGTAATTCGGAGGACCTTTGATCATTTACTGGCCTACTACCAGTTTCACCTTGACTTACCTTGGCAGTGTGAAGTGTTTCCTTATTGACAGCTGCAGTAAATCACAGGAGTTTTTTCACCTCTCGTTTGTAGTAGGGCCAAATATTTCATTTGCTTTAATAAACATATCTAAAGATAAGGGGGAAATACTCCCATTTCACCTGGGGTTATTCTCTAGAATACTTGTATTTCAAATTAAAATTTTAAAAAAGGTGCCTGAAACCTTTATGAGAGCCTGAGTGCTGTTGCCATTTGTACGCTCCCGAGGTACAAAACCTCTTTGTAAGTATGTAAAACAAAAATGTGAAGCTTATGGAACACATTTCCAATACTTTTGTGCCTTTTTCCGGGAAGCTATTTTTGTACTATTTTATACTAGCTATTATGAAAGCTACTTAACGAGGCAAAATACCAACATATAGAAATATGGTTTGACTTGTATATGACTTTCAGAAATTAAATACTGTTACTTTATACTTTCTTTGGAATACTATCTGCTGATGGACCTATGAACAGCAGCTTAGCTGTGTTCTGCAGGTATCTGATAGTAAGTCTTTGCCCTCCTTGCAAAGATATTAAAGGTGGCTATGGACAACCCAATTTAAGTGTTATCTTATGCAGTTATTTGTTGTAGATTTTTTTTTTTTTTTTTTAAAAAAAGCGTACATCCGTTCCCTCAGGTTATCCCGAAGTAGAGCTGTACCTGCCACACGCTAACCAGTGCCAGGAGAACCAGGCTCAGGTTGCTGCAAGCGCCATGCAGTGCCTGCTCCGTTCCAGCACCTATTTCTGAACAACTTGGGAAACAAAGCAAACCAAAATCCAGCTTGGCCTTACCTTGGAGTTTGCGAGGCTTAAACCGAACAGGTATGCTGAAAGTTAAAACCTGCCCTACTGAGAGTAGCACCTCTCTGCGGAACAGCACTAATGAAACCAAGCCCTTTGAAAAGCCAGCGAGCGGCTGCGGGCAGGTTCTAGGGATTCCCGCGAAGTGACGCGTGTTTGTGACGTGCGGAAAACAGACTCCACAATCTGGTAGATTGTAAAGTAGGTATGTTTATTCAGCGCTGGGCACACAGGGGATCGCTCCTCCGAATGTGTGTGCTACCATGTGGCACCGTTACCTTAGATTTATAGAGCAAATGATTACATATTCATAATATTTCGCAATACGCCTATACATATGCATTACCTATCCCCGCTTCGTATTATAATTAGCATTTCCATTATCTCCTCCCAATTGAGTCTGCGCAGTGCCTTCTGGTGGTGGTCGTGGGGGTCTTTGGGGATGAAGTCAAGCTCCTCTTCCTCCTGTCCGCTCTGTGACCCCAGGTTTCGCGCAGACTCAGTCCCTTACTGGCTGTTGTCCAAACCGTGGGTCTAGTCCCAACTGGCTTTGTACTGATAAAGCCTAAAGACTCCATGCCTCAGCTCATCATGTTTTACAAACTGTCTACTCATTAAGCAGAACTGTTATCTCAGCTATTTCCCTGTCATCCCCTTCTTGCTATTCCCATGTTAACCCTTACATCCCCTGTTCCTATCTAGGCCCTGTATCATTTGAAGCCCGGAGGAGATGACTCTGGGACTCTAGACGGCAAAGGCGATTTATGCTGTTATCTGAAAGGCCCAATACACTTTGAGTTAGGCGATAACGCTGGGGTGTTTGGGGGGGGTCTTGTTTGTTGTGGATGTTTTTTTTTTTGTTTTGTTTTTTCGTTTTTTAATATTCTGGTTTCTGAGGGCACTTTTAATTAATGGGCTCCTCACCCTGCTGGCAGCAGCACGGCCTCAGACGGCACCCGGGTGCGCTGTGCAGGCCCAGCCGTTAGTGGCCCCGGTACCCCCGGCCCGAGCCCCCGCCGCAGCCGCTGGGCAGCTCGAACCGCCGCCATCTTGCCCCGCCCTGCCCGGCGGCGCGGAGCACGCTGGGAGTTGTAGTTCTTCCCCCCCCTCCGCCCCCCCCTCAGCCGGGGGCGGGGCGGGTCCCGCGGGCCGCCTCGGCCGCCGGTGCCGGTGCCGCCAGGCCGGGAGCCATGGCCGGCGCCGAGCGGAAGAAGCACGTCCGCTTCGCCGCGCCGGGGGAGGCGGCGGCGGCGGCGGCAGGGCCGCGGGTCCCCGCCGCGCCGCACACGGAGGTGGCGGTGGCCGGCGGCGGCTGGCGGTGCGGGGCCGGGGCCGGGGCCGCGCTGCGGTGGTGCATCTCCGGGGCGCTCTGCGCGGCCTTCCTGGGGCTGGTGAGCGAGGCGGCGGGCGGGCTCGGCGCACCCGCGGCCCCTTCCCTCCCTCCCTCCCTCCCGCAGCTGCCCCTCAGCCCGGCCGGGAGCCGCGGCGCGGTCACCGTCACCCCCTTTGGCGTGTGTTGCAGGGGATGAGCATCGCGGTGCTGGGGCCCACCTTCCCGAACCTGGCCGCCAACGTCCACAAGAACGTCAGCGACATCTACTACATCTTCGTGGGCCGGTCCCTGGGCTACCTGGGGGGGTCGGTGCTCGGGGGGGTGCTCTTCGACTGCATGAACGCCCACCTCCTCCTGGGTGAGTGCCGGGCCGCCCGTGAGGGAAGCGGCCCCCTCAGGGGCGGCCCCGCTCCTGGGGCCGGCGCGGCCGTGGCGTGGAAACCGTGAGTGTGTGGTCCACGCGCGAACCGCCGCGCTGGTGCTGCTGTCGCGATAGCCCGTTGGCTTCGGTTTTCTGGCGGGGTGGGGGGGGGGTGTGTCCGTATGTCCGGGCAGTGCCTGCTGTCGGGCATCGCTCCCAAGGTGCTTGGGCTCGCTGGGCACGTTAATGGCGGTAACCGGCTTGGGACCCACCAAACCCCTTTGGATTGACCAAAAGGTGCCTTTGGTTTGGACAGGAAAAGTACAGTTGGGTTTACTTATTTATTTTTCCTTTGTATCAAGTCGTATATTTAGTACAGATCCTCTCGGGAGATACAGGCTCCTGTAGCGTTACCCTGTGACACCCATAAACCAGGGAATCTGTTGTTTTGCCGTTGATGTGCAGACAGCATCACCCTCCAGCAGTCACGCTGGGGCACACTTCTGCGGGGAGAGCTTTGTAAAATCCTTCCCTTTCCTGAAGCTCATCAGGAGTGATCGTCTTCGTATACTGGATGAAAGTACTAAGATTTTGATTGGAGGGCCTTAACCAAATTAGAACCTGATTTAACCATGGAAAAACTATTAAATACCACCTGTGGTGGCAGAAACTTGCAGTTCGGCTGCTGCTTAGCTCTAGAAAATGGTTAAACTGCAGCAAGCACAGTTTCCGTTCAGCATCCAGAAATGAAGTGCTCCTGTTAGAGTCGTGCTCGTGTCTTGTTCGGGTAGAGATTCCTGGAGCACACCCAAAATAGTGGAGACTCTCTCCTTTTTTCTTTCAAGTGCAGTAGCGGCACTACGGGCCTTTGTGCTGTAAGTTAGGGACTAAACCAGAGCCTTGCTCTCTCCCGTCCTCTACCTGGGGAGGTTCAGGCAGGACTGCGCCTCCCCTGAGGATCGTGCTGTAATTGCAAGGGCAGTTCACAGATATGAGAAGTTCCACTTTCCATTGCTAGTGTTTGAACTAATTCTCTTCTTATCCCTGGATAAGATACCCACCTTCCTGGATCAATTCTTATTTGCTCTTGTTCTGAGATGTCTTTATTTAGTTCCTTCCCTGCTTGTTAATCCTTTCCTCTAGAACACCTGTAAAGCGGGTTTCCTTTAGCCTCCTTGTGCATCTGACAGGTCAGAGTTGTCGGTGTCTGACATTTGAGACTCTGCCTTCCATAATGGAATTAATACATCTGTGGAAGTGAGTGTTAACATGAAAGAATTTAGTATTTGCTTCTTTTCCCGAGGTATCGCACAGGATAGCTGCTGTCAACAATGCTTGGAAAATGATTCATCTCGTCAACCTTTCCAGTTTGGTAGTGCTTATGGCAAAACCACACTTTGAACTATTGACGCTTCTCTTGTTTTTATCACAAGGGCTGCCTGTAAGAGATACTGGCATGTGCAGTTTTATCTCCTGTCTTTTAGCTGCTGAAACTCTGCTACTGTACAGAAAAAAAAAACGAAGACGTAATCAGTCTGTCAAGGAAGCTTTTAAGTAGCCACAAAGCCGAAGTGGACAACTGGGAACTTGCTGAGAAGTTACTTTTCAGCTCTGAGTGGGGCATCTGAGAAGCTGTACTTAATACACCCCATCTCTAGCTTTTTTTCTATGCAGCTCAGCATGGTAGCCTTCAAAAATGTTTTGAGGCATGTATTCCAAGTGTTTCGCTAGGGCTCTAGGGTACTGGATATTTATTTCTTCCTGTGTTTGTTGTTGGTTTTGTCTGGAATTACCCTTAGTTATTAATTACGTCAATCCCCCACCTATGATCAAGCATTGATTTGAAAAATACTAGAGACGTCTGAGCTGGTACAAGCTTTCTGAAAACATAATACTGTATACTCAAGATACTAATGGCAGATTATTTTATTATGAAAGATTATAAGCATAGAACTTAGCTGCTAAACTTCCTCCCAAAATGTAATAAAAATAATTTCCATCTGCTAAATAATGTTTTCTGAAAAGGCATGCTGTAAGTGTAGTTAATAATAGCAAGACTAATACAGTTAATGAATTGCTGCTAAATTTATGATGAAGCATTTTGTAGCTAAGTTTATGATAAGAAATTTTGTAGTTCTGTCCCTTAAAACTCCAGAAATCCCTTGGAATACCTCCCTCCTGTGAGAACAGAATATGAATGAAAGTCAGCATCTTTACATGGAGGTCGCTCGCTGGCCAGGGTGCAATCACTTTATAGGATTTTAAGAGCTTCGTGACTTGGCTTCTTTTAAAGTGTAGTCAGATTTAATGCTTTGTAAGTTTCAGAGGGAAAACTTCACACTGTTCAAAAACATGGTTTATTCCTTTCATGGTAAAGTAAGATTTTTAGATTAGAAGATACTGAAATAGCACTTCTAAATCAAAAGTTTGCAGAAGATTTCTTAGTGTCCTAGCAGCGGATGCTACTCCCTTTGCAAATAAAGCTTTAGCAAAACAGGTTTTTCATGTAGCATTTATATTCTGAATGAAATTCCTTTTTTCCAAGTGAAAAATGATTCTGTTGATCTTTCAAGCTGCTTCTGCTAATCATGAATCGAGGTTAGTTAGGTTACGTCACCTATTAGGATTATCTCTAACTTTAACAATTATGAATGTCTTCTGTATGTTTTGTAGTTTAAATGGAAACTGTAGTATGTGGGTTTTTTGTTTTGTTTTTTTTTTTTTTTTTAACCTTTCCAGCATTATCCATGTTTGGAACAACGGTTGGTCTCTATGGGATACCTTGGTGTAAGAAATCCCTGCTGTTAACCGTCTTGATGTCAGTTATTGGAGCTTCCATGGGAATTCTAGACACAGGTAAGGGACCACGTGGTCTGATTGATAGTTCCTCCACCAAACGAATGAGAAACTTCAAGCTCACCGAAACTGTTGCTGGTGTTTCATCTTGAATTAAAAGAGGGGAGCTGTTTTACCTGGCTGGGATTCTTGGATTATTCTGGTCCCGAGACTTCCCAGTGTTTGTGTCTCTGTAACAGGCCTTCCTTAAGGGGCTTGGGGAACTGGGTGTCTCTTGCTTCCTGGAGAAGATCAATGTGTATTTCAGCAGGCAGCTACAGGCGTGAAGAAAGTGTCACATGCTCTTTAAGTGGTGTTTTCTTTGAATTGCTCATCTACAGGAAGCTCGTAGGGTTACGGTTCATTGGTGCCAGCTGGCGCTAAGTCAGCCCTGCGCAAGCCCCGGTGTTTGGGGGAGAGATTCTCACAGTTGCTCTGCTGGAGGGTTGCCTGCCTGAAGCTGGCTGGGTGGCATTTGGGGATTCACAGCAGACATTTACTGCCACAGCTCACTTACAGCACCGTGGCGTCTGTCTTCCTGAACTAAGGAATGTTGGCTGTCCTTGGCCAGCCTCGCTTGGGTGTTGGGGAATACAAATGTATTTTATCCCCCGCGCAAATCGTCTGTGGCATGTGCACACTGCAAACGGCTTGGGGGAAAAAAAAAAAAAAATCGCACTGATGCTGGAAAACCGTTCAAACCCAATTTCTTGGTGGAGGCTCATTATTGGAGGAAGATGTACCAGTGATGTTGCGGAGCAGATGTCTACAGGTGTGGTTGGAAAGGTCAGTTCTACCAGCGGTACGAAAGAAGAAAGTCCCACAGAAGTGAGCTCCCTGGGCACGGCTTAGAAGGGGTGAGCTAGCGACGGCTGGGTGCAGTGGGCGGTTCGGAGCAGGAGGCAAGGCCACAGCACGAAGCACGCCGAGAGGCGACCGGGTAACGCTGGCAAACCTGCAGGTGGGGATGAGGAAACAACCAAAACCACATCAGCAGTGGAGCGTTCTGGCGTTGCTGGAGAAGGTGGCGGTGAAGCCGCGAGAGGCGGCGGCTCGCCCGGCACCTCCGGGCGCCTCTCAGCGGCGTGCCGACCTGCCTGGCTTACTGGGGAGCCTCTGCTTGCTCGCTGGCCAGCAAGGTATGACTGGAGCCTGTTGACCATCTTTGGGGCAGGCCTATTTCTGAGAAAGAGCTGGCTGATGTGTTAGCCTAGCTCTCCAAACAGCGCTGGAAGCAGCCCAGCCAGGGCTCGGTTTCGGTGGCTTGGCTGGTGGGCAACGCAGAGGAACGATGGCTGCGCGTGTGAACCGTCTGCCCTAATTCGGGGGAGTCTGAGGGAGCTCCGGTAACGCTAAAAAGAGCATGATGGAGGATCCAGTAGTGAAAAAGATGGTTTTGCATGGCACAGGTTATGCTGAATAACCTGAGTGCCCAGGCGTATTTGCCTCCTCTGGTAGGATTATACGTGGGGCTTGGTTTAAAAATTCTTCCAATGGGAAAATCCTGTTGGCTTATTGTCAAAACGCCTTCAGTGGGTGGGGGTGTGCTGCTTGGAAGTCAGACCCTGGAGACAGGGAGGCTTCTCAGCCTGAGCAGGTGTGGCAGGGGGAAGCAGGAGCGAGGCAGCAGAGTAACTGAGTTCATTTGGAAGAGCGTTAGTGCTGGGTAACAAGGATTGCTGTGCTGCAGCGCAGCAGTTTGATTACTGTTGTTGTTTTTCTGTATTCTTCTCAGGGACTACTTAAAAATGTCTCTCTGAGGTCTTACTTTCTAGCGTTATTGTTGACCAGAGGGTGTGGTAGTTTGGTCCTTGCAGTGGTATTGTAAATCTTTCTGCTTCTGGAAAGTCGCTTGTACGCAGTGGAGGTAGTCCCAGCCCATCAGAAGCAAGTGATTCTTGCTGTTTCCTGGAATGTTGTTTAACGAGGCCTCTGATCCTTAGCGTTGTGCATTGTTGCTGTTAATACGTACAGAAATGAGAAGCAGTTAAATTTGCTTTATTGAATAAAGGCTGAAAAACGCTGCAAATTGTCAAGTAGGGTAATTGGAATCATGGAATCATTTAGGTTGGCAAAGACTGTTAAGATCATCGAGTCCACCTGTTAACCTGATGCTGCCAAGTCCACCCCTGAACCCTGGCCCCCAGCGCCACATCTCCAGGTCTCTTAAATACCTCCAGGGATGGCGACTCGACCGCTTCCCCTGCAGCCTGTTCCAGTGCTTGACAACCCTTTTGGTGAAGACATTTCTCCCAGTATCCAATCTAAACCTCCCCTGGCCCAACAGTTAAGTACAGCCATCGCTGCTGGATTATGCCACTGCCCTGGCTCTTCACTTTGCCCGCTGTGAATACCCTCCTGAAGCCCAAGTAATCGCGTAGGTTCAACGTGCAGAATTTCAGCTAACTACAGTCGTGCACGTTGTATTTGCTGAACCTGATATTGCTGCAAATTGAATTAGTGATACAGTTTATGGTTTGATTTGGTTTGTCTGTCTTTTTTTTTTTTTTTTTCTTTAAAACAATGCCTGGTTTCAGACTAAAATGACTTGACTCCTCCTCTCTCCGGTCTGCAGGTGGCAATGTACTGGCACTGAATACCTGGGGAGCAGAGGCTGGGCCCCACATGCAGGCCTTGCACTTCAGTTTTGCTGTCGGCGCGTTTGTGGCTCCGATCCTGGCTAAAATGGCCTTGGGAGGCTCTGGCTCCGAGGACCCCCCAGGAGCTGAAAAGACAAACCAGTCTGTCCCGAGGTCTGTGCCGACGGCGTCGGCTGCGTCAGCTGCCTCAGCGCTGAGACACCGACTCGGTGCTGACTTTTTGTGGTCCTACGTCGTCATCGGGACCTATCTGCTGTTAGTCTCTTCCTTCTTTCTGGTTTTGTATTCGAAGGGCAGCTCCGCTCGAGACAAGGCCAAGGCTTCGCTGCAGAAGTGCGTGTTTGCCAAATACCACTACGCTCTTATTTTTCTCCTGTTCGTATTCTTCTTCTGCTACGTGGGAGCGGAAGTCACTTACGGCTCCTACATATTTACCTACGCGAAGGTCTTTGCCGAGATGAAAGAAAACGAAGCGGCCGCTTTGAATTCTGTCTTCTGGGGCGCGTTTGCGGCGTGCCGGGGCGCGGCGATATTCTGTGCCGCCTGCCTGTACCCCGGCACCATGATCCTGCTGAGTGTCGCGGGCTCTGCCGCCTCCTCCTCCTGCTTGGCCGCCTTCACGCGGCGCCCGGCCTGGCTGTGGGCCGGCACCGCGGCGTACGGGGCGTCCATGGCCACCGTCTTCCCCAGCGGCATTTCCTGGGTGGAGCAGTACACGGTCGTGCACGGCAAGGCGGCTTCGCTCTTTGTGGTGGGCGCGGCGCTGGGCGAGATGTGCATCCCTGCCGTGGTGGGGTATCTGCAGGGAAGGTTCCGCCACGCTCCCGTGGTGATGTACACCGCCCTGGGCACCTCTGCCGTGACCGCCGTCCTCTTCCCCCTGATGTACAGGCTGGCCAACGCCCCCGGTGAGAGCCGCTCGGAAGGAGCGGGTGAGAGCGAGGACCGGAAAGCTTTGCTGTCGAACCCGGGGCTCACTGAGGACGAGGAGGACGAGGAGGAGTGGAACGAAGCAGACTTTGAGGTCATAGAAATGAATGACACGCTGAAAAACTCTGTGATCGAGACCTCCCGTAAGATAGCAGGGGACTCTCCAGCCAGAGTCTCTCTCCAGCCCCACCTGGACGATGTATTTTGTGATTCTCCAGCGGTGGCCGGGGGCTCCCCTGGGAGAAAAAATGTGAATGTCGATCGGGAGAAGAACGATTAAAGTAAAAGCTGACTTTTTTTAAAAAAAAAAAAAAAGAAAAAAGACAAAAAACAAAACGGAAATGCGATGGA
Organism: Tyto alba; assembly: GCF_018691265.1. Taxonomy (NCBI): domain Eukaryota; kingdom Metazoa; phylum Chordata; class Aves; order Strigiformes; family Tytonidae; genus Tyto; species Tyto alba. Next base: position 41,008,177 of record NW_024881296.1, on the reverse strand, counting down.
ATTGTAGCTGTTCTTGTCAGGTGGCTGGAGAATCCGCCTGCCGCGGCGCAGAGCTCGGCGTGTTCGTCTCCGCGTTTGTCTGGCCCTTGCTTCCCTCTCACTTCCAGGCTGCAGTGAGGTGTCCTGGCGGGGGAGGGTCCGCCGTGACGTGCATGGGCTGGGGTGGTGGAATGTGCAGACGATACACAAGGGACGTTTGCTAAACGGGAGGCACGCCTGTACGTAACGTTTGCTGTAAGGAACTAACTAGGAAAGAAGGGGCCTGCTCAGAGCACTCACATTTTTGGGGCAGGTGGAAGGTGCAGTTCCGAGGTGCCTGGTCACAAATGTTTCCATGAGAGAGGAGAGAAATCTTATCTGTGACGCTGAGCTTTCTTATCTCTTGAAAGAGGAATGTTTCTGCTGTGTTGAACATTCGTGTGTGACGTAAACCAGGAAATCAAGTCAAATTGCAGGTGATGCCCAGCAGTTCTAAGTCGGATAACCTATTGGCAAACTATGTAATTTGCTGGTTCTGCCACTAAGAAAAGAAAAAACCTCAATTTTTAGGAGTAGAACCATGCCTTTGGGTCAATTGAGGGAAGTGGAATGTGGGAAGTGGGACAAAATGGGTCGTATTAATCTGCTGGAATGCTTACTTCAGATTTCCTAGTTAGACTGTGGTGACCGATCGAAGTAGTCTAAAGTACTTGTGATGTTAATTACTGCTCTACCACTGAAATCAACAAAAGTATGAGGGAGGTGATAAAATTCAATACAAGGATTACTTAATATATGGTACTGACAGAGGGATGTGATATTTCTAAGTTTGGGGTTTGTTTGCTGGGGGGTGACTCTCCCCAGCGGGGGTTTGTGTCTGTGGGCTCGTTGCTGCGAAGCGGGGAGGGGCTGGTCAGGGCCTCCCCACTAAGGGCAAAAAAAGCAGCAGCTGATGGCAGAGCTCTGTTTGCCTCCTTGAAGCTCCAGATGTGTAGGTTTTTTTCTAAGGCTGCGAGATCGGCACCTGCTCGTGTTTGGGGGTTTTTCCCTTTGCACTTTTATTAGTATTTTTCTGGCTAAGAGTTTAATTTACTAACAAACACAAGAGCTCGAGATGTAACATTGCACAGAACCTCAGATGTTCAGTGTATTTGCAGGTCTGGTTTTGTTCCCTCTCCTGTCCTCTGAGTGTGCAATCTAGGACCTCATGGCTTTTTCCTTTCTTCTGAGTAGTGAGATGCAGGAATCCAACTGTAGTGAAAATGCACCTTTTTTTGCATCCTGCCATGTCGAAGGGCCTCCCCCTCCCTCTGCTGTTGGCACTTCTGTGCCACTGAGCTTTCACCTGACTCCTTTTTTTTCTTTTTCTGGTGTGTATGTGCACTTCCGTGGCACCTTTTCCAGTGCAATGCATGAACCTGCACTTTAAAATACGGCCTCGTTCCACTTGCCACACAAGGGTTCTCCCCTTTGCTTAAAGTAATGCTAAATGCTTGTAAGCACCAGGCCAAATCCTCCTCTCGGTGCCTGCGACAGCACCTGAGCAGCAGGAGGGAGCCCGCAGGGCCCTGGGCCGTGCGGTAACAAGTGCAGCCCTGCGGCACGAGGCGGTGGTGTAAACGGGCCCGGGTGTAAGCTGCATTTCGTCAGCTCCCCTTTCCCCCTTCTGCCCCCGCGCTACAGCAGCGCCTTGGCGTGTGTGCGGAAAGCAGGCGGTGCGTGAGGCGGCGGGGCAGGTCCTGCCGGTGGACGGGGAGAGGCGGCGGTAGCTGCTTTCGCGGGGGCTCCCGGCCCCCGGGGAGGTCACCGGTTTCCTTTGGCAGAGACGGGGTTTGGTGCAGGACAAAGGGCAGAGTTGCAGCTCCCGGCTGCGCCGAGGCCCCGCGGCCTCACCGGAGCTGCCGCTGAGGCGAAACGTCTCCCCAGGCCTGAGATGGTGGTGCCCGACGAAAGTTAGTGCACGAACCGCACCAGGCAACCAGGGAGTTTTAGAATAATCCCCAGTTCAGAGGCTGACTTTTGCAATGAAATTCCAAATTGGAGTGTCCTGCGTGTCAGATTGTTCTCAGGGATATCTAACCTGTCTTGCATAATAAAAACCCGAAGATGACAGTAAAGCCACACTGGGAGATGTGCTCTAGCCTCTTTGAACCTTATCTGCGTACGGCTTATCTGGACAGAGCTCTTTGCGTTTCTGATCGATGTCTTCCCAACACATGTGAAAATACTGTGTGCAAAGACTTTGTTTTGTTTTGTTTTTTTTTTTTTTTTTACTGGCTGCATTAATTCCTGCACGAGCCACTTGAATTCATCCCCATTTTCCCCCTTTGGAGGAGGTGGCCCGAGCAAGAGCCTGGGCCGCGGGGGCGAGCGTCGCCCGTCAGGGGAGACGGGGTGGAACACGGGGGCCGGGGCCTGGGGGGGCCTGGAGCCCCGCTCCGCGCACCGGGAGCCTCCCCCGGCTTGGGTCTGGGCCCAGGCTGGCTGGGCAGGACACCCGCCGAGCCTGTTCTCCCTCCTCGGGCACTGAAAGCATGCTCCCAAGAGCAGGGGCTGCCCTTTGATGGAAACGGACCGTTTAAAGCAATTCCAGATGAAAACAGACCTAGGGCATTTCCAGCGAGGAGGAGTCCAGCTCACAGCAGTTCTGGACATCCTTCGCGGTCGAGGCTGCGGCTTCCTTACTTCTTGGATTTCGGTGTTCCTCCAAGCTTGTTTTTAGACAAATGAATGTTAGTTCTTACATGTTTAAATTTCCTTCCAAAGTAAACTGCTTCCTGGCATACGCAGTTACAGTGAGGATCTATTTACAGTGCCTTTTAAGTTACGGATCCTCCAGAAAGCTTCAACACTTAAACTTACACGTTAGGGGTAGAAATTACTTGAAGTAAACTGTATTACTTTACCATTGCCTTGCATGCTAGAAAAGTCGTCTCGGTGTTGAGGATGAGCACTGTGGTGCATGGATCAATTAGGTACCTGAATTTACGAGGAATCGTGGTTTTGTCCATAAAGCCAGGACTGAGTTCAAGATGAGCACTTGCCCACTGACTCGTGTTCAAGGTAACCTCTCGCACTTAAATGCCATTCAATATTTTCCTTTCGGCCCCCAAAGCACTGCCAGCTGCTGGATTGTATGGCAAGCACAAACACGTTAGTCCTGGCCTTTGCACTTTGGTGCCGTACCCGACCGACGCTCGGCTGCAGGATTAGGCAGAGTCGTGTGCCTTGATGGGTGTTTTCAGTTATTTCGCATCAAAGCGCATCGCAATCTGTGGGTGTTCTATTACATATTTAATAGCTTTTATTCTGCTTGGTGTGGGTTTACAGTGTACGGTATAATGTGAAATTGAATAGACTGACTTGTATCTTGAATGTAATAAATTCTGACCTGGAGAAGGCACTCAGGTTCCCTGATGTAAATAAAGTTTCGTTCTATTTTTCAAAGCTACTCTGGACTTCTAAATTTAAAACTTACTCCCGTTCTGATGAATGGAAAACTGGAAATGTTTCTCGCCTGGCTTGGGGAAGCCTCCAAGAACTGCCAGGGAGGTTTTAGATCCCAAAGCTGGAAACTGAATTGTGGCTTCTTTTGCTCGAGTAAGAGCAGTCTTGTTTACATTACCGGTTGTGTGCTGAACTGGGGAAACAAAGGTGTCTGCAGTCGAGGGCAGATATTAAAAAAGCATGTAATTTTTACCATATCATTTTATTCAACTTTAATATGGTTTCCATTATTAACTTCTAAAACAAAATGATTTCCAGTTTAGAAAACAATGCACTGACCACATAATTCCTTTTCCATTTTATACAGTTATACAAATATTCTAAATACACATTTTGTCAAGATGGTGGCAAATAAGATTTAACTGTACAGTACATAAGGAAAGAAAATATTTTAAGCATATTTAGAAGCAATAGAAATGTCTATACAAAACAAGCAAAAATGGAATAAAATTTTATATTTAAAGTATTGCAACAGTCCCACAGGTTTGTAACAAAAATGTCTTTGCACAGTTCCTCACAATGCCCCATTAATAGCTAAAGCAAGACAGCAATTTTTAGAAAATAATGTTTCAAAATGCTACACATGATACTACTGCTTGCACAGTCTGATCAAAATAACAATCTACTTGGAATCAAGCAAAACTGAGGAGGAGATATACCAACCAACTTTAAAATTATCTGTATAAAAGTCATTGCACATTATTTTGCTCAGTTGTTTGAAAAGTAAAAAAGTGTATTTACAAAATATTTCGCAGACAAAATTATAAAGTGAATGGATAATATATAAGTAACACGTCTTGATACTGACAGTTCAAGAACACACACTAATGGTTTTATCGTTTCGAGAGGTTTTCAGTGCTCCTTCCTCCAGGAAGTAAACTTGACTTCTACTTTGAAATGGATTTACAAGATGTTACACAGAGCTATTTCAACATCAGCATTATAAAATAGTATGTTAGAAACATGAAGGAAAGAAGAAATTTGTACATCTTAAAAAGTGAGCTATTCATAGATCAACAAATGTATTTTTAAATTTTTTTCTTTTTTTTTCTTTTTAATTTAGTTAGGATAAGCGTTCATTATTCTTCAGATAATAAACCCAACAGTTAAAATGGAAATCCTGGACTAGATGAGAATCGAAAAAGCACCATGCACAATAGTCTTAGTGTGGTAAACACTGAAGGAAAAAAAAAAAAAAAAAAAATAGCACCTGGAATCCTGTAACACAGATCATTTAAAACTGGTCAAGCAGCTGGCGGAGATACGGTGCCTTCGACAGTTCTCTGCGCACTCTGGAGAGCTTGAAAAGTACGGGGCAGTTGAGGGAGACACACTGGATCTGTCGATCAAAGCAGCCCGTGCAGTTCTTGCATATCTGCATCACATGTGAAAAGAGCAAAACAGGTTAGTTTCAACTGAAGCCCAGCGCGGCGCGGATCGCCCGGCAGCTTCACCCTCCGGGTCGGAGCCGATCGATCCCAGGACACAAGTGCCCGGGGCACGCCGGTTCCGCTGCTCTCCCTGCTCACAGAACTACTCCTGAGCGTAGTTACTGCTGCCTGAAAACACTCCTAGCGGGAGATGCCCGATGGAATAAAATAGCAGCGGGCAGTTTTCCCAAAGGTAGCTACGCCCAGTAAAACTGAAGGCCCCTGCTTCGTTACTTTATTTTTAATCCTTTCCAGTATCTGCCACCTCCGACGCTTTTTCCACAACCTCAGAAATTCGCTTCCAACCACACTCGTCTTTCGTAACATCGAAACATTACACAACCTTATCCTACCGCTTGCATAATTTGAACAACAAATCAAAATCCTATCCTTTGCTTTGAAAAGGAGTTCTTTTCCTTCCTTCCACACTAAGGTGAGTCGGGCACCAGCGCCCTCTCAGCCGGACCGGTACCAGCACCGAGGCCCCGCAGACCCGGGACAAACGGAGCACGGCTGGCGAGGAGCGGCCCCCGGAGGGCACCAGCCCTCTGACCCGCGCCGGGACCAAAAGGATCCGGATTTAGGTGGTTGGTTCCAGGTTTGTAACCACCAGAAGAGCCTCGGAAAGAAGTCTACCCTAGTTCTTTCGAAAAAACCTGTGGCTGGTTTGAACGCAACGGACTAAACTAAATGGTACTGGAGACGCTTTCTAAGTTCAGTTTGTGGAGAGGGGAGAAGTCTGCGGCCTTAATCTGTGGCACGTAATTTTTAAGTGTGTTTTAAAATAACATATGATTCCGTGTTACATCAATTTGCCGCTGGCTCTGGCATGTTTATAACCTAGGAGGGCCAAGAATTTAAGCTGTGAAGGATCACAGACTGGTTTGGGCTGGAAGGGACCTTAAAGATCACCCAGTGCCCCCCCCTGCCCCGGGCAGGGCCCCCTTCCCCCAGCCCAGGGGGCTCCCAGCCCCGTCCAACCCGGCCTTGAGCCCTTCCAGGGAATATACACGTCTTCACCTGGAACGGAGACAGGCGCTCCTGCAGAGCGGCCGGGCCGCCGGGCGCTGGCTGGGGCGGGAGCCCAGGCCTTGCCGACGCGCGGCACGGCGCAGGGACAGGGGAGTGTTCTGAGCACACCCACCGATCCTTCTGCGGGGCTGGACAATCTGCCAAGTCCTGATGCGTTTTCCAGGACAAACGCAGTGTAGAAGGTGCAGAGCACCACGGGAAAACTGCAGGACATGCGTCACCTTCCTCTGCTGCCATTTACAACGCAGATCAGAGCAAATATCACAAAATACAGCAAGAAACCAAAGTCCACACCTTAGTAATGCAGTATTTATGAATAGTGAATTATAATGTTTTTCTAGCAACAGAGCCCCATGGGAACCTATGAAATCAATGCCCAGACTGCAGGAACATTTATATCCCTGCAATTCAGACGAGTCTTTAAAATGGCTCATGTGCCAGCACTAAAAAGAAATTTTAACAAAAATATTTATCAATAGTAAAATACGACAGCATGACAATCAGGTGAGCATATGCCCGTTTCTGCAAGGGGAGGCCCTGTGCCCTGTATAATCTATTCGTGAAGCACAGCCAGCTACCCTCTTAATTGACTTCTAGCTCAAGGGAAAACAGCAGCTTGGAAAATTCCTAATCGAGAGGAGAGGTAACGAGAAAACCCCCCAAGCTGACACACATCCATGTGTTTTATAAATAGATTTTATATAATAAATACATTTACTGGGACAAACGTTTTTGTCACTGGAACACCGTCAAGTTGTTTTAATGCAGAAATGGTGAATCTTTCACACAACTCTCCACCAGTGTCGTCATAAAAAGGCACCGACATACCGTGTAAGATACTCTCAAAAAAAAGGAGATAAGGAGAAAAGCATCTTCTGTTTTGATCCTCTGCCCTCAGTTTTACGCAAAGCTGAGGACAGCAAGAGCCGCTGTGATGCCCTCCAACAGCAGCGGGGGAAGCCAGCGAGCTGTGCCGCCTTTACCGCCCGCCGGTACCTCCCGTTCCAGCCGGGGCGTTCAGTGACATTTCAGCCCCTGTCGTTGGCTGACAGGCAGCTGACGACGCTCCCATCGTACCTTGACCAGCTGCTCTTGCTTACGCTCCAGCTCTCGGATTTCTTGGTTGAGAATCACTGCCACGTGCTGTGGCTGGCTTCTGCATTTATTGCAGATCCCATACTGGGTCAGTTCATCACACACGGGACAGTGTAAGGTCGTGAAGTACTGGGAGATGGTGCCTTTGCGTCCTTCTAGCTCACTGCGGGCAGTCGAGGCGGCTTTTTGAATCTGTTGAATAATGAAGAGGTAATGAACGTTCATGAGAGCAGCTTGCCTTGTCCCTAGGTCACACAGCCTGTTCTCTGAAAAGGCGTGCGGAAGGGCAGCACAGCCTGCGGGGCACGGCTTCCTACACCAACCACTGACGTGGATGTGGACTGCACCACTCTGGAGAGCGCAGCACTTGCCCTGAAGTGGCACACTGCACAGAGCCCACCCCCCGGGGACTCTCACCTGGGAAGAGAAACCAAAGAAATCCGCAGTCCCAGGGTAGATCCCTGACCTCACCCCACACTCTGCCTCCTCCAGCTGCCCCTCTGCAGGTGCCGATCGGCCCCACACCCAAGCCGCCCTCCGCATCCCGCCTCCCCCCCAGCTCCCGTGCTGCTGCAGTGCCGGCCACTGCGTGGCCACCGTGTGGCCACCGTGTGGCCACCGTCCTTTGCTCCGTGGCTCCCATTTCCCCAGGGAAAGCCTCACCGCTGCCCCCTGGCCCCGGAGGGTCCTTGGGCTCTGTGCCAGCCTTTGCCCCCCCCCCCCGCGCCCAACACCCAGCTGCTCGGCTCCCGGGGCCGCCTCGGCGCAGAGGGAGGGGCAGGGCTGCTTGTGCCTTTCTAGAGCAGCTTGTTGGAGATGCTACGGTGGGTGTCGCAGTGCCGTCGGGAGGGCAGGGAGAGGAAGCAGAACTGAAGTCAGCCAAGGCTTTATCACGGTTCTGCAGTGGGAAGCACGGTGTCCTGCTCTGCTGCTGAACTCTACGCTAGGCAGAGGAACCAAACGACACGGGTACACTCACCATCCCGTTTTGTCAGGGGAATCACACACTAAAATCCAGGTATCTAACGCTTCCTACATCTCAATGTTATCTTTAGCTTTTAGGAAAGTCAGTTCTGGATATAAATTAGTTCACCATTTCTGGTGATGCAGATTTTTTAAGAAGTGTTCCTGACGCTGGGCCATTACCACCTTTCCTATAAAGAGGAAAGCCCTTCAGAACATCTTTGAAAAACAGGAATTCCAAGATCTACTATAAGAGAGATTTAAAAGGTGGTACAGATACATTCCAAGTACTGCTAAAAATACGCCGTTATGGCAAAATCTTCTTTCAAACTAAGGAAGGGGTCAGAAGCTAGAAGATGACAGTGTGACTGACCCTGCACAGAAGGGCTGGCCGAAAAAATGGATTTTCTAAGTGAAAAACCACACAGAAGACTGAAGAATCAGGTCTGCGTGTCGGGGCATCCAACGCTGCCTTACAACACAACCCTCGCTGTTGCTTCGTGCAAACCTCATTCCATTAAAAGTCACGATAAAGGCAAACACTGCATAGCTGCGCTTGCGTTCGCGGTCCGTTGTCAAACACCCACCCGTGGCAACTCGTGGTACCAGCTGAAGACGTCTATGCCGATAAGCGAGAACACCCTAGCCAGCGGTGGCAGAATTTGTTTGGTAATGTAGTACGTGGCGTTCAGCCTCAGGCTGGGATCCTGCAGGAGTTCTGCGGGCCGCCTCACCAGCTCGATCAGGGGCAGCCCGGGCCCGCCGTACACGACGACGTAGGGCACTCGCTCTCCGACCCGCGGCTCCGAGCGACGGTCGTGGGCAAGCATCCTCCTGTTCAAAAAGAGCCTTTAGAACGCGCCCGGACACAAAGCCGGAGTTACTGCATTTGCTTGTGAACTTCCCGTCCCACTTTATCAGTGGCTCTCGAGACGAGCGACGTTGGTGTCTGTGATGGAGCACAGGGCCGAGTTGTTCCAGGTTCGTTTTGTGGCACGACCAGACCAAATTCCAGAGCTTGGAACACGCGCCCTAAACGTACGCTCTGTTTCAGGTCGCTCGGATGTGCACGCAGGCGGCTTCCTAGCTACCCCTTCCTTAAGCAGGTATTTTAATAAAGAGCGGGCAGGGTACTAGAAAGAGCTCAAGTACTCAGAAAGCAAAGGACAATTCAATTTGGAGCAGGTATCGATCCAGGACTTGCATTTTACTTTGTTTTAAAAGCACGGTTTAATTTGAAGACCTCGTATAGTAAGCAAGGTGGCAAAATTTGACAGGTGGCATTATCTATTACTGATAAACAACACCAACATGATGAAATATTAGCTTTAAGTAAGGTGCTTTTTAAAAAATGACAAATTGTGCCTGGCAATGTATTTCACCGCCCTGGGAGACATCACTATTACCACTGTTATCACATCCGACACCTGCGTGGGATGGGCAACCCTGGCGAGGCGAGCCCTTGTGCACAACCCAAGGCGCCAGCACCAGCTGTGGGCACAGCGTGACGGCGTCCCGACGGCCGAGAGACTCTCCTCCTTTCCTCTCCCACCAGCGTGGCTGCTGCCAGGACTGCGCCGCGGCTCTCCGGCACCGTCTGAACCCCGATCTCTCCTCACACGCGGAGCAAAGTGGGAGCCCAGATGCTGCAAGAGCCGCTGGAGGAGATGCCCCACCGCTGCCCGGCGCTCGGCAGAGCAGGGGCCGGGAGGGGAACTGCCCGCAGTCAGCAGCTGTTCATGTCCTCACCTGGTGATTTCCAGGGCTGGCACGCAGGACCCAGGCCTGTAAGCCGAGCTCCCTCTGTACTCCTTTGCAAAGATGAAGTCTTGCATGCTGGCTTTTCCCTCCAGTAGCTTCAGGCACTGATTCTGAACGTACTGTTTGATCTGACTTATGTCCCGTGTTTCAAATAGCAGCTTGATAGAACACTCAAGTATCTTTACAACCGGAGGAGAAAGGTGAGAAAAACACGTATGTTTAACCAAAAAGTAATTAATTCCTGAGAATCCAGTAAATTCTATGGAAATATTAATACCCTGCTTAGAAATAGTATCAGTTGTGAACGAGAATGTTAATACAACAATTGCTCTCTTCTACTCAAAGACGTTCATAAACACATTACTGGACAACTTCTTCCTCGGTCTGACACATCTTTCATGCCATTATCTACACTCCAGCATTAAGACTGTTTCAAAAATGACAGAGGTTTTTGAGTACGAGAGAAGATGTTTTTTCCTGTCATCTAAAATAATTTGCCATGGCTGTTCTGACCACCTCAGCAAACAAAAGAATTGGTATTAAAAAGAAAAATGGATGTAAATCCTCCTAAGTGGTTACTTTTCTTACTGGCATACATTTGTTTTGACTTAAGATTTTCTTCTTTTTAACCCCAATATACAGCTTAAAATAAACAGGCAAGGAAGGTGGTTTTTAATGAATTCTTAGCTAAACTGGATTTATGTGAGCTATTTAGCAGGCACATCAGTGGGCCTCACTCATCATGGAGTAATACCTACTTCCAGTTACAGTGAACCGGATCAGGAATGCTCTTCTGGAGAACTGATATGGAGCTGAGGGCTTTGTGAATGGGATTTGTAGGGGCTGAAAGATAGTAGTTAAGATGGAAAGTGCAAGTCCTTGTAATGCTGTGCAAGATCTTCCATTTATCTTTCAAATGGCTCATACCCGAAAACCAGAAGTCTCAGACAACTCACAAGGACTAGAAACCCTGAGAAAGGACAAATATACAGTGAAATAATACGATCCTATAATTTCATTCAGGAAGAAACATATGAGTGAGTATTTTACCTTGGAAACAGCAGGACAGGAGTCCCTTCGGACTGTCTCTATGCCTTTTGCATCAAATACTGGGTCCTTCTGGTCCAGTGTTTCATACATGTAACCCACGTACCTCTTTTTAGTTTGCAGGACACATGGCAAGTAGACCTGGAATGTTGAGAAAGAAGACAGCCCAATCTGTCATGCGTTGGGAATGTAAGGGGGCTCTGAACACAGAGGGTTTCCTAAGGAATACTTTGCTTTGTCGGTGATTTTTTTTTTTTTTTTTTTAAAAAACATTAAACCCAATAAACTAGATCAAAGGACTGATAAAGGATGGTTGAGGAAGTTGGGATTCAGTAGTGCACCATTCTTAAATCACTTCGTATTTCATGTCGCTGGAAAGGCTAAGCAACCTGAAGCTCAGGTGAAGTGACACACGGTATAATTTGTTTCGAGTACCCTTACGTTTCTGGATTTCACCTGTGAGCACTTTTGACTGTATTCTCTCTCTTTTTTAAAAAGACAACTTCATTTCGCACCAACAGAGAAGGCGACTTCCCCAGAAGCAGTAATGGCTTTGAAGTTCCCATTTTCCAACTTCATTTAATCCCGAGGTGCCTAGCACCTTGGCCCGGGGAAGGCATGCTTTTTAAATGCCTACGCTCAGAGAACAGTTTCTGCATGAATGGAGCTTCAGGGTCATGGTCGCTTTCGCTTGCTCTCCCCACCCTCTCATTTCTTTCCGACTGCCTGGGTGTTCCTTGACCAGTTTGAAGGGAGAGAAGGGGGAAGAGTTTCTCCCCAGAAGTCCCAGGAGAGCGCCAGACGTTCGTGGCCGTCGCGGCCGAGGGAGCAGGGGGCGCAGGCTGCGCCAGGCGAAGGTCCCGCACACCCGTGTCCCACTTCGGGAGCAGCGGCTCCGCCTGGGAGGCCTTCCCCTTTCTGTGCTACCTGAGGGCAGTCCCCAAGATTTTGGCCCACACGGGAGTAAGGGCACTTCAAGAGAAGCACTCGGACATCTTCTCAAGTACAACCTTGCACCCAGCATTTTTTTTCCGACTAATTACTCCTTCAGCTAATGACACAGAATTGCCTCGAAGCGGGAGGGGTCCCTGTACGCCAGTCAGTGAGCAGAAGTTGCTGTGCCCAGGTATCCTGACTTTTCTTGCTAATATTTTTCTACTGCGTTTTCCATGAAAAATGGGAATTTGCTTCCCAATTCTGATTGAACCTGCTGAGCCAGGTATGTACTTTGAAAATATCTGCAGCACCTGAACTGATTGCTAATAACTTTCCAATTATAAACTTCCACCCGAATTGGTATCACACTGAAAAGGCTTATTGTCATTAACACTTCTTTCAAAAGTCTACTGAATGGATTTTTATGATTTTTAATTTTGTAGGTATACGCATCACATGGATATATTCTGAAGTGTGTTAAGGCCAGCTGAAGAATAAACGTCGGGCTTGTAATTAATGCACTGCAATCACTTCAAGGGGTGGTGTACATTTTCTCTACCAGGTTGCACAGGTTGGCTTGATTGTACGTGTAGAATGCAAAACAGAGGGAGACATTTAAAAAAGTTGATAAGACAGGAATTTCAAATGGCCTGGTGCTGCCACCAGGCATCCTGATATGACAGTAGGAATATTTCTTTTTGTTGTTCATGCTGCAGCACTCCTCTGACAAGGTCCCTGAGGCATTAAGGAGCTCACAATGTACCCACGGAAACAGTATAGCACACAACTGTTTTATGTCCTTATGATATGTTAGTGTCCAGAAAAAACTTTTATCTTCACTTTTTTTTTTTCCCTTAGGATAACAATGTTTTCACCCAACACACTGGAAGCAAAATATTTTCCTTTTACCTTTTCAAACTTCAGTTTAACAGGTTTGGGGTTTGTTGCTGTTACAGCCTCAGCAATTTCTTGACCGATCTTAAAAGACTGCTCTTTCGTGGCTCCTTTCAAGAGTACAAACATGCTACGAGAAATCAGACGTACAAAATAAACACCAGTCTACTCAACACGGTTTCTGAAATTTCTAAGCTATAGTTTCCTGGTGGCAAGGCAGGGATGTTGTTGTCAACTCTGTTCCCTTCCTTCAGCTAGAAAAGCCAAACACCTGAGAAACTCTGGTGTCTGGTATGAGCTGAGGAGTGAGTGCCAAGGGCACGACTAATTCTGTGACTCTGGTGAGGTGGGGAACACGACTGCTCCCAGGCGCTGCAAAACCTGAGCTCCCAGGAGAGACTCTAAGAGCTCTGAGCACAGCCTTTTCTTCCACTATGGGCAGCAAAAGGATTTGCCTTCGTCTCCAACAATTTTTTTTTTTTTTTTTTTTTTGGTGACGCTACAGTGAATTTAGTATCTTCAAAATGTCAAGTTTTTCATCAAATCTGGCTGAAATCAGTCACTGGGTTCACAAGCTACTAAGGAAGGACAGTCAGACAAGCTTCGTTCCCCACGGCTGAAAAATTATCCAAGTCTGGCACCAGAGATGGACACACCTGGAGCATGGCTATCGCTCCGATGAGAGACTGACCGAGGAAGGGGAGCTATTTACATGATGTATTTCAGGCAGCCTAATCATATCTTTGTATGCTCTGGTGGCTGCTTCTGAACTGTATCCACTTTTGAAGCTTAAAATAATGCCTTCCTCTAAGTATCAACATGCAATGCCTACTATACTGTAAATACTCTATTTTCGAAAATAAAAACGGCATCAGAAACAGGCACAAAAATACCCATTCAATAAATAAGACATATTAATTCACACTTGAAAAAAATAGTATTTTTTCCCCCCTCTTTCTGTTCCACATAATTTTCAAATGAAAGGAAACTCTCGAAGTGCTTTCTAAGAGTCTTAAAAGAAACTTAACAGAAGTAAATATTTAATTTGCATATTCACAAGAGAGCATGCAACATCCCAAAGAGGGTCCACATACTTTTTTCAGTATCATAAATTCTCCTTGTTGAGACAAAAAGAAAAGTATTTCTATGAAGAGCTACTATGATTTTAAAACATTGTAAGAAGCAGACCATTATTTACCTGTCAGTATCACCATACACAACGTGAGCACCCCATTTTTTTGTATCGTTCACCAGTTTTATAGCACGCTCCAATGTTTCTCTGGCTTTGTGGACAATGCTATCCCCAAGCTGCCAAGTTAAAGATAAATTAAAAATCTTTATTGTACTGCTAAACCCAATCCTAGCTCTTGGTAAACATAGCCTAACTTTGCTTGATCTGTTTATGAAAATGACTATATTGAGACAATATATTTTATTTCATGGTTTAAATGCATATAATAAATAAAAAGGTTGCTTACACTGCCTCAAAATAGCAAGGATGAAAGTAAGAGCAATCAAAAATTATTAAGAATTAAAATAAAGGAAAACTTGGTTTAAGCTTCTTGAGGCATATTAAAAGTGTAAGGAGCAAGACAAGATTGCTTAGGATCATTTTCTCTAGTTTTTGAATTCTGCTGAAATCTCTCCTTTGATGAAAACTATCAAACAGCTCCAATGTTTTATTTTATTCCCACCATTAGAACTGTAATTCAATTTACCTTTGGAGAGAATTCTACAAAAATTCCAGCTCCAAATGTTCTTGTACGGGAAGAAGAAAAACAAGACTTTTGTTTTTTTTTTTTTTAAAAAGGATCACAAATAAATCCCAAGTTGCCGATTTTCAGTATTACAAATAAAAACAGCTTTTATGAAGGTGTTTAGATTAAATATGTTTCATATAATAATATTGTTATCTGACTACTTTATTAATAGTATTTTCCACAGTTTTTCTGCATTTTTATCTGCAACCCTTACCTCAGTGCATGGCATTCTTCCAGAAAAATTAGCAGCAGTATAACCGAATGTAAAATTAGCTATAAATTTAAGACCCAACTGGCGAGCTTCAAGCATCCGAGTTATAGCCTTGTCATGCTTGTAAGCCTTCATTGACTGTTTCACCATTATCCTGGTCTTCAAGATTTCTTCTAGCATTCTTGGCAGTACACCCTTTCTTACTGAAGGCTGACATAGAGGGAACAAAGGAAAAAATGATGTTAAAAAGCCCAACCTAAACAGGAATAAAAGCAAAACGTGGAGCTGTTAGATAATCACTGTTAAGAAGACAAATTAATTAGCGAGATGCCCCAGGCGCCAACGGTTTGGCTCTTTCCACAAACGTTACAAGCAATGTGGAATAGAGACAAAGCTCTTAAAGGCAGGGTAAATAGCTTTTTGTTCTTTGTTTTCATCAGTCCTGCTAATGCAATGTTTAGATAACCTTATTAACTAAAATGGGACTTCAATATTTAACTGTTAAGTCTCAAAATGCTAAATGCTAAAGGAGTATTACCTTTCAAAAATTCTGCAAACATTCTTCAGTTAAAGTTTTTGTTTTACATTAAATATATGTATGCTGGTGATTGGCTAATTATTTGTAAGAGCTCCAGGCCATGTTTATTAATTCATTACAGATCAGTCAGCAGCACACGTAACATAAAATGAGAACAATAGAAAGCAAGCCAGGGAGTTCCATCTCCTGAGCCAGGACTCTTCTTCTAGGAAAGCATTCGGCTATACAGGCAGGAGACGAATGAAGTGTTGCACACAGATAATTACCGTTTGATTCCCCAAACTGCATAAGTAAAATACAGTTTAATTATAGATGAAATAAGCCTTCGGTATAAATGAAAGCATAAAGATGACATTTTTTTTTCTGAACTGCCAGAAGTTCAGCACTCTGACAAATATCAAAAACCACTGGGAAATGAAAGACTGAACCTCCCCCCTTCTGTCTGCTCTTAATGCAGAAAAATATAAGCTACAGTATCAATTTGATCTTAAACTAGTCAGCCAAGAGGAAGTAAAAATGCCTGTCAGAGCACTAATATCATTACCTTGACAAAAGCTACTCCACTGGGTGACACTGTGATATCATGCCTAATCTCGTAAAGTAAGTCAGGAGGTACTCTGAGAGATGTACAGCCAAATTTGAATGCATCATATCTAATAAGGAGAATAATTAAATATGAAGACAATTAATTCATTTACAGCCTGTTCAAGCAAAAGCATCAACTCACATTAAAATGCTGATAATGCCAGCAAGGATAGAATCACAATTATAATCTCAGGTATAAACAAACATACTATCATTTAAAATTTCCTAGTTACGTGCAAAAGGCTCTGGGAATAATGTAGTAATAAATGGCTAAATTCCAACACATGCAACCTATCAATTCTGTTCTGCATTAATGCATTATTTCCAAATGCTGAGTTCGTGGAGGCACATACTCATACCATAATCCCCTATGGAAACCATGCATGTTTACCAAGCAACACATTGGATATATTTTCTTCCCACAAATTCAGAATTTCAGATCAGAAACTTCAAAACCTGATGGTAACACCTAGCAGTCATCACATGCATCTTCCCATTCTTCCCAAGATTGTTTTATAGAGGTGACTACAATGAGCAATGAGGTTTTTTTTTCAATCAACAGAATTACTATTTAGCTTAATAAGAGATATTACACAAAATAACCCATTGCACCTTTTAATTTTAAGCAGGTAAGACCAGGGCGAACTAAGACTGTTAAAAGACAGCAATAACAATTTATTAACATACAGTGGAATAACACCAGTCCAGTTTTGAAAACAGGCAGTGGGTTCATAGAACACGTTAACTTACTCTGAAGCAATATTAAAAACTAGCATCACCACAGTAATGGAGCAGCTATACATACACATGCACATACAGAGGAGTCTACTTCTGTATTAAATTAAAAATACAGAATGACGTGTATATCTACACATTAGATCTTTATCATCTCTATGGCATAACAGAAAGTGGTGCTGTTCATACGTACCCATTGGTTCCAGTGACAATCGAGTGGTCTCAGTATCTCAGAAAAGATGCTAAAGGCTCTACGGAATCAAAGTTTGTGAGAAAAGAATAGCAACTTACTTTCCTAAGTTTTCAACATGTCCCAGGCAAGTCGAAAAACAGTAGTTGTAGGCTATCACAATGGAAGGATATAACGACTGGAAATCCAGCACGAGCACAGCATTGCTGTAGAAGCGGGATTCTGGCTCCATTATTAAGGGAACACACTGCAGGGCTTTCATCTGAGCTCGCTGCTGGACACTGGGTGTCACAGGAATGTAATTCATGGGCTTGGCAATACGCAGCATCATCGACTCCACACGATACTGCAAAACAGTTTGGATATCATCATTATAATTTCAAAAATGCAGAATAAATATGGGCGTATTAAAACTTTGTAAATACGCACTTACGTTTCCTGAATTTAAAGTAGGGACAAGTAGCTTTCCAAAATAAATAGCCACACTCTTATTATTTAATGTGTATTTTCTATCACATAGTGGAACTTTTCCTCGTGTTTCCATGTGTTTCATCATCATTTAGCTCTAACCATTGAAAATCAAGTGCCTCTAATTTTTAAGTATGGAAAAACCAGACATCTAGCTCAGGTTAAAAAAACCAAGCATCCCACAGGATGCAACAATATATACTGATGGCCACACTACAGCCAGTGAATGAGCACCTGCAAAACTGTATTTTCGTTAGACTTTCAGAATATTGAAGAAAAATTATAGTATGCAGTTGACAACCATTTTCCATAGGAATCCGCACAGCAGTTTTATTTCAGCATTTGGGAAAACAGAGAAATGACATGTGAATTGTGGAAGTTGGGAATTGTGCCTCCAAGCTTCTGACCATGAGAAGAAACTAGAATGTACTTGGCAGCAAGAGAACCAGGGGAAGATTCGAGGTCAGCCCATTTCAAAAGTCTGCTGTTTTGCACTGGGTATCATGCTTTCTCCCTGACGATGCCACAAGGAATACAGGAAGCATAAAATAACAAAAAGTTTAAGAGCTTTCACCTTGTTCAAGACACCACAGAATGTCATATGTAGTGGTAGCAACATGAGATAAAAAAACCAGCCTTATTTACTGATGTATTATTCAATCCTTTAGTAAGGCTTTAAAAGCACTAATATCCAGGTATTCACTGTGTCCATTCACAATAAAAAACAAAGTAGCTGAAAATTACATACATGGGTGACAAAGGACTGAAAATCCCAAAATACCAAAGAACAATCCTGTAAAATCCTAAGATCCTGTGCTCTGTAAGCAACTAAATCACTATTCAAAGGGCCGCTGCCTGACTCACTACCTATTCAATCACTGTGCTGAGTAAGTTAGGCATAATTTCTTTAACTTTGATGTTATAAATGAACTTACAGAACCAACAGTTTTAACAAGACCCTGGCACCTAACAGACAGGTTGGGGTTTGAAAGTGTAGTTTTGCAGCAGCATAAGGTGCTGCTGTCTTGCACTAATTGCACACTAATGTGTGTCCAGCGATGAGCTCAGATGTCTGATGAGGTGGTCAGGGACTGGATCTGGCAAGAACTATTCTTTTTTTCCTTAGTTTTCAGCAAGTTCTTCAATCATCTGACTAATAATCTGTATGCCTCTGACCACCTAGTGTTAGATATGTTTAGTCTACTATGGAATATTCAAGGCAGCTTAATAAAATAAAGGGAAAAGTTGCTTTTAAAAAAGGTCTTGTAAAACTTAATATGAGATACAAAAATACGGAAAAACCCCCTTAAAATATCTGAAATCTGTTCTTAGTACTATTCCATTTTAACATCTTTTTCAGCTAAGAAGAAAAGGCATAACTTCACAAGAGGTAGTGATTATTCTTCTGAGTGCAGAAAAATTATCTGAGGTGACTGGGAATTGTTGCTACGCCATTTCTGTGATCTAGAAAGTTTCAGTGGAAACCAAACATACACGCACAGAAGGAAAGAGAAAAGAACAGTCAGGAGAGAACTGCCGCGTGTTTCCGCTGCTGGCTCCCTCCCTCTCACAGCCAGGAGGCAATGCCAGGCAGAGGCGATCAGGACAGTTCAAGCACAGCTACGCCGGCTGGATGGCAGTCCCAGCCCCCCGCCCTGCCCGTGCAGATCCCTTCCCCTGCTCCAGCAGCAGGACGGGCACCCTCCTGGCAACGCGGCACGCCGCATCGGGCAGCTAAACCCGCCAATACCTGCTGAACGGCCCCCGGGTTCTGCTGGTGGTGCTGCCCCCACCCCAAAACACAGGGCCAGTACCAGCAACACCTGCAGAAACCTGCACTGGGTCAGGAGATGACACGGGCAACTGCAGTCCAAGGGAAAAAGGCGGCAACATTTTTAAACTGGGCCGACTGGTTAGGGAACGGCAGCCTCAGACACCCCCATTTCTGGCTGGCTTAAGACAACGCTGGTCTGCTTAGGGCATCAGTTTTTAAGTCGTCTTTTCGTCCACAGAGCTTGGCAAAACAATGAATCCTGGTCAGCTCAGCTACACGTCTATTAGAACAGAAAGCAGAAAGATGGAAGGTAGGAAGGAAGATGTCAGCAGGAGAGCAGACACATCTAACGAGGGGCTGCCTCGTTTCAGGCGCTGCTCACGGCTCGCGTGAAGTCCTGACGGCAGCCTGGTTCGCCTTGCCCCTCAGAACGGACAGGGAAAGCCTTTGGTGGGTCTCAAACAAAGAGCAGCATAAATCTCACTCCGTTCTGCTCCCTTTTCCTCTCATGCGAGTATTAAAATAACAGACCCACACACTCCTTGCATGACAGATGTGCCTAATAAAGCCAGAGCCCTTCTTGTCTTATCACCAAACGCCATACAGAGGTCTGCCTCACAGGAAATGTCCCTCAGAACACATTCAACGCAGCTTTTTCCGCCCTGGAAGAAAATCATCTCATCGTTCTAAAACATGCTCAATTGTATTTCTTAGCGTCTTAAAAAGCATTAATTTTCAGACTCATCTAAGTGTGAAAAATACCAACACAAAGGGAAAACTTATTGCCCCCAAAATCAGCAGAAGAGACTCACTGGCGTGATTGCATTTGGAGCGCTCTATTTTTAACAGCCATTTTTAAGCTCTGAGACTAGCCATTCAATCCGTTATTACTGCTTTTGAATTGCCTTTCTTTACATTTCGATTTCATGATACGCAAAACAGTCTTCTGTGACATTATGAAAATACATATACTGACTGAAAAGTTACTGACAAACTGTAACATTTTGTACAGACAATTTTGCTTTTGCGAAGCGTAAGGAAAACTAAATCTTACCTGGGAGCCTCTTGTTAACACATGTAAGAACTGAATGCCAAAAAGCCTCGCCATCTCACTCGTTCTGTCAATCAAATCCAGTCTGTCTAACAACTGGAGATTCCCACGGGCCCGGCTAATATAATGATCAACCATTTTCCACCTGTGAAAGTGAACACCTCCTTATAAACAATCAGGAGTGCTGCTCTTTCTACTAAGAAAAACGAATTTTTATGATAGCTTGTTACAAAACAGCAAATAAAATTTCCCTTAGCACATTTAAACATACACTTACGTATTCTAGAGATACACACAGAATGTGTTACAGCAAGCTGTTAGTAAGGCATGTATCAACGACGTACTATATCCTGTTTTCTTACTGCCCTAAAGAATTACTGAAACAGAAACTCTAGTTTCTCCTAATCTGTTTACATGTTTTTTTTTTTTTAACTGAGTGGACTTCTGTGGAATCATCCTTCTATATTAAGAACACCTATCTCAGTTGAACATAAATTTGTAATTTCAGTACTAAACCAAGTTTCCACCTAGCTGAAAAGTATTTAACTTTTACAGAAATTATGTGTATGTCACAAATGACACCCGGGTGAGTACTCAGTTTTATGAGTTGTTCATATCACATAATACCAAATCACTCCAAGGAAGAGTGAAGCCCAGTGTGATACATGTCATATAAAGTTCTTTTTAAGCAGCTACAGTCACTATCTTAACATCTTGCACACCGTTTTGTACTATTTTTAAGACTAGCTTGGTTGACATGCACTGTGAAGTAAACCAGAAACCTGACAGTTCATTAAAAGTCCTTCTGATGAATAGTGTACACAAAATAAAGAACCTTACAGAACTTCAAAATAGTACATCTATTCAGATACGTTACAACTGTAGCTGAAAATCTGTTTTGTTTTTGTGTACTTTAAACTGACAAATACACAGAGTTGAAATATCAAGGGTCTAACTATACAGCAGAACAGCAGAGTAAATAGACCCATGTTGCTGTTCTAGTACCTCGATTGCTTCTTCCTGTGCTGACTTTAGCTTATACCTATTCCAACATTAAGAATCTGGTCTTCAAGAACAAAATGGGTTAACAGATCATTACCTGTAGACATCTGCCTTATTATCAAACCAATCAGACAGAACTCGGAAAGTAAATAAAGGAAAACGTTGATGAAGAACATGGAAGCCCACGTTTTCAAAAGTGTAATTCATTAGATTCACCTAGAAAAACAGAGAGGATGTGTTAACAGGTATGATGTTTTTCATAGTCAGAGAAATCTCTACTTCTTAGAAGTGGTAACAACAACTAAATTTATTAACTTTTTATTAGTATTTGTTGTTTAAAAGGTAAACATTTATACTTAGAAGTCCCTAACTATTTACAAGCCAGGAAAGAGTATCTCTCATCAACGGAAAAGAATATGTGGAATTAAGTAGATCACAGAGATCAGGTCTGAATCTGGACAGAACAAGATTTGTAAAGACTGACGCATTTGAGTATTAAATGTAAGGTCATAAGCAGCAAAACAATGAGTAAATCTGACAGCTTAAAATTAATTCAAGTATATAATTTAGTAAAAGCACCATGCTAGAGAAATTGCTCAAACAGGTAAGCTGTTCTCAAAACCCACAAAGAAGTGAAAAGGAGTATCATTAAAAACATTACTGAAAGATATGGGCTTCAGTATTTACATTTTAGCAATATGCAAAATCCTTTCCCATAAAGTAGCAGACTGCTCTTTTTGAAAAGGTGTACAAATAAAAACCAGAAAGTTACGTAAGTTACATGAAATTTTCAACAAAGTCTACAATAATTAAAAAACCCTAGTAAGTAAAAACCATTAACCTTTTACAAACTTTACCTCATTTCTCATCATTCTCCAAATATTTAAAGTAATTCGCCCAACAATATTTATTTCACTCATTGTATCTGATCCATATTCATCCAGCTCAGCTGCAAATCTGTTCTCTTTCTTTTCATCTAAAGACATTAAAAGAGCATATATTTAGACACGTTATAGGACAGTCAAGACCAGATCAAACTATCCCTCTTCCAATTTGAGCTCTCTAGAAAAACAAAAATTCATAAAGACTATTACTGATTGCACAAGATTATTTATTTACCAGCCTTCCACACAATCTCTAAATAAAACTCCCCAGGTTTTTCTGCTCTTGCACACCCCTCTGAAGATAACTCTTCCTTCGGGTTCATTGAAATGGTGTCCATGGCAATATATTCTCCATCGTGAATATACTGGTTAAGCAATGCTGAATAGTACTGGAGAGGTAGCCGCATGCCCAGTAGTGCACAACATTACAAAAAAAAAAAAAAAAAAGTGATTTCTGCTCTAAAGAGCGTGTAACTCAAGGCTTTACTTGTAATGATCTTACACAGTCAGAACCAGGTCGTGGGAGGGAAAGCTCAGCGCCTTTCATACAGTAAAAGCAAACCCACTGCAGTGAGAGCAGGTTGCCATGAGGTCTAGGTAACACAGATGGAGAGAGAAGGACACAGGGAGGAACAAATGCAGAGGCAGAAGTAGCATTCTGAACCCTTCTGTCAGACAGCAGTGACTACAATACAGGAAACATATCATCTTTTGCCATCCTTTTTTTTCATGACTTGAAATACTACAGCACAAGAGAAGACAGTCTTTTTGGTGTATGTTTCTTGAAACTGTCTTTTTTTCAGTCAGCCCAAGGCTACAGTTTTGGTATTCTGTCCTGAGTTTACATAGATGTCTTTTAAAATGTACAACACAGGTTAAAATTCAACATGAAAACACTGTATTTATTTGATCCTCCAGCCTTGTTCCTTCTTACTAGTTTAATGGAAGAGAAAGCACTTGGAGGCAATTTCCCCCAAATTCTAAATCCAGACCCGTTTTTCAACTCTTGGTTGTGTACTCTGCTCCTGCTCATTTTTCAGATACTCCCGTACAGTGCCGTACTAATAAAAAGCAGAACATTTCGGACAGAGTGTGGAGAAGTATGGACACACAATGCTTTGCAATAATGATCAGCACTGAGCAATTAGTTCCTCAGACAGCCATGAAGCACATTTACCCTTGAAGACAGAAGTAAAAATTGCCTGAAATTCTGCAGAAATGTGGTGAAACAACGTAACACAGGCTAACTTCATATGCTGCTCTTTCAAATCATACCAAAATACGGTTAAGAAAACCTATCTGTCATTTACTGGCTTTATCAATAAAGCCCAGAGCCCTGACAAAATGTAGCAGTCCTTCCCTACACTTTAAACGCACACCATCTTCTGAACCTCCTTCTTGTTTTAAAGAAGGAAACAGCAATTTCTCTTTTCATGTTTGGATGCAAAAAAAAAGCCCCACAAGCAGCAACACTTTTTCTTCTGCTTTTCTTCATGTCCACATGCTGGCTATCTCCAGCAAAAGTGAGGAACTTCTATTTCTCCCCGCCTCCTCCCCGCCCCCCCCCCCTTTTTTTTTTTTTAATTGAAAGCGAAAACTATCAGTTCTACTTTCTGCAGTGTCATCCTACTTCTCTTTTGACTTGTTTAGGAGATTCCCTATGATTCTTATGTTTGCCTCATGACTTGCTGGTAAAGACAGGCAACAAGGTATACTGTGGTCACAAAAGAGACCCACTGCCCCGATGAACAAAAGACTCTGCACGTGATGAGCACTGCAAAATCACAGAAACCTGGAGTGGGGAATATATCACCAGAACCACGTGAGCCTCTTTGGAAACAAAGCTGTTAAGAAGCAGAACTGGACGTTCTTCCTACCTCAAGGGCATGAGATGAAATAAAAAGAAGCCTCCTCTCATCCTCTGTCGCCCGGTCCCTAACTCTGAGCTGCGATGTGGAGGAGGAAACGGGAGGCCACAGCACACACACACGAATGCCACTACGCTCAGGCACAGCACTCACTTCCCTTGTAGTGTGGCCTAATGACTTATGAATTGTTCACTTGTAAATGGCAGAGGCAGCACCAGACTCGGCCAATAAAGCAACACCAGAGAGAAGTCCAGCTTTCTTTTTGTTAAGATGAAATCACAGGAAAGGGAAGGAAAAGTACCTTCCATCTTTATTTCAACAGGAGGAAAGAGGAGCATACTGCTTGAAGGAGCACTCCCTGTTCTGAAAATACGGCATGTGAAGAAGGGAGGGAAATATGAAGCATAGGGGTTGGGAAAGCAAGAGGGACATAGATGGGGTCAAAACCGTGGACAAGGAAGCCACAAAGCAACAGAGAACACACCACTTGTACGTTTATGGTCACGCGTGCAAGCCCACGCTTGTGGCATGACGTTTTTGGGAGGGGCTCACCAGCGTGAACATTTCTTATCTTTCTCCTGCAGTTCAGTCAGAAATTACTTACTTACCTTACAATTACACTAGTTCTTAGAAACTGCTAAAGCGTTATGCATTCCACTTCTGGGTATGCATCTACTACCCGGCACAAGAGCATCTGTGCTAAGAACACCAGTGCTGTGGAGATCACGCCTACGTCCTGCACGCCCCCTTGAACTTTATGTCCAAAGAGGTTACGGGCCACAACCCCCATTTCCTTCGCTAGAACTGAATCCATGTTGTGTGGGGCTCCACAGCTGTGCGGAAGGCAGCCCCACGGTGAAAAACATTCAGAACCATGCGGTTCCCAGAGAAGTAAACCTCCCTTCTCTGGGGAACTCTTCACGTGTATCCCAATTCCAGGAACGTGAACAACCGCTTGTGTCATGGAGACGGGTACTATCGAGAGCTCTGCTGAGGCCACTGTTGATTCTGCATCAACTACAGTGCGGACAAGGCTGTCCTGCAAGACAAGAGCCATGACTCAGCCTTCGGGAACAAAAGCAGAGACAACTTAGTTACCTGAAGGGGTTGTTCAGCCATACTTCTACAGCAGAGCAGTAAACCTCTGTGACCTTTGGAGGTTCAAGAAACCTTTGCCTGCAACACTTACCATTCCTCTTACCAAAGACGTTGCAAATCTTGAAGCGTAAGGGGTCAGAAGTTTTTCTGAACATCCTTCAATACCTCTGAAGACTGTACCCAGAGGCATTATTGTTGCAACTGGTGTATCATCTCAATTTGAGCCATCAAAGGAATTTAATAACAACGTTCATTCAATCAGTTAGTATTCCTGAAAATCAAATTTGAGACCTTTGTGGTGAGGAAGGAAACTTGTGACCTTTGATGGCCAATTCATATTTAAACTGTCACGTGTTCCTGTTTTCATATTCACCAAGGTCCAGTTGCTAACAACTTTCAGCTGAAGATGTAAATTTGAGAGGTCACAGGTATCAAAGCATCAGAAGGTTTTGAAAGCATCAAAAGAGTGCACAAATATTCAAACCTCAAAGAAGGAGCGTGCGGACGTAGCTCTTCTAAAACATCATGCTCTCCTGGCCAGGCCCACAGGACGCCAGCGTAAAAGCTGCTGCTGCCAGGCTGGGTCAGCCCAAAGACGCAGCTAGCCCAGTGTCATGTTCTATCAAGTACCCAAAAGCAGATGCTTCAAGAACAGGGGAAGTAGCTATCGATAATCTCTCCAGAACTCTCACAGCTTCTATCCATTTGCTGCTTCCTGGACCAGACATTATTTTCAGATATATAAAAGTTCCCAATGGATTTTTCTTCCAAGAATTTATCTCCTCTTACAGCATTTGTACTACCTTGTGGCAAGAAACTCAACAGTTCAACAGGTGGGGGTGAAAAAATCAACTACTATTCTGTAGCTGCCATTTGCTAGCTTCACTCGATGATTTCTGGTTCTTGCATCAGAAAAGGCAGTGAACAACCAATCTGTATTTTCCTTTATATCCCTTAAGGGTTCGTAGGCTTTTACCTTCCTTATCCAATTATGTCTCTTCTGTAATCCTAGTTTACTAAATTACCAGACACATTTGGATTACCCTCCTCATCTTTACCAGCTCTCCTACATCCATTTTGATGGGGGAAAGGTTATGAAGAGACTGAAAACGCAGTATCTGAGGTGCAAGCACACTACAGATTTCTACATTTACATTCCTTGTTTTATATTTTCCTTGCTCCATAATTCCTAACATTTAATTTGCTTTTTCAACCATTACAGAGTAACAGGATCAAATTTTAGTAGGACAATCACAAGAAGCACTTCTTATTTCATGGCTATCTACTTGCTGTACAGATCTTTGGCAAGAGCCGTGACAAAAGCAGCTTTTTCAATTGTTTTGATTTTTAAAATCGTATCTCCCTCATCCACATCTTCCTGAAATCTGCAAAGAGCTACAGCAAGTTTTTGAAACAGATTTTAACTTTACAAAGTCGTCCTGACTCTTCTCAGGTGCAACACATTTATACAGCTGTCCACCAACTGCATTCTTCCCAATGATAGCTTCTGTTGATTGGCTAAGTACAGACACTAGGCTCACCACTCTCCTGGATAACGTTCCCCAGGTTTTCAAGAAAAAAAATCAAAACAGATCTTTTTCTGAATGTTGGAGGAAAGCATCAGCACTTGTGCCAGTAAGATTTACCCACGGTACAAGAATGGCTGTTGAAAGTAAGGATTTTATTACAGAGCTGCTGACCAGGACAAGCACTGCTCAGGAGCATCTTTATGCCCTTGTATCCCAGCCAGAGAAACCGTGAATAATGGTTGTGGCAGGTACCCTGGGCAACACCTACATACGACATATACTGAAGTCAGTGAGCAGCAAGAGAAGGTTGGGTAGCAGAAGCACCTCCAAGAACTGAAAACTTTAACACACGTGACTACTGAATATGAGTCTAAGAAGATCATGGATACAGGACACACCCAGAAGTGGAACACACAAGGAATTTAAGAATTCAGAAGAAAACCGAAAACCAGAATCTCATTGGTATATCAAGTTTACTTTTTTTGGTGTGATTATACCTCTAACAACACAGCAGCAACAATAAAAGTAGAGGTCCATCTGAAAAAATACTCTGAATTTATTTTTTTAATTTATTCACAGATTTCAACTTGTTTCTATTGGAACTGAACTGAAACCCTGAACAGTAACTTACCTGGCACACGAGAAATCATCTGGCATAAATCAACATTTAGTGCAGCAGCCCTCTGTAAGAGATAACCCCAGGAATGCATCTGGACTTCATAGCCTAACAGAATGTCTGGGTCATATCTAGAGAGGCGGGGGAAAAAGGAAAATGAGCTTCATATTATTTAAGAAAATATTTTCCATGAACAGAGTATAAATAGGATTTCATTCTAATCATGTTGAGTTTTAAAAAGAAGCAGCCACAATGGTTTTCTATTAAAGCAGCATCTGGACTAGGAGAAAATATTTAAAACAGACAAACTTTTAGAATTTTCAATAACATTCAACTGAAAAATTTTTTAGAAGGCACATTTTACTTGGGAAATACTTTTTTTCATGTACTTCTATTATTTCAGTCTTGAATAATGAATAAAGAAAGAACAAAATCAAGGTCTAATCAGGTTTTATCAATGGAATCAGGCTGTATTGCCCATAAACGGAAACCTAGCTACCAGCACAAAACAGATGTGCAAGGAACTACAGTCCTGCCTCAGACTTTGTTGTACTATTCTCCTTTGTGAAATAGAACAGAATTTGCAATTAGGCTACTTGACTGCTTTGCAAGTAACAATGTGTCATGCGTACTGCAGCGTGGCCTATAATAATCAGAGGACACTTCTGGTCCTGAATGGTGATTCTTTATGGGCAAAGTTACAATTTGGAGTTGAGCGAGAGCCGTCAAAACTGAAACATGGAGAAAGGCAGCCATTCCTACCAGTCCTGTGTGAGTACCTCTTCCTTTAAGATAACCTTATTTCTATAGGACACACGAGAAAAACTCATTTTATGCTCCATCTCATGCTAGGTGGAAAATCTGACTGGCTCGGATATGACAAAAAGGAAAGTCAGACTTGTCTTCTGACGCAGCCACCGCCCATCTTCCAGTCGGGCCCAGAGAAGAGCTGCCCAGACAGGACAGACGAGGCGGCTTCAGCGTCGAAGCACAGGTGGGAGCTGGCTCGGCGGAGCCCGTATCACCTACCTTTTGAGTAGGCACCATTAAAACCAGAAGTCATGATCCAGCCACTTGCTGAAGAGCCTAGGAATGACTTTCCTGGGCTGGGCAGAGACAGACTGGCCAGAGTAACATCAGCTATCTTGTTTTTACAATAAAACAAGAAAGGAAGCTTCAGCGGGGAGCACAGCTGCTTCCTTCAACGCAGCTCGGTCAAGGGGCTTTGTGCTCTGGCAACCAGCATTCAATCCAGCTGAACGAGAGGGCAGTGGGCAGGGGCAGAGGGCTGGGGTCCCGCACCACGGTCCGTGCCCGGTCCCACAACAGGGTGCAGGCTTGTGGACCTCGACTTAGGGGAGGAGGAGGCAGGAGCCCGGGCCTATGAACAGGCGCTCGGTACTTCCTGCATCCGTAAACGCGTCAAAAACCGCCAGCATTTCCTGACTGTTGGATATAAGAGAATGCCCTTTCGCTGAACCCTAAGCTAAAGCTGTATCACGGACACTGCAAACGAGCCTCAGACTTTACCATGAAAGTGTCTTCCTCGCTCGTGCGTCCCAGCCACAGGCAGATGACAACTCTGAAGTAACTAATGACTCTCAGGATAGCTCCAGAAAAGAGCTCCTCCCCACTTCTGCCAGGGACACTAACTTTTCGTGAAAAATAAAGGGAAAAGTATTTGAATCTTCTTACTCGGCATGGTTATCTCTTTATTACAGTTTGGGCTGTTGCACCAGCCAGCAAAAATCCCTTTTACCACCTGCTTCTACCTGTGAAGGAATAGTTTTGATACAGTTTATGGCAAAAGCAGAAGATTCTAAAGTAAGTTTTTTGATTTCTAGCATTTTAAAGAAAGTAAAAAAACTAGCACTTCGCATTTTGGGGGTGTTTTGCTGTCAGCTGTTAATGTCAAATGAACGATTCTTTGATTTTGGAGATAGGAAATAATCATCAGGAGTGGAAGTAGTAAATTTACTCGTTTTGGAAGTGTATTCTACCAGTGGTACAAACTCGAAGCTACTCGGAACAATTGATGAGCAAATGAACGAAGTTAGCCTGCAGTTCCTTCCAGCAGCAGAATCGGGGTCAAAAAGTTAGGATGACTTGCTGCTCCGCAAAACATACAATTGCCAACTGAGGTTCCAAAATTATGAAAAACTCCATCTAAGCTTTGAAATAAAAAGGAATTATGTAATGGCTTATAGAGTCAGAGAACAAATGTTAAAAAAATTAACACATTTTCACATTAATTCTTGCAACTAAACTATCCTGGTCCTAGAATATTGCAAACCACTGCTGATTATTTAAAATAAAGGAAGTGGTCATTTATGTTCATATCTGAGAACTGTTTTCACATAATTCAGAATTGAAAAAACTTGTAGATTTTACGCAGGGCAAGACGTTATGCAGATGGCTTCCATGACAGATGCAAACGTGAATGAGAAACCTGTGAAGAACTGCTTATGTGGTACATAAAACAGTATTCATTATGCCAGGAATGTGCTTGCTCTTTTAACCCTGTTGTGAACAGAAACGAGCACACTGCGAGTGGCAAGCTGCCATAACTACATGAGCTGAAACCACCTGTGATGAAGGACAGGTGCTTTGAGTTTTTCTGTGCCCAAGCAGCACATTATGTCCCTCACTTCCTAGTTAACCAAAATTTAGTGGGCTATTACATACATTACTACTGCAAATACCCTTACTTGTATTGCAACTGTATACAACATTTCATCAATTCGTGAGTTAATCTTATTATTCTCTTTTAAGCTAGTGGATAAAATCACCTTTGCAAACCATCTGCATATAATCTCAAGAATTGCTTCTCTAGTATCCTTCAGACGGGAGTATGTTTCAGAGGCCAAGACATAAAACCACTTTAATTTATGATGTTTTCAGATACATGCATTTTCTTATATAAATAAATTGTATCTAATGTAAATATTACATATTTTAACACAATTTTATGTAAATTCACATGTAGATTGGAAAGCTTATCACTCCAAAGGTTTTTTAAAAAAATCAGCATGCTGGTTTTGAAGTCAGTCTTGCTTGTCCAGGCCATTAGGGATTGCCTGTAACGGTATATTACTGAGTCACAGGGTATCACTTTACAGTGCATTTCTTACTCTGCTTTTTTTTCCCCAACTAGACACTGCACAAGCACTTAGGGGAGGGTCTCATTTCGGGATCTCAGGTTTTCTCAGCTGGTCTCTTTATTGTCATTGAAGAAAAAAAGGCATCTTTGGGTGAACTATTCCTTATATTTTGGTCACCTCTTGCAGAATGAGATCCTGTTCTTTCCATTTAACATACATGGGGATGAGGGCAGCTACTGAGACACTGACAGTGAAATACAGACGTCTAAGTTTCAGTCAGATGACTCTCATACAAAGCTATCTACAAGGAAAATCAACATAGAGTAGCTAGTAGATGGTGAATTCAAACCCTGCTGTAAATTCCCTGCAAACACAGTCCCTTAGTCTCAGCTTCCCATATATAAAACTTAGATGCAAGATTTAAATATGCTTCAGAAAGTACAAAACCCAGTAAATATGCTACCAGCAATTGAGTTGCTAAGATATTGCAGTAAGTTACACATACATGTA
The DNA here is from genome assembly GCF_018691265.1 of Tyto alba. Classification (NCBI taxonomy): domain Eukaryota; kingdom Metazoa; phylum Chordata; class Aves; order Strigiformes; family Tytonidae; genus Tyto; species Tyto alba. Next base: position 40,977,613 of record NW_024881296.1, on the reverse strand, counting down.
TTTTGTATGTATATCTGTATGCATTCACAATGTGTATGCACAAAGGACTATAATTAGTATTAACAAAGTTATGGATGCTTAGGTATTTCCTTAACTCGACAGTCAAAATAATTTTTGGTTAAGTGTATCTCTGAATTAGCTTTGAAGGCAAAACCAAGGTCAGATTAAATTCAGGTAGAATTCCTTTCTACTGAACAACACTTGGGACCCCCACCTCCTGCACTGCAGGATGGATGAGGTCTACACCTTATGCGGCAGGCTGAACAGACCTATCAGATTTCTTGCACCTAACATGAGGTGCTGTTGTTTCTTGCTTCTTATTTCCTCGCTGATCAACTCTGTCTCAGTTTATGCAGCAGAGGTGCCCTCTTTTGCAGCCCAGTCCCATGCACCAGCTGTACCAATGGACCAGTGTGTCATTTGTTGAGACCTCCTCTGGTATTCTTTCTGCTATTAGCGAAGAAGAGATGCCTGGAGCTAAAAGATGACATTATTCCAGGTGGGAAAACGAAAAGGTAATCCCAAAGTTTGGCTGGTGTGACCCTCAACTGAAGTCTGTCTCTCTCACTTTCTCTCTCCCCTTTTCATGTGGTACCACAAAGATGACAGGCTGTGAACTAAGGAGAGGACAAGTTTTATTTTCTTCATCCTCCCTTCTTCCAATTTTTACAGTATAATACCCAGTTGGTCTTCATCATCAGTTTAAGCTGTTTTACTAAAAGAAATTGTAATGAGACCAGCTTTTACACCTGCAAGAAACTACTAAATTGTAATAGTGATATCTGAAAGCTGCTGGCTACGACTAACATGACAGGAGTAAGAAGTGTGCCTGCCAACACAGTGCTCTTTTGTTAAAAGGATGGGCACTGATACTGCTTTGCATGCTGTTGCCAGTCTCTGCAAAGATGAAAAGCAGCATTTATACTGGCAGGATTTATAGATGACAGCATTAGCATTCAACTCATACATGCTGCAGAGAGAAGAAATGCGATTATTTTCCTCTCTAGCTAAGTCGTACATGCTGTTATGCCATCTCTTCCTCTTTCTCATTTGATAATTTAGTGAATGAACACTAAAGCTCCCAGTTATGCCTTCCCTTCTATTATGTGACTGGTTTTCCTGACTGCTATTTTATTTCCAGCTAAAATTAAGAGAAAAAGGAGGAAAAATAATTAGGCCAGACCTATGATACAGACAAAAGCAGTAACTGTGCATGGCATCAGAATACTTTGTGACTCAAAAGACATAACTGAAATCTCTGAAAACATTTTTCCAGTTTGCTTTGGACAATAAAAATCCATAAAGTTGATACAGCACATTAAGTTAAGATTTCTACTGGAAAACACCACAGAAGATGATGCTGTCCTGGGAAAAAAAAAGGTTAGATTATCACACATCTATTTTAAAAAGAAAACGTTACTAGAGCATTTACAGAAGAACAAATAAAATGCATTGTATCCAACAAAAAAATATTGATTAGCTTCATACTTTACAAGAAAAACATCATACAAAATATTTAAATGCTAAGCATTAACAACTAATTAATTTACAAATGTTTTATCCCCCAAATATTTAAGAAAAATCTTACAACTGTATACTCTGGTTTTGTACTTTTATCAGAAACTGCTTCCATGGGGACAAAGAGCCGTGGGTGGCTGGTGAGTCTCAAGTAGCAGTGAATCTACTACTTTTTTTTCAAGCCTGTCCTGTTTCCACATCCTCTGCATGTCACAGAGAAGGGGACTGTGCATTCCCAACATGAATTCCCTAAATTTTGCTCCTCTTGTGCCTGCACGATCAGCCCTTTTCTGCCATCTGATAGTATCTGTACTTACAGAAGAGTGGCAAAATTTGCCTTAAAAGTGTTGGAGAGGCCCAGACATTTAATTTCTCTTTCATGGGAATCCACTGCTCCATCAGGCTTGGACATGTCTAGTTTTCCCGTGTTTTTAAATGTCCAAGACAAGCATTCTTGTAGTATTCTTTTCTTCCTCCTCCTTCTCCTTAAACAGCCATCCTTCCTGCATTTTGTACTGCCTGGTTTACGGAGCTATGTCAATGTGTTTACTCTTTTTTCTGCCTTTAGGTTCAGAGAGGTGGTTCTGTTTTACTTGTTGAAGCAGACAGATTCTTCCAATTTCTCTCCCAACTCATCGCAGCTGACACCTTATGATACAGAGAGGGTCTATTCAAGAAGGCTGTTCAGGCAGCATGACAGAATCTTTCAGGACAGCAATATAAGTACCGGCTCCATTTCAAGAAAAAAAAAGAGAGTTTATTTCCGCTATGACAACTCCGAAGAGTTGGTGCTCTGTGCTTGTAGATCATCCACACAGGCTGCATAGGATGGGAAGGAGGTTGTTTCCCAGCTCCTTCATGCCAGTTTTGAGCTGAAGTCCTATTTTTTTCGTTTACAGAGGACAGCTTACCAATGAAGGGAAAGTGGGACCTATGTAGGTGAAGCGTCCTCTCAAACTTTAAGATGGTTGTCAGTGTACCAAGAACCACTTTAATTATGCTTTTCTGTGTTGCAAATCCATGTGGTCTATTCTTCTCTGCCTCCTCCGAACGTGCCTCTATGGCTCTTCCCATTACTATTTACTGCCTCTCAACCCTCAAGCAGCTCAGTATTTCAATACCTTTTAGAATTAAAGGGAATTCTCAAATTCCCTTTACAATGATGTGCTCTCTTCCAGCTGGCTCCACATAAGATTTTGGTACTCACACTTGTAAGTACTCCCATTTCACAGCTGATTCACTCTCAGCAATAATCTCCTAGAAATAAAGGCACTTATTCCTCCCAATATTTGGACAAATCTGCTAGTTTTCAGCATAGATGAAATCACAGATCATAATTCCAGGTAAACCACCAGGTCTTCTGGTCTACAGACCCCAAGATGACTTGATTTTCATTTGTCAACTGCCCTGAGTTAATCAGAGATGACACCTACTAATTTCACAGGAGAACATTTAAGCTGGTGTTTATTTTAAGGATGTCTAGGTGAAAACACATGTTAATCTTACTGGGGTCATTCAGATCTAGCACACACTGAATAACTTCACAGTGAGGGTGTAACTGAATCCAACCTCAGCTCATCAATTCCAGCGAGCTTTTTGGAGCAATACCCGTCTGCGGTGAACATGTAACAGAGTAACGTGAGCTATGCTATAAAAAGTTAGATTTGGGAAACACTCTTCGGTAACAAAAGACTAGTGGTGCAGCCCAAGAATAAAACACCAGCCAGCATTAAAACCTCACCAGTTTATCCCTCTTTGCTTCAGCATCTGTGTCCCTCAGTATCAACCAGCACGTTATAAAGACTATTTGCATAGATGCTCTGGGTCATTTGTTCTAAGACAAAATGCTTGCAGATTTCTGATGGAAAAAGAGACTGATGAGCTCAGAGTACCGCAGGAAGTGATATATTTCCCAGGAACCACCTTTCCCTCAACTGTGTGCTGGGAACAGTGGTCAAGAAATCTCTACTGTGCTCTTCCAGAGTTCACATCTATTGACAAGAAGTGACAGAATCAACCATTTCTTATTTTCAGTGACCAGAATAGAACAAAAACAAAAGGCCTAAACAGAGAAGTAGAAGGATGGAACTAGAAACAAAGGAGTATGTTCCACAATTTCACATATGAAATAAGAGCAAGAATTAGGCCAACTACAAAGAGAATGACTAGAAATGGGAACAAGAATTCTTCAACTGGACCGCATAAGACAATTCTTCCCAGAGTTGAGGTACCCTCTGTTCAGTGCTCCAACAAGTTGATAAAGTCTGTTCCTGGTATCGACGGTCAAGATTGACTAGATATTCTGTCATTCATTGTCCCAGGAACCTGGAATTTCACTCTTCCACCCTTCCCTCAACAGCCAGAGAGGTCAAGAACATGAACCCAAAGCAAGCTGCAGTCATGCTGGGCGTGCTACTCGGTCACAAGAACCTATTACCCTCTAGCCTGACGCATACATCGGTATATAAGATACTGATGTGGTCCTCTGCTGATAAATTAAGGTGAGTTTGAGTTTTGCTCCATGAACCCCAAGTGGCAATGCTTCTTATACATGGCCTGATTGTTTTCTTTCTCCAACATATCAGATCCACTATTAAGTGCACCAACCAGAACAACTACAGTACCTAGCTCGTGCTGGAAAAAACAACACTAACAACAGCAACAGAAGATGGTTTAAAAAGTAATTCCTGGTGCTGAAAGTTTTCATTAAAGCTGCTTACTTGTTCATTTCCCACTGAGGATGATTTTTGCAGTCCACTACTTTTTAATCAAGTAGTTTTACCAAACCTTTTCCTTCAGATAAAGCTACTCTGGGCCTAGACACTTGTTTTGTGCTTAAAAAATATAAAAACATGTACTCCAGCAAAATTTCTTACTCTCTTTTGCCTAGGCTACAGAAAATAAAGGGGGAAAAGAGCAGCAAGCTGTAGATGTGGTCCAAGTTTTAAAAACATATTTGTTGAGAATTCAGCAGAAGTCTGATTCCTTAGGTGATGTTGCACAGAGGGGGAGGGAAGTAGACTAAGATGATGGCAGTAATCTGCCTCTCCATTAATAGATCAAATCTTCTATCTCTCAGGAACGCAAGTTAGCTAACTCAATCTTTGAAGATAAAGTTGCTGCATCAAAAAGGCATGCTAGCACAGTGTTGAAAGAGATCTCTTAAGAAGAGATTTCTCAGTCAGCAACCTGGCGATTGCTACATTGCGCCTTGAAGTACTACAAAAATTGCATGCTTTTTTAAATTCCGTAACGCCTTCAATACGTAGAGGTGTAGACTTCTTCTGTTCTTCTGTGATAAATACATATTCTAACTGCCGAGGTCTCTCTCCCATACTCTTTATGTACTGTCACTTTTTAAATCTCCTCACAACTGGTGGAGGATTCTTCATTTACTGGCAGCTTTTCATTCTCAGTCATTTTCCTAAGTTTGATGGAGCACTAGATTTCCAAGAAAGAAAAATAAAATTATGTTCCTTACCTGAATTTTGTGTTCTCTGAACAGGGATCTGCTGCTCTGTCAGGACCCACCCTGTGTTGGTTGCATTCAGCAACTCTTTTTGTATTCTGGCTTCATGGGGTTGGTCAATGTCTTTCTCATCAGAGGTTTTCTGGTTGGAGAGAGAAAGAATTGCAAATGTACTCTGCCTAGTACACAGTTTTTTCTTGTGCCTCTATTCCAGCAGGGTGACTCACAGTTTAGATCTGTTTATTTTTCCTTGCAATTTTACAGCTTGGCACCTCTGACAGTAAGGCCTGGAGAGACGTCTGTGGTTCCACCTACTCACCAGCCGAGAGGGCTATCAAACAGGCTTCCCAGCCCTGGTGGAGATGGGGAAAACCAGCAGTTTTCCAAGTCTGATGGAGCAGGGGATTTCCATTCAGAGAAGACAAAACTAACGAAGGAAAGTGATTTTTCAACTACCGGTTATTTTAATCTGTCCGTAGCAGTTTCAGTACCATGTAGGTTTGACTCTCTCTTGCCTCAGAGTCCCCAGAAAAATTCTTCCTATCTGAGGGGTTTTCTAGAGCTCTCAGCACTGTTAATATCTACTATTCTGAGAGTTTCAGAGAGAAATGTGTAATGAATTCCGGGATTAACAGGAAAGGTTGCATGTTAGAGAAGATTACTTATATGGCTGATTAGTTTCAGGACTGTAACTCAGCTGCATAAGAGGATCTGAATGTTCTTGCTGTCAGAGAAAAGGAAAAGCAAAAAGCCTTTTTATTTGAAAGACCACCATGCTTGTCCGCTCTAGAAATAAGCCTCTGAGGGAAACAACAACAAAAATCAGTATTTGAGAGACTGTAAGGGTTGAAGGAACTAAATCTGCTGTACCAAGCCTGAAAAATAAAAGCAGAACGTACAGATATGCTACCTTTTTACAATATTCACTACTTCCTGGAAAAGAGCTCTCTCATCAGTAGCGTAACTGACTTCTAGTCCTGTAACGCCAGATCTTGTGAGCAAGGGGGCTTGGTCTCTGCTCCCTAGAAAATAAAGTAAAAAAAAATCATTACAATTTAGAAGGAATTCCATGGCTTCAGTCAACAGTACCGCTTTAGAATAAAACTGAAGTGTGGAATACAACCTATTTTTATCTGTAACAGTAATTTTTATCGCAATTAATCCCATGGATTTATTTTGTTTCTCTTGGGTGGAAAAGTTTTTTTTTTCACTTTGTAAAATTCTACCATAGTGGTAATCTTGTATAAATTCTCAGATATAAAAGAATTTGATTCGTGAGAAATTTCCCATTTGACATGTGCAAGAGTCCAGCTATTAGAAAATTATTTTTGAGCAAGAAATATTAAAGGACCATATAACAGCTCACATAGTGTTTTCATGAAAAATATGTATTTTAATTGCTAGCTTAGTTGTGCTTTGCAAAATGCTTTGAAGAATTAAAATGTTACATGACGTAGCATAGTTCTCTTTTCAGTTCACTTTTTAAAAAACACTGCTAAGTTACTAATAGAAATGGAAAAACACGAGCAACTGCTCACTTAGTGCACATTAAGAGTGTCTACGTTGATAATGTGTGAATAATAGCTAAATTTGTATGCATGCAGGAACTCAGCATTTGCCTTCCATATAAAAAAACCTCTTTAATAATATGCAACACATATTCTGTCTTTTAATTTTCTCTGTATAACAGATAGTAATATATCTGATTAAGGCAACAATCTGGAGTTTTTAAAAGGCATTCTACTTTGACACATGAACATCTTGAGAATTAAAAAAAAGTGTGCTTTCAGAAATAAATGTTAAAATGAGTACTGCAACTTATAAAGCAATAATAAAGCAAAAAGGGAAAAAAAAAAGAAGAAAAAGGTGTATCTCAATGTCAAGTCACTCCATAGGTAATTCAAAAAGTTCTAACCAAGAAAATATTGACAGCACACACCAATTAAAGCAAGGAATGTCACAAGAGCATTTAAACACATCATTTTATTTCACTAACAAAAACAGATGAGAAACTTTGTTTTTTTCAAAATATTATTTGACCTCCTTACAGAGAGCTTTTTCTCAAAAATTTTATCAGTAGCACACACCTAGGGAGCCACAGTGGCTATGCTGTGGAAAACCTCACTTAGTAAGGTAACGGAGATAATTTTTTTTTCAAGATAGTAACAAGCATATAATACCAGAATAAACTTCACTGAGAAGAATAAGAACTGAGCTTAACGTAATATAGTATCTACAATACTTTGAAAAATAAACTGGTAAAAGAAGGAGCTGTTGCCTTAATGCTAAATTTACTTTTGGTAGGTTTTTGTCCACACTTAAATTTTAGACAGTATTTTGTGGTTTAATACACATTCACAATGCCAAAGAAACCCTGTAAGAAAGAAGACTTCTTTTTGTGTTTGTTTGTTTGTTTGGGTTTTTTTGGTTTTGTTTTGTTTTTGTTTTGTTGTTTTTTGTTTGGTTTTTTTTTTTTTTTTTACTAGCCTAAACCAGTGGTACTCAACCTTTAACAGCTGGAGAGCCACTTCTTTATTAAATGGAGTTGTAGAGCACCATAAAAATCAAGTATCCACCGTGTGATTTTTTGTTTTCCATCATGACACTTCAATGTGTGATGACGCTGCCTCTCCATCATCACATATTGATACATCACGACATGACACATCAGCACCCTCTCTCCCAGCAGCAGTCTGTCGTCAACCCCTTCTGGCTGCTAGGAAGGAGTGGGGTGGGGGGTGGAAGGGGCAAAAGGGCGACTTTTCCCCCATTCCGCCCCACGGCTGCTGGGTGGGAGGTGATCTCTACTCTTACCTGTGGGGGGGTCCCAGCAGCTCCTTTTCTTTCCCCCTATGGGAGGGGGAACTTCAGCGACTCCCACACTGCTGGTCCATTTGCTCAGTGCTCCCCGCGCTGCCTGACAGAGTGGAGCGCCGATCAGACGCCTACATTGCGAGAGCCGCCTGTAGGGCCATGAAGAGCCACATCCGGCTCTAGAGCCACAGGTTGAGTATCACTGGTCTAAACAAAGCCAAAAAGGTACAATAGGATAAGGGCCCCTGTTTAGATCCTGAAAGGATCAGATAAAACCACAAAAATAACCCTTAAGTAAAATATAAAACATACTGTCTCGCTTTTAACATTTTCTACTCGTAGCTATCCAGCAAGTTGAGTAGGAAGCTAAAGGCAGGTTTTCCTCTTTATACTTTCAGAACACTGCGGGGGCTTGTCCACAAGCACGCAGACATGGATGCTTTGCACATGCGTATGCTGTTTGTGGTCTACAGCCCACGCAATAGTCCTTCCAAAGGTATAAGCAGGAAAACTCTCTCTGTTTAATATGGCCATTCATCCAACAGTCAACAAGACAAAATTAAAGGAGCTAAATAGCAATAGAGATACTCGATTGTATTTTGCTTGCTACTGTTTGATTACTAAGAAATAAGCATTTTTGTAAAAGATGTTAAGAAAAAAGAAATAGGAACCTTGGCTTGAGAGTGTCTTGTCTCTATCGATCACTATAGCACCAGTGATTTCTTTTTTATCAGTGTTTGGCAGGGCTGTGTCCGATGAGATGCAGTAGAATAAAGCACAGATCGGATCAAACTCTGGGTCTGGTTCCAAATCTCGTCTGGTTCGAGCATGTAACTCCATACTGATGAGGGTAAGGTGTTGGACCTACCAACAAATAGATACAGGAAGTTAGTATGTTTCGGGGCTTTCTTCAAAAAATTTAAGAGGAGATTATTAGTGCAAATTAGTGCATTTATATGGTCGCATGATATTGTAACTAAGAGGTCGCACCTGAAAATTAATAGAAGTGATTAAACATTCATCTCATTTTTTTGTAAAAAGCATTATCTTACAAAGAAATTTAATCGCTTAATACATTTTTATACTCAATTATTAAAATTCAGTATTTGTTTTTTGAGTGCTATCTTCTTCTACCAAAAGCAGAAAATACAAACAGAAATATTCAGCAATTGTAAATCCTTGTACTGTTTTCGAACAGCTTTGCATATTGAGCTGAATTAAGTTTCCGGACTGACCGAGAACAAAGAATCACTGCCGGTCTTTATGTTCTTTTCCCTCCCTCACCCAGGGCGTACAAACAAGCCTGAGGACTCAGTCACCTACAGGGAGGTGTGGAGAATACCTCACCTTCCCTTCGCTTGCATTAACGAACTTCCACATCATCTTGCGACTGCTTTTTGCAGAACGGTTTGCATGAAGAAGATGCTAATGGCTACAGACTGTACAATTTTGACTCTACAATACACATTGCAGTGTTTAATACTGTTTCAGTGTTATGTTGTTGCTCTGTCTTGCGTGACGTAGTTGATCATGTGGACTAGTGGGCAAGCTGGAGGGACTACAAGGGAAAAGTTACAAATATTTCTGAGTATGTAAGCTGCTCTGGGTGCAGCCTGATCTCCTCCAGATTTGCATCCTAAATTACTGCAGCCATTACTGAAATGAAATCTTACTGTCAAGCTCTAGCTTCATTTCCTGCAAAATCATCGGTTTCTGGTGGCTTCCCCCGTATCACCCGTTCAGTGCATCAAACTGCTGCCCCCCCGTCTCATCGGTAAACTGGTCAAGCGCCAATGCCAAGCCACGGATGGGGTGGCTGTCTGGGAGCACACACGTGCTGGCTGGCCAGCTGGCAGCCGGACGCAGCCCTGCTGTGTTCACACTGCAGCCCCCTCTCCAGCACCAGGGCTGGTCCCTCTTCCCAGAGCGACCACTGACCTACAGGAGATACGCAGAGGCACTCTGAGGCATGCGTCATTTTATTCGAAGTAGTAGAAACTGGCGAACAGGTTCAGAAGGTAACACACACCGGGGGGGCCTGACTGAATGATGCCAGATGCCTTGTTTCTTAAGGAAATAACTCACAAAAGTTATGGTCAACTAATCTTTCCAGGAATGTTTTTATACAAAACTTACTATTTCTTCCTTTTGATCTTTCTCTAATTTTTTACAGGAAGGTTTACCACCTTCTCAGCAGAAACACTGTGACATTTAGTTCAATACTGTTAAATAAAGGCATCTGGAGATCAAGCTGAAACTAGCAGAGCAACTACTTAAAGCTGCAGATATCACACACTGATTCATCTTAAGTCCGGCAGGGACCACAAAGAAAAAGATTTTTAAATTCTACCTGATAAACTTTTATTTTATAAAATAACATGTAACAGTAAGTTACCTCATGTAAAGATTTTGCTTCCTGCAGGTTTTCCACACTGACTTTAAAACCGTAAGTGTTATTTAAAGATGGTCCTTCAATCTGAGAGGTCTCCTTCTTTGGAGCACTGAGGGCAGCAAATTGGTTCTTAATGGGGGGGGAAAAAGCACAGTACAATATTGAAGAAACTACAGGTTGCTAAATTCATATGCAATATTAAATACAAATTTATCAATGAAAATCAAATGCTACACTACAATTGCTAAAATAAACCCCAATGACTTTCACTGTCTCCTCATGTCACTTTTCAACAGGAAAACAACAGTTCTAACTTTCTGCCTTTTAGGAATAATTTTAATGAAACCTCATAGTAAAGCAAGAGTCAGTTTGAAATACTTTTTAAAAGCCCAGAACCCCAAACAAAAAACCCAAACCCCACACATATTGGCTTTCTTAGAAGTCTGAGGACAGGGGAACCAGCAAATCTCTATTCTCTCCCGAGCAACAATTCATCAAGAGGCTCTGCTTCCGTCACCGCTTTTCAAGGCGCTGAACTAAGGGTTTATTGAAGCACCCACTCGGACTGAGTGACTACCAGGACGCTGAGAACAAAAGAAACGACTGTTGGCTCATTTCCGTCACGCACTTGCCCCCCGGGCTGTTCCCAACACGTGAAGCATAAGCACCGTTTAGGGAAAACACACGAGTCTGACCGTTTTATGCGACCCACTCCCTTTCTACTCTGCCAGGACACCAGGGCCATTCACTGCCTGTGCTGTTTGCAGAAAATGCTTAGAACATTGTCTGAAAACCAGTCCAGAGGCACATAAATATCCACGTCTTGTGTGTGTATACATATATATACCCCCCCCCCCATATACAAAAAAGGGAAATCACAATAGAACTTAGAAAGGATGTTGTAACTAGAAGAGCATTCTTACACCGTGTCTCTTTAGTGTTTCATTAATGTCTCACTACCCTAAAACATAGAACAAACTCTCACTACCCAACTTCCCCCCCTGCATATTAAACTGATTTCTTCTTCCCAACTTCTGAGCGTACACTGATTCTATGGCAATTGCACCCTAGCATTTTAAATGTATTTTCAAGATCTTAACAGCAAGAAAAAAAAACAAAACAGAAGAAAAAGAATGGAAATGTGTATGCATGGCATAATAAAAATACATCTGTACATAAAATCTTAATTTACCTTCATGTGTGTGGTTAGAAGCACTCTTCGAAGACCATCCATATTATTTCCCCTCTTATGGTTCAGTTTCTGGGCTTTTGGTTCTGTAAATATATATGAGTGCAAAACTGCTCAGCCTCAATAATACTGTCTAGACATTAAACAACATGCTAGAAACAATGAGAGGCATTTGGTTAACCTTATAAACAAATATTATATATAGAAACAAACACAGTTTTATTCTCTGTCCAATGCAAAGCACAGCTATTAGAATTTGGTATTTATGGACATTTAGGAACGTATAGTACAAGGCCAGTAAATTAGCAAACCTCACAATTATGACTTTAAATGTTGCAGTGTTACTCACACTCTACATTGAGATTACATTTGAAAAAATACAAGCAGTATAAGCAACAATATTTCAAAATCCCCCAAATAAGCTATACTTTTACATTTTTTTTAACCAACACTTTGGAGTTCAGATACTAGAGACCATCAGGAAGCAAAAAGGTATTCTGCTTCTAAACTTTTTACATAATTCAGTAGTTACTTTAACAATAATGCGCAGGCGTTTTCCTTTCCAAAACTAGTTTTAAATGCATTTTTGTGAAGATGTAATTCTTTTCTCATTATGTCAAAAGAAATATAACATCATATTCAGGAAATTTTTTTGGCGTATCATTAGAATCACTTAATGGATTTACCTGTGGATAAGGGACTCAAACCAGGAACCTCAGGTACCCCATCTTCATTTTTTCTCTGCACAATGGGTGTACTATGTAGGCAAATGGATTCAGAATTTCCAGGATCTTCATTAACTGGAAATGGAAACATGTCAAAGGATGTCCTAATGTCCTCTGGGGTGCATGAAGAGTTTTGTGTACTTCCAACAGGTACTACATCGTTTCCTTCCACAGAAGACAAAATGATATCCTGACATTTCCAGTCTGTGTCTTCTGAATTGGACTGCTTGGGATCTGGAGATGCTACTTGCTGCCAAGGAGGAAGTACTGGAGAATCTGGTGAACTGTAATTGACGTAATAATCTTCCTCCTCCTCTTCCTTATCATGTTCTAGTGTTGAAGCAGTAAGTGTCTTGCTTTCAGAGGGAGCTTTATTAAAGTCTATGTCATTTTTAGTATTTACTGAAGTTCCTATAGTGCTTATAGACTTATCACAGGTTTCCTTGGTTTGTGTTTTTGTAGTTTCTGCCACAAAAGCAGGAGAATTCTTTGTAGGCACAATAGTTCTTTCATCTTCCAGGCTAGATAAATTGAAATCTTTAGCTGCTTTTACTACTTCTATAGATTTCTCTTCAGACAATACTGCAGCGCTGAAATTCTCAGCTGCCTTTGCCAGCTCAGCAGGATGATTCTTAGGCAATTTCTTGAAATGTTCATACTCTTCTTTGGCATGAAGCCATATCTGAACTTGCTGTTGGCTTGGAGCACACTTGCATGGCATTATGACTATTTTTTTGTCTTCACTAGTTTTATGGCTATTACTTTCTCTTCTATTAACAGTAGAGTGACCATTTCGAGGAGGAGACCCTGGTCTAGGACTCTCTGTCATTGCTGAGAATGCAGTTTTCCAGAGTCGTAGACCTTCTAATGAGAAGTCCCCCTCAAATTCGAGCAGGTCATTTGGAAGTCTAGTTTCCACTGTGAGAAGCCGTCCTCCAATCTCCCTATGAAGAAAATAGTTTCATTTACCGGTTTGCTCTAAACTGCATTGCAGGCAGTCATAAAGATGATATACAAGCAGAGTTCTGCTAACTAGCTTTCTCACTGTGCAATTCCTGTGGGCAGTATCTTTCTTTTACAAACAAAGCAGGCACATTCTCACTTACTACACTAATAACAAGCAATAAAAAAAAAAAAACAAAACAAAACAAAGTATCATGGAAGAAAATGGGTATTTGCACAGGAAGTACAGCAATTTTCAACTTCAAATGTATGCATATCAGATGGGCTATTTCATGCATCTGTGTCACATAGCAGCATAAAACTGTTTACAGGAATAAATTATGTTTAATATAATCACAAGCATATGTAGACAGAAATGCATTTAACAGTACCTTGGCTTTTCTGGAGCATCTGAAGGATTGCTGCAGAACGGTTCCTGATAAATTGTTTCTGCGAGATCATGATCCAGCAAAGTTGCCATGATTTCTTCACGGCTGGGTGGGGACATGAGAGGCTTAAGAATGTGAGCAGTACGAGATGTCAAACTTCCATTCTTTGACTGTGAGGGAGAACTGGTTGATCTGGGCGAACTATCTGGAGTTGGAGTTAATGCCTCATTGTTTCTCGAAACGTATAATTCTAAATCCTCAGACGCTGCATCTATAAGTTCACCATCAGGAGAAGACAATATAGATGTAAAAGAGGTATTAACTGAATCAAGTGGTTGACAGGGTTCAAAAGTGGTTTCTTTTCTAATGTGGCTTTGAATCCAGTCTGAGCTGGTTGGCTGAGGAAGGTTAAGAAATCTCTCTTTATTTACTGTATTTCTATTCAATTTGAATTTTTCATTCAAACAGACCTCAGTCTCTTGCGTACAAGAGGTATCAACGGAACTAGATCTAGAAGTTGAAGGATGAACGTTTTTCCTCCATTGGCTGTGGCAGTGGTTCTCATTATTATCCAGTGAGGTTTTCTCAAAAAGCTCAGGGCTCAGGGAACCAGATCGTATCCATTTACTTGTGCTTGAAGAATGCTGCTTTTCCTCCTCAGATTTTTGGTCATTATGACACAGAAAGTCATTTTCTGTTGCTTGTCCAGAACCAAGATCCTGAACTGCATCGCTCAAGAATTTCTGGGGCAAATTTTGATCTGCTGGGACAAACTGACTTGCAGAATAAAAACTGCAAAATCCACTCTGCCCTATGGTATTAATATCAAAGTTGTAATTGTGGTCTGGAGACAAGCTGTCTTCAAGCGAGTAGCAGCTTTCAAAACCAGGGTCTGAAAAAAAAATGGGGCTGTCATCAGAAACGGAGTGATCAATGCGACTGGTGATCTGCTGGCTTAAAGACTCCATTTTTGAAAGTTTTGGTGTTTTTTCTTTCGGTTTGGTATTCCTGGGAGCACGAGATCTTCTTGGCGATGTGATTGACCGTGACCTTTTGATCGCTTTACTCTGCTCAAGAGGGCATGGTGTACTCCTGCCCAGCTGTGTTTTAGCTGGTAATGGTTCTGGTGTAACACCTGCGTTCTGAGCTTTCTGCTGTCTCTTCTGGAGCAACTCTTTCAGAACAGCCAGGCCAGACTGTCCTTCACTGAACGCTGATGGGGCCACTACAGACCGATTTTTACACTGGGAGATGGGTTTTGGCTGCATGGTTGTTTCTGACGCAGACCTCTGTTTTACTGTTACAGGTTTAAAATGTGACATATCCAGAATAAATCCTCTCTGGTTTTGATCCCAATTTAACTGCTTCACTGGACTCTTCAAAGACGTTACAAAACAGTTCTTAGGCAACTGAAGTGGCCCAGGGCTTTCCTCAGATGACTTGAGAATAGAAGAACAAGGATCAGAATGCTTGGATGCCTCTGGTAAACAAAAAATCTGCTGTTGATTACTGTCTTTACAATGCACATAGTTAGTGGCATGTAACTGATCCATCTTTGCTGCGTCCAAAGAGTCACGAACTTCATTTAATTTCCCAGCTGGTGGTAAATATCTGTTTTGCAAATTTTTTATCTCTTCTGCTTTTGTAGAAGTCTTCTCTTTAGAGATACGTGCGTTCTGTGTTACCTGAGTTGAGTGATTAGATGGATCAAACAGGTTTTGAATGAGAGCAGAATCCTTCATTCTAAATACAGCGCTTTGAGTCCTGGGTCTCTGAGAGCTCATTTTTGGTACTTCCCTTCCAGATGCCACAGGAGAAGATGCGAAAGACGAATGGGAGTCTTCTCGTGGAGCAGGTGAACACTGTGCATCTACAGGCCTATCAATTTCCATCAGTGAATGAAAACAGCCCGCTGAATTACCCTGGGCATCAGCTGCTGAAGGGAGCTGTGCCGGCGGCAAACATCCCGCCGAACAGCCAGCAAGAGCACCGGCTTTCCGGTTATGAAGTGGCTGCGAGTTGGCAGAGCTGAAAGAAATCTCAGGCAGATCTTGGTGTTTCAGCAAAAACTTTACTTCTGCAGTTGAGCGAGTATTTCCTTTTTCATCTTTAAATACAACCCGCTTTCTTGAGGATGCTTTTTCAGCTGGTGTTTGTCTCTGTTTTGTTCTAGGTTTCTTCTTTCCATCATCTGATGTTTTATCAGCCTGATTAATCTTTTTCTTTTTCTTGGTAGATACAGTGGGGCTAGCAAATTTCTTTTTACTTTTCTTAACCTGAGTTTTTGCTCTACTATTTTTTCCTACACTAGAATTAACAATCTTGCTGTTGTACATATTGGGCCCCCTACTAAATAAAGCTTCTCTGTCCAGGTTGGTCAAAATTTCTTCTGCTTTTGGATCAGTGGGAGACCAGCAGCGAGGGGGAGATGTATTTACTGGGCTTGTGCTTCTCTCAGAAAGAAAACCTAACTTGGACATAACATCACTATAGTTATAGTCACAGTCTTCAGCTTCAGCATTGTAGGATGGCGAAGGAGGAGAAAGAATTGTATGAGTCCTTTTTCTGAAAGATAAAGTTCTTTTAATATTTTTACTACCTGTTTTTTGTGGTTTTCCAGCTTTTTCTTGGTTGACTTATGTTTTGCTTTTCTTTTGTGACTTTTCTTTGGTGTTAGTGGATAAATAGGATATTTGGTCGCAGGAGAGTCAGGAACTTTTGGCCAAAAGTCCTTTAAAGGTGCAAGCTTTTTATATAAGTTCATCTTTTCCTCTGTGAGTACTACTCTTTCCTCACTAGAATCTACTTTCCCTAGTTTAACAAGCATATTTTTTCTCCCTCTAAATCTATTGATGATAATATATTTAATAATAACAGGTGGCAATTTTTTAGAAAGTTTTCTACGCTTTCGAGACTTCTGAGACCCATCCAAACTTTCAACACTTTCTATCGGTTGAGGTAGATTAATTTTTGAGTTGTGTGCGACAAAGCTTGATTCACTGTCTTCAGTCTCATAATTTACCTTCCTTTTCGTTCGGAGCGTGTATTTATTCCCACATAATCCAAAAGACTGCTCAGTTTCAAGAGATCCATCTGAAAACTGGCAGTCAGTATAATTAGCAGTACTTGTAGGCATTTTGTTTTCAAAAGCCTCAAGAGGAACTTGAACCAAGTCACTAGGTAAAGCACTATCCTTATCAGGAATATTACTACAAGTATTACCTTGTGTATAGCAGCTTTCCTTCACCGAGGCAACATCATTTACACTTGCAGGCTCCTGATGACTGATAAAACTATGTTTCTTTTTATTCAGCTTCAGCCTGGACTGTTTGTTGCCTTGCTGTAATTTATAGGTCACGGGAGCTAATTTCTGTGGTCGACTGAGACAATTAGAAAGAACAACACTAGGAAAGAACATATAATGTGCTGCTTGTTGACTGAGGCTTGGCTTTTCTGCCTTATGCTCCTGAAACTCTTCATACCTAATTTTCAGCTTATTAAGGCCACCTTCATCAGTGTTATTTTCAAGTGAATGTACCACAGTTCGACTGCCTCCTGAACAAGACACCAATTCACAATTTTCTGTAACTGTTGCTGGAAAAAAGCTATTTATACTTCCACTGCTGGATTTTTCATTTACTTCAGAGGACATTTTACTTTTGGAGTGGCTCAAATCGGAAAAGTTAAATAAGTTTTTATTCAACATGCTGTCACCAATGTGGCGGCCCACATGCATGAAAGAGACATCTTTTTCAGCCTTTCTGATGCTAGTATACTTCCTACTAGGTACCTGTCTGCTCACTGATGAAATATCATCTTCATACTCAAAAATATTATTTTCACATGAAGGAACTGGGAGAGTATCTTTCTTGTTACTCTCTTTGTGAGAGTTTTCTGCATGGGTACTATTGCTGAATGGAGTTGGGTACTTTGCTGAGTAAGTGCTTTCTTTTGTAAGAGAATGGACTGAAAGTTCAGGTCTTGTTTCTGTGTTTGGTTGTGAGAGGTCTTCTACTAAATCTTCATTATTCAAAACATGGTTAGAAAGGGCACTTGTGTGTTTACACTGAAAAGTAATTTTAGCAGAAGATGGGGGTTCTAGCGTAGCAGCATCTTTGTGAAAGATTGAGGTCTTTACAGACATTTTGCTTGTTGCAATGACGGAGGAGTGAGTTCGAGAACTTTCATTATTCAAAGGATTGTCTGAAATGGAAGATAAGCAATTTTACTCTAGTTTTCCTGTAAAAAAAAATAAGCTAAGGCATTAACCATTTTAATGACATTTTCCTGAAAGCCCTCCCATCCAAAGAAGAAGCAGAACTCTTCTAAATCACACTGCATTTATGGACGTGAGAACTACAGACCCCAAGTACACGATCTGCTTTATCAAAATCACATCGTCAGTACATTTGTGTCTCAGCCGTTCTGTCATTTACTCCTAAATGGGAGGCTTGCGTATAACTGCCAAAGATTTCATGCTGATTTTCTGACAAAGGCTTCTAAAACACTTGCAGATAACTGAATACAAACAGACTGATTTCTACAAAGGCTCGTACCCTGCTTTGTCCCTGAGAAGTATGCACGCTCATTAGCCCTGAGAAACAAGGAACTTATTTAGATGACTTTCCCCATACAGAAGAGCCATTGCACAAAAAGCTGAAGTCCTGCCTTACAGCATGGCAAAGGCTTTGAATTAACGCTCCTGGGGACCAGGCACAGGTATCGCACTGCGCTTTTACAGAGCAAAGCACCCCCCACCCATTTGGGTGGTTGCGCGAGGAGCCTGCGCCGTTCAGTTAGATCATGAATCCCTGCCCGTGCATGAACACTCCCACACAGACCTGACCAGCCCGGGCCGCGGTCACTGCCCTGTGCACACTCATCATACCCAATACCCGGGACCACTGCTCTCTTTTGCACGTACTGCAGGGTAAGTGCGGACAGGCAGGCGGCAAGTAACGAACTAACAACTGGTTTGCAGCAGCTGTGTGCTTGCTCATGACCACAAGAAACACCAAGTTATTTGAAGGAGTTCATTCCTCTGCAGAGAGGCAGTTTACACAGAGCTCCTGGCACACAGCAATTTGTTCCTGTGTCCGTGTCTTTGGCTGAAACGTTGAAGGGGGACAGGAGTTACAAAACGTGCTGTGTGACCTGGAAGCATGTTGCACACTTTCATACCAGGCAGGGTATCCTTTTGGCCTTTACTGTAAATCTCAGCCAATTTGGGGATTATCTTAGATTCATGCTGCCTTCAGTTTAGCAATTTATTTGTTGCTGTGTGAGAAAAATAAAAGGAAGTCTCAACCAGTTTCTAATAACATTTTCTAATGCATACGCAGCCCCTGAGCTGTGAAACACAGCTGGGAGATGCTGCCTATGATTCTTTGAAGGTAGGAGTCCACACAAAGAATGAGGATGATTAACTGAAAACCAAGAAAATAGGAGTTTAGTGAAGTGTCAACGAACACTTGGAAGACATCTGACTATTCAGACACAGAAACTGCAGAAATACTTGTCAGTCACTCAGATGTTATAGACGCAGATTCGTGTGTGGGTAAGCATTTTCTAATTTAGAGAAACTGGACTGAGATCTGTTTTGAATTTACTCTATCTCCTATTATAAGAAGTTGATGTAAAAGTTCACAGTAATAAACTCATTCTAAGCTGACATTCTTCTGCATGTGGTACTTCATATACTTAAAATATTCTAAAATTTAAACAATGATTTAAGATACAGTCTCATTAGTCAGAAGCATCCGGTTTTACATTAAATTACAAAGTACTGCAAGTAAGGAAGTTACAGTTGTATATTTTTCAAAACCAAATCATATCGGTCACGTATTAACCCTACCATTATACCTATAAAAGCAAAGGAAAAAGCAAACTATGCTTTAAACAGCGCACACAGAAGAATACCTGTGGTTGTCTATGTAATAAGCTCACGTTCTCTAATAAATATATCTATTAGTGATTCGTAAGACATATGTATTTTATATACTAATATATGAAGTTTGTTACTTTTGTCAAATAGCTTCAAGAGACATGAACGAACGCAGAAATTCTGTAAAGGATTACAGTCCTGCCCTGAAGAGCAAACGCGGTAATAGGAAATTAGATACATGCATGAGCACAACCAAGGTTTTACATTAACCAGTTTGTAGTATGGATTAAGAAAGAAGCTTCTGTGCAAAGTGGTGTTAACCACAAATTTCAAATTTTCAAGGCAATGAAGTATGACTAATACAACATTTCTAAACAAAGGAGAACAATTACTGTTGATTAAACCAAGAAGAAAAGTGAACCTAGTACTGGGAAAAACCCTGGATACAGACACGTATGTTTTCCCCACAAGATCCATACATTTCACATTGCTTTGCTCAACAGAATTTTCTAAAGGTGAAAATATGTAGATTGTCTAATGGAACAAATAATAATAGGTATATATTTGCCTAACCTCAAAGTATGCATTCTGTTAAGTAAGGTTATTTGATCAAAGACAGCAGGTTATAGAGATGACAAGAGATATCTCTACAGATTAATTTATTTTTTTATAGATTTTGAAAGGCAGTTTCTTCTGCATCAGCTTTGCCACTGCATGGTTTTAACTCACGCAATCCCAAGATGTGAACATGCAATCTGCAGAATGAAACAAGCTCAAACAAAGGCTCACATTTTAGCACGTGTGGCAAATACGTGCAAAGTAAAGAACCATTAAACATACAGATTAATACATTTACTGTTTACAAGGAAATCCTAGCAGTATAACTGATCCTACAGAATCATTAATTTTAACACCAGATTTGCCTAACAAATAGTAGCAGAAAAATGCCCCTTGCAACAAGGTAACTGTCTTTTCCATAAAACTAATTAAACAATGCCTTTTTTTGGATCATTAATACAATAGGAAAAGCAGATTCTGGTAATCTGTAGAGGGTACTGAAATTAAAATATTATTGGCTTATAAGGAAGAAGGGCCTGCTTCTGCAATCTGTTGAGAGCATTTCCTTCCAACTGAAACAAGAATTGAAGACGGTTAACGCTTTTGAGAATTATCAAATTGATCTGAAAAACAAACTATGACCCAGGTAATAATTCAACTTCCAAAGCTGCTTTTCTATTTACTTACCACCATTTTCATCCGCAGTCCCATCTAACTGAGGTATAGAGAGATTAGTTAGGAGCATATTGTTACCACTCCACTCCATTTCTTCCTCTGATGATGAATCCTCTTCTGTTGAACTTCGATGCATATTTTTGCCAGCTGACCTAGAGAAAATGAAGCAACTAATTAATGCACAATACTTCCCTTAGAAAATACCAGTAGTCACAGGGAATCTCAAAATCAAAGGGGGGTGGTGCTACATGGCTGTGTAATTGGGGGGGGGGAGGGGGGTGGGCAAAGAGAAACAAACAAGAAAATTGTTACATTTCTCACCAAGAGATTAAAAATATTAATCAGCGTTACTATTTTAAGAGGAAACAGTGGTAGCCAACCATTAAAAGACTACAGACAAAACTAGCAGGTTTCACTGTCTTAAGCAGTTAGAGAAAAGGCATTTAGATGCTTAATTTTATTTAAATTTTACTGAAATTTAATTTTATTGCTTGAAAGTGCTTGAAATTTGAAGAATAGACCAACTATGCAAAATTATTTCAACTTAGCTCTTAGCAAACAGATGTTTAGATTTCTGTTTGTTTTTGTTTTTTTGTTTTGTTTTTTAAGGAATCTTTACTGCATTGTAACAATTCTCTCTTGGCAGGCTTAACTAAAGCATAACCACAAAAATAGTGTTTGTTTCCATCCCTCCTTGAACATTCTGAAGATGCTGTTGCTAATACTTAAGTCACTTACTGTTCTACACTGTCCTGGGTTGAGTGAGTGGTGGAGTTTTTTGGTAGCAGGGGAGGGGGCTATTGGGGTGAACCCCCTGGGAGAAGCTTCTCGAAGCTCCCCCAGCTCCAAGTCAGCTCCACTTCTGTTTGGGAAATTGAGCCCATCAGCTGCGCCTCTGCGATAACGTATTTAAGAAGGGACGTGGTGACGGGCAGTGGGACTGGTGAGGAGGAGTTGCTGCAGCTGCGTGAACACCAAGGTCAGTGGGGGAACGGAGGAAGAAAGGAGGGGGGAGGTGTGCCGGAGCAGAGACCCCCCTGTATCCTGTGGGGAGACGGCAGGGCGGCCCCCCCTGCCACCCATGGAGATCTACGGTGGAGCAGACATTGATTTATGGCCTGTCGCTCCTGCTCAGCTGATCAAGGGTCTGTGCCCGAAGAAGGCCGGGGTCTCGTGGGAAAAGGCAGCCCCGCTGCTGTAATTCAGCGCTGGGAGGATTGCAGCATGCGGGGGAGTCCCACGCCGGAGCAGCTCGGGAAGGGCTGCAGCCGTGGGAGGGAATCCAGTTGGAGGAAGTTAGTGACCCATGACGGAGCAGTGTGGGGAACGCTGCGGCCCGTGGGAGGGACTCATGTCGGAGAAAGTTTGTGGAGGACTGTCTGCTGTGAGAGGGGGACCACGATGGAGCAGGAGGAACAAGTTTTGGACACTCCCCTCACCGAAGATGAAGGAAGTGGCAGCGCTGCCTGCACCCCCCATTCCCTGCCCCTGCGCCACTGGGGGAGGAGGTAGAGATATCGGGAGCAGAGCTGAGCCCGGGAAGAAGGGAGGGGTGGGGGGAAGGTGTTCTCAAGATGTGGCAATGCTTCTCACTGTCCTGCTCTGTTAAGTGTTGTTGTCAGTGTCTGTAATAAATGTATGTTCTTTTTTTCCTTCCCCTAACGAGTCTGCCTTTTGCTCGTGACCATAAAGGGGGATTTTCCCCATCCCAGTCCTATCTTGAACCCCAAGCCTGGCTCTCTGTCCCTTCTCATTGCCGGAGGGGAAGGGAGAGAGAGCTGCTGCGTTGTGGTTGGCTGCCAATCAGGCCTAAACCACGACATACACTGCCATTTTTACAGTCACAAATCTGCTGGGGGAAAAAAAAAAGAAAGTAGTAAATCTACAAAGAAAAGCTTCTAGGGACTACTAACATTTTTAAGGTGTCATGGCTTTATATGGGGAAAAAAAGAAAAAATATGCAGAAAAACACAAAAACCAAACCCTCTGGTACATTACAACTCTAGAAGCACTTAGGAATTTGATTTCTTCTTTAAAATAAAGTGTGAGATGGACATAATTCTTCACAGAAATATTCTGTGGCTACAAAAGAAAAATCTAGGTAAGTATTAAGGAACTGAGGTTTGAGCGGGGTTTTTTTTGCTTTGTTTTTTCTGTTTGTTTTTCTTTTTAAGATAATAATAACCTATCTTGTTAGTTTGATATATCAAAGCATTATTGTGTAGTACCTTAAAACATATAAATACAAAGGTTTTGAATGTTAATTACAAGGAGAACATTCTGCATTCTGAGGGTGTTCAAACCCCAGAACATGCTGTCCACACAGGCTATCCAAATTCTGTCTGTGGAAATACTCGAACCTTGACCAGAGAAGGCCCTTAGCAACTGATCTATCCAAAGCTGCTTTGACCAGGGAACTGGACTACATAGCATTTAGATGTTTCCTCCAGTCTGAATTATGCTGTAATCCTATGCATGAAGCAAATCTTTGTCAACTTTAGTAAACCCAGTCAGGCTGGAGACAACTTCTGCAGATAACACCTTGGATCTCTCTGCATTCAAGCCCATCAGTTTAGATTCCAGGGGAATTTGTGTGACACACTATGATATCACCATACCCCAACCAGTCCAGGTCCTGATGTTTTTTTTTTTTTCCTCCAGTGCAGCACAGATCAAACCAAAGCCATTTAATTCAGTCAGTAGGATGTTCTTACTCCTCATTATTGCAATATGCTTTTTGGGATAATGGAAGATTGGTGAATACCCAGTAACAGAAAAGTGATAGTACAGACAGGGGAGGATGCATTAGGAAGCAGTGCAGACAGAATGAGCCTGAGCAGAATAAGGCTGGACCCACCATCAGGCTCAGACTGGCTCTTTATGCATGGGCTGAATCATGAGGGGGCAGACATAACCATGCTCTCTTCTGAAGTCAGTCCAAATTCTGCAAAGATCACACTGAAACAAAGCTTGTAATTCCCTCTGAACATGACTTGATTCCCTGTGGAGGCACCTGGGATGTACACTGCTTTCTCTCTGGGATTAAGATGTAGGCATATATGAGCAAGTCATTCGTGAGCCAGCTCATCAGGTCTGATGAGTTTTTAAAGAGGGTTCTTCGCTGCATGAAAGCAGTCAATTGCTCCAGGATGCTACCTGACTCCAGGAGTTGTACATTCATGCCCATACAGAGCTGTGCCTGAGCTAATAAATTCTGCAAGTTATAGGCTGGTTTTACACAGAAACTACCACTGAACTGAAGATTAACGTTAAGTGTTTTAGATGGAAATTCCAACTTTTCAGACTGCTGTGAGGGAAAAAAAATTAAGAAAATCACGTCAGATAGGAAAAGTAGCTTTAGAGATGAATTATCTCTACAACTGGGAAACTAATGATCTAACTTCTGATTCTGTTATAACTTTTCTGTAAACCTACATGGCAGAAAAGATTAAATATTTCTATGCCTCTCTTGCTCTCTGAATCATAGTGTAATTATGGTTTCTGATGTATAAAAAAAAATAATCAAAATGTTATTATCTGTGAAGTCTCTCATCTTTCAAATAGAATTAGAAATACCAGGTCTGCCAAAAACAGGGGTGAAGAGAAACTGGAGATAGCTTCTTTCAATGCCTGTCAGTGCAGACTGTACAAAGGGTCATTACAACCTGAGAAGGTGTTCCAAGAATCTTGGCCTTAAAAATATTCAAGCTGCTGACCTTTAGCAGTCCAGCAGAGTGAGCAACACTCATGTTTTGATTTAAGATTTGAGCATAGAAACAAATGGGTGTTTTTCTCAGGCTTCTGGGTCAGTCTTCACAAGAATACTTCTTAAATATTCACTTCAGTAAAAAGTTACAGGCACATGAGGTGTCCAAGATACACCTTAACATCTGTGCTACATCCAGAGTGTGACCTTAATAGGAGGTCACAACTAAAGTTTCTGCTATTTGGATTCCACCAATAACCTACTCAATTTTTCCTCAAACAGCAAACCAGAAGTTCAGGTCTAGCCAAACCTAAACGTTTAATCTTCATTTCTGTATAAACCTGACAACTCACAGCATCATCTGAACAACTACATTCTATCCCAAGATCTGCATAGATTTTTCCAGTGCTGTCAACAGAGACCTCTCTATAGTTTGTTCACTGGCCTCGTAACACACTTGAAAACAGGGTGGGAGGAAGGAACGATCCGGCAGAAAATAACATATTAAGAAAAGAAAATCACATATATACCTTCTTTTTGGCCCAGGCTCTTCAATGCTACTGTCCCACCTTTGGGACATTAACAAGCTAAGTTCCATTTCTTCTTTCTCACACTGTGGCTCGTTTTCTTCATCATCACTGTTCTGAGTATTTCGACAGCTTCCAAGAGAACGATGGTGAGAGAGTGGTTTGTGATGTCCCATCTGATATCCATCATTCTCCAATCCAGCCAACAGATCAATCATGGCCTCATCAGTACTACTGTCCACTGCAGAAAAAGCCCATACAAGTAGAATCTGTATTTTGTTCTACTTGTAAATGACTAGTTATAGTCTACCAGTAAAAAACAAAACCAACCAACTAAAACAAAAAAACCCCTAAACGTTTAAAAATCTACTAGTTACTGTCCAAATCAAGGCAGGCTACAGAAGCAAAACTCTTTTCATATCTTATTTTTTCAAGTTTTATGCTTTGCTATATTTTCTAGTGCTTTATCTAGAATCCTGACAACCTTCTTTTTTTATTTCTGCCCTCCTCCTCTGAGTGTAGCAGATTTAGTGGAAGCACTTCTCTCTTTCTCTCCCCACCCTCCTATTACCTCCTCGCGTTCAGTAAAGCATCGCTCTCCCCTTTTATTTCAGCATGAGCGCCAGCTTCTGAAGCATCACTGACTTCTCTTGCTCTCCCCATTTCAATGGCTGCATTAATTTTGTTGGGTATTTCTCTCTGTATCACTTGAAAGACTTTCAGTCACTGCATCTCATGAAAGGTGGTGCTGATTTTGACCAACTCTTTCTTCTTTCCTTCTGTCCTTTACTACAATGCTTAACTTCATCTCCCTTTTCTTTCCACTATAGCCCATTCTCTTCCTAGGTTCCTCTAAACACTGAAAGTTTACCTGATTTCATTCCTCCCTCAATTTTTTTATTTCCCTTTATTTGGCCCAAGCTTACACTAACTAACACATGTGCTTGCCTTCTTATTTATTTTTATTTCTTAAATACCATTGAATATCCTTCCAAGTCACAATTTTTTCTCACTTTCCTCCTGCTTACCTTTCATCTGACCTCATAACCAATTTATGATCTCCAGTCTACCAGGCATCTTTGTTACTTCTCTCTCCTTCTCCTCTGGCTGAAGTACTATAATCTCTACTTTCCTTCCTCAGGAAATATCCTATGATTTACAATGATCCTGAGAATCATATAAAATAGGTCTCAACATCGGTGAGAAAGGCATTTTCCATATTTACAAAGGCTTCACAAGACACCATGCAACCGTTCAGAACGGAAACCCTCCCCTTTGCCAGAGTACTGAATTGACCCACTTTGAACTGTACTTTCTGTTCCTGGCTCCTTTGCCCTTTGTGAGGTCAATCATTAAGCTCCAACTTTTACTTCCCATTAATATAAACCCTGTGTACCTCACAACAGCAGCGGTAGAAGCAGTGCTCTTCACAGCCCCTGTGACACTATGACTCTACAAAGGCATAGTAAAGACTAGTCCATGCTATGAAAGAGCATAAGAGACCCAAAGATGCAGCATGTTTACTCATGGTCACACAAGGCACCAGCAATTAGTAGCCCCATGATGAGAAGAAAAAACAAACAAACAAACAAAGACAAAAAAAGAGAGAAAAAGTCATAAAATCTCCATTTGATTCCCTAGCCACTGTAAAAAACAGACCATTTCAACACTCCTATTTGGTTGAGCAATTCAAATGCATAGTCATAAGATGTACCCTATATATTATTTTAGCCACTTCTCATCCTCTCAGCACAACCTCCTCACTCAAAAAAAACCCACAAAAAGAAATCAATGCTCATATTCGTCAGCTCCCACATCACTATTTATAATTTTCTTGCTAAATCCAAATCCTTGCCTATAAAACTTCCACAACCAAAATCCTTCCTACTTTCTGCAAAATAAAACAACACTGAAAAATACTCTTAATCTTACTCCATCCACTCCTCCCTTCTTTGCAAGGAAGGATTCTATATTGTCATATACCATATTACCCACGGACATACATTGTTGCCCGTACAGTATCTCGTTGCCTATGCACATATTCACACCACGTATGTATCAAAGGCGCCAGAGGTTATGTGTTTTAGATATCCCATGCCTGACCCCTCTCTCCCCAGCACCTTGTAGTATCAACTTGAGTGCATATTAACATTATACCTCATGTTTACTTAACAATGTATCTATAGAGATAGCACAAACAACGTTCTTTTCCTCTCCTCTAGAACATTTGAACTATTTCTACCTGAATTAGCTTTTCATACAAGTTCCTTTGTTGTGTTATTTTATTGTTGTTTCCCCCTTATGCCATTCACATTTGCTGTGATGGTTTTTCTTCCCCTCTTTAATGTTTTACTTCTTGTTTCTTTGTCTTCAACCCAATGCTGAAACCAGGACAGTACCCATAAATTCTGGGAAATGCTCTGCTGCAATTTGCCTCTCATTATCAGCCTAATATACCCCAGTATCGCCAGACAACTGAGCTCTTAAAGACAGCTCCTGAGCATGTTCTCTACCGTAACTGTAAGAATGATGCAGTAACTGCAAGAACATAGTGGATAGACAGTCAAAATTCTCTTTATTCTGACAGGTTTAGTCCTATAACCCCAGAAGCATAAGGAAGAGCAATATCCATTGAGCTGACCTGGCAAGAGGACAGGCTTAAGTGAACCAGTAAAGCACAGTAGGCTCTACAAATACACTGTCCTGGTGACATTTTTTCAGAAAACAGAAGGTGTTTTTTCGGTGGTGGTGGTAGGGTGTGTGTGTGTGAAGTCTCTATCTGCTTGACAAACTCCCTGAGGTAAACTACTTACTTTCTTTCATGACTGGCAACATAAGTGAACACAATAAACACTGTGGAACGATAAAGCAGCCTGGAAGAAAAGACATTCCAGTCATACTCACTGAAAACTGTAGTCTGACTCAGTCTTTGAGACAAAGGCTGAAAGCTCTGACTATTCTCCACAATGTTTAAAATTGCTTCTTCATTAATAAGTGCTTCCTCTTCTTTATCGGTATGCATCCTATTGGATTCTTTAAAAGAAAAACAAGAGAAAGGATAAAACTTCAAAGAGTCACAGACATCAATACATTATGAAAGCAAGCCACTTTAAAATGGATTCTACTATTCAAGTATGTTTCCAGTATTTGCTATGGCAATTTCAAAAATGCTTACTCTAACAGTGATGGAAATAAAAGCAAAACTACTCTTCATTTTTTCATAACTGACAATCAGATCTTCCTTGGCTTGTTTCTGCAAATAGTCAGAACAGCCGAAGTATGACATAGATTTATGCCTGAACAATTATACTATTAAAAATACTCACCTTTGTTCATCTTTTTATCTTTATGCACTTCTACCATATTAGCTGGTGTACACTGAAAGGCTTCAGGAGAAAGTACCTCAGAATGTAGTGTTAGCTCAGCAGAGAACTCCTCTGATCCATTACTGTAGTCCACTGATCCTGACAACGTTCTAGTTAATTGAAAACCAATTTTAAAATGCATATTTAAGGTATGCATAGAATACTGTACTTCATGGCAAATGGCTGAACACTTACACAGAGAAGTCATTTTGCTTGAGGATTTCTTTAAGTCTCTTCTGAAAAAATTTTTCACTCTCTGTTGCTGGCACAAATCCACGGTCTTGAAAATTTGAGAAGTATTTGTTATACAGTTTTACTTTGAAATCTCAACACAGAGCAGCTAAAATTATTAATTCTATTAGGAAACGGCTCAAAGTTGAAGTGTCTACTAATTTTAGGTGACAAGTTTGAGGGCTGATTTTTCAAGTGTATTTAAACACTTTAAAATACTTCACATACTCCCACTGATCTCATTTGCAACTGTGAGTATCAACAGCATTTACAAATCGTGTTGCAATTACACCAAGGTGAGCATCCAGGAAAAGAACAATCAGCGAACACTTTTGAAAACTCTGGTTTATGCAGCCTGAATATTACACAGAAATGCAGGAAAAAAAAAAAAAAACAACAAAAAAAAACAGTCAGAAAGCAGCCTGCCTTAGCCAGACAGCTGCCTCTTTCCTTCTTGCAATCCTCTGGCTTACTTGCCAAATATCATTCATATTTTAAAAGCAACATGGCCTAGGTTCTACAGAGAATAGATCTGTTCATTATGCAATTAATTTGCAGAGCACAGTCTTCCCTGTGCAATGAATTTTACATAAAAATACAGGGATTTGTCCATATTTTCAGAATTTTCACCTAACATCACCTTAGCTATAATTTCACAGAAATTCAAAGGAACTGCCCTTGTGCATTAAACTGCCACAGAAAGCTTCAGGATAAGAGATTTAATTTTGCCAGTACTTAAACACTTAAGTGTTTTCCATCATAAAGCATGCAATCTTAACTGCCATTATCATTCATTCTGCTTTGTAGCTATCTGAATCATGATGCTTTTAGGCAAGGTTATGTATCTTGCTTTTAAAATTGGAATACACATACTGGGCAATCAGTAAGCTTGGAACTGATAAAACAGTACATCTGAAAAGCCCTCAAACTTGATACACTGATTTAAATTCTACCTCCTGCTTGCTTCTCATTCAAAGTTTTTGATAAACAGCTGCACAGTTTATTTTTTTTTTACCTTGTGACTCAGGTGGCTTAATCTGAGAAGATTCACATTTCTGTCTCCGTCGCTGCTTTTCGTCTTCCCATATAGCTTGCAAACCAGGGTTCCTGCCAATCTGGGCTGAAATACGCAATAATACATGAAGGGAAGGCTGTCAATGCGACCAAGTATTCTTCCCCCCAGATTAGATTCTGACACTCTTCTTCATCTCGTTTGTCATTCTAACCTGTAAATTTTTTAATTGCAATTCTTGCCTTACTCTAGGATTCAGTGTTATGCAAAAGTTAAGGTGTAACTTTATTCGTTTACTCATCTTTATTCGTAACTTTATCACTAGATCTCCTATCTGTTATTTA
This sequence comes from Tyto alba, assembly GCF_018691265.1. Lineage (NCBI taxonomy): Eukaryota > Metazoa > Chordata > Aves > Strigiformes > Tytonidae > Tyto > Tyto alba. The sequence continues at coordinate 40,947,873 of NW_024881296.1, read as the reverse complement.
GATCTTTGACTTTTGCTGGCCTTCTCACAAAGTATGCATGTGTATGTATAGATGTATGTATGTACACACACACACCTGATGTCCATACTGCTCTGACAATAGGCTATTCTTAGAATCTGTTTTCTTTCAGAGTCCATCTATTTTTTTTCTTTTTTTTTTTTTTTTTTAAACTTTATAAATTTGTAGATCAACAATTCACTAACACTGAAATCTGGATTGTGGCTTAACTAAGCTCAGCCTTAAAAAAGACAACAACATAGTTCCTGTCCTAAAACTTTTTATATGGAAAGTTACTAACACTTCACCTTCAATATCCAGCTGATTTAAAATGTCCGCAGCTACTGCATCCACCTCCAATTCACAGGTACTTTGCGGCTCAACACCTTTCAACATTAAAGAGCTGCGACAACATAAATACAACAGGTTAATTTTATCAACATGTTGATTTTGAAACATGCATCATCACTGTTTTCTAATTGGACTAACATCTAAAATTTTTCAGGGGGAGAACCTGAATACAGATTTACCAGTTCTCAACCTCATCTGCAAGTCTTTCAATCAGTGGTCATATTCAAATCTAATTAGATGAGAAATTTGGATCTTCAACTTAAAGGGATTACCTTTGTCTTTTGTGGGGAGAAGAGAAAGAAGTGGTAAACAACTCTAATTGGTGCAGCAATTACAATAATGTTCTCCTCCTCAAATACCAGATGCAATGTTCTATAGAACTCTCAGCCAGTAGGACCATCTGCGTTTGCACGATCTTGCGCCCAGAAAACACAGCGGCAAGAATTTTTCTCTCTAATTCACAGTTCAGAGCAATGCGAAACAGTTTAACTTTTCCAACTAAGGGAAGTGAAGCAAAAAAAAAGTTTTATTTTTCAGATTTTATTTATTTAGGGGGCTTAGGGTAGCCTGGTGAATATAAACAGAGTATTAGCATCCCAAATGCAAGCAGAACTAAAGATAACTGGCTTGGTAAAGACGTAACATACCAGAAACAGTTTCAAGCTTCTATAATGATCTGATCATATTTCTGCTGGGCATTTTCAGATCTGCTAAGGTCAGTGACTTTCCACCTGTTGCTGTCAGTGTACTAATTTTAAAGAGTTCATGAAGGAAGCCAAGAAAGAGGAACCTTCTCCCAGGTTTATGTGGAAGTCTGTTTGCCCTTTGGAAATTTTTAGGGAAACAGAGAAAATCCCCACAAAGCTCACCATGGTTAAAATAATGCTATTCTTCAGGACCCTTTGTCTAGGTTAATTAACTGGTGATTTACAACATCTACTTGTATTCCTACATTCCCTGATATACACAGAGCCTCAGAAATCTCAGCATGGAATAGAAGATATAATTCAATAATGTTCTCAACGGTCTCTATAAGCTTTGAATAGAAGTCACTATAGCCCAAGGAGGAAGTAGATGCTGTAATTAAAAGCTGGATATCCCTGATACTATCTAGAAATATGAAATCTGGAAGAAATGCAAAATAAAACTGCCTTGCTTAGGTTGCAGATGACACCAAGCTGAGTGGCACAGCTGACAAGCCTGAGGGATGGGATGCCACCCAGAAGGCCCCGGACAAGCTCAAGAAGTGGGCCCATGCGACCCTCGTGAGATTCAACAAGGCCATGTAAAAAGGCCTGCACTTGGGTCAGGGCAACCACCGGTATCATCAACGCAGGCTGGGGGAACGAAGTGATTGAGAGCAGTCCTACGGAGACAGGCTTGGGGGTGCTGGTGGATGAACAACTGAACGTGACCTGGCAGTAATGCACTCGCAGCCCAGGAAGCCACCCATGTCCTGGGCTGCATCAAGAGCAGTGTGGCCAGCAGGGCGAGGGAGGGGATTCTCCCCTCCTGCTCCGCTCTTGTGAGACCCCCCTGGAGTCCCCTGTCCAACTCCGGGGCACCCAAAGCAAGAAGGACGCTGGCCTGCTGGAGCAAGTCCCGAGGAGGCCACACAAATGGTCAGGGGGCTGGAACACCTCTCCTATGAGGCCAGGCTGAGGGGCTGGGGTTGTTCAGCCTGGAGAAGGGAGGGCGCCGGGGAGCCCTTACTGTGTGTGGCCCTCCAGGGCTTAAAGGGGGCTTGTAAGAAAGATGGCAATAAACTTGTTAGTAAGGCCTGTAGCAATAGGACAAAGGATAGTGGTTTTAAACTAAAAGAGGGTAGATTTAGACTAGATATAAGGAAGACATTTTTTACAATGAGGGTGGTGAAACACTGGAACAGGTAGTAGATGCTTCATCCCTGGAAACATTCAAGGTCAGGCTGGACCGGGCTCTGAGCAACCTGACCTAGCTGAAGATGTGCCTGCTCACTGCAGGAGCGGTTGGACTAGGTGATCTCTAAATGTCCCTTCAACCCAAAGTATTCTATGTAGGGGCAAAAAAATCTAACGACTTCTCAGAAAACATCAGAGAGAGAACTCAATCACAACAATATTCAGTTTCTAAAAGGCTTCAGGGCATCATATTTATTATCGAGATACCAGATAGCATGCCAAGAAAAAAACAAAACTGACTGTGACTTCATCACACTCCCAATCGGTAGTATCCTAGAAAAGAAAAATATTTATTTCTAAACTGCTTTTGCAGAGGTCTATGATACAGACCATCAGCAAACTATAGATTTCATGAAGTTTGGACTGAAGCTAGTTCAGACACATTTTCTTCCTTGAGAGGGCTATCTATGGGCAAAGTGTGCAGTGCTCAGCAGGGAGCTAATTAAAACTGCTACGATGCCTCCTGCAAGCAAGCTCTAAAATATTTTTCCTGACTTTGAAGGAGCAGAAGAGGTTCGCTCAAACGTACTGCAGAAATTAAACTGGTTTAAACAGCTTGAACTGAAATTGAAGGTAAGGGTTGCTTTTATGGCAGCTTCAGTGGTCTACTACTTTACCATCACACCAGAACTCCTGAGATACCCAGCCCACACAAAGAGTCTATGCTGTAAGTGAAGTACAGAACACAGGAGTCCTAAATAGGTACAACATTTCTCCCGTCTCACTTCCTCCTGGCCCTCAGCTTTCCTTGCTTCCCCAAAAGAACAACGCTTGCCTCCACAGAGGTCCTACCTCACAAAGGACAAAGGCTGAGATATTATTTTCAAAAGAAGAAAGGGGCGGGGAGGGGCAGGGATGGGGACACACAACACGACAAATTAGGAGGGCTACTTATCTGAACCGCTACCACAACGTGAACTTTTACTGACTGCTGTCCAGTTCTGTCAGTAGAATGGAGATCTAAGTATTCCTGAAGTGTATCAATGTACCATATGACTTAGTTTAAGATACCAAACCCATTCATTTGTGATTACGAAAGCAAGAATTATCTATTAGGTCTACAATAGTGTATGAACTTCATAAAGATTAAGAAAGACCCTGGCAAACAATTATTTTGCTTTATAAGACTGTTAGGTGGCAGTATCATGCACAGAGAAATCCTAAATTGTTAGGATGTAAGTACTTTATTATGCCTGCATCTATTTTTCCATCTATGAAGAAATAATGTCAGTCAGTTGAAATACCAACTGCATTTTGCATAATGCAGAAATAGCTTCCTGCATCATTAGCGAGAACACTGAGACCTCACAAGGAAATCAGAGAGTTGTTTCTAACTATAAAAAAGTTCTGAAAAAGTCCACCTTTTTTTTTTTTTTTTTTCCCTTTAAAAAAAACCCTCACAGCTTGTTTGCTTAACTGTTTAGGCAAAGAACTGGACAAGATGTAAATAAACAGTGCTAGAAATGTAAGCAGAAATTAAACCAGTTCACGAATAGCTATTTACTGGCACTTATAAGGGAAAAGATAGAGAGGTCTGAAAGGAGATCTAGTTATTTGGTCATTGACTCTTTCTATAAATCAGATTAATACAAAATTCAAGTTGTATTACTAGTTCAATTGCTCAGCTGATGTGTAACTTCACTTCTGGGATAAGAAAGAAACATTCCCCTATGTAAGGCTGATAGGGTTTACTGTGATAACCTCAACCTCTCTACAGAAAACCTAGCTTTCACGAATCACCTTTGCTCTCCTGTATTACACCATAATAGTGGATTTTTTTATCAGAAAGTAAAATCCTGTGTTATACATAATATGAAACTTGGAAACTGAACAGAAATCTCAGCAATTGGATTTTTAATGGAGTGAGGGGTAAGAAAAAATGAACAGGCATCCTGAAAGTCAATTTTAGAAATTGCCAGACACTTAACGTTTTGAAAGCATATACTTTAAAAGCAGAGAAAACAAAGTTTCCAGAATAATTTCTTAGCAGTCATACTTTTAAAATTTGTGATATCACATTTTGTGGCTACATTAATACAGTAAATGTATTTTTCACTCTGTATGTAAATGTATGTTTCACTTGGTTACAGCAAAAGAAGGCAGAGCAGGCTATTTCTTTATTCTAAACATCCAGAAGCAGTCTGGCAGAAGCTGTAAAGCAAGTATCGTGTAGAATTCATTAACGACTGTAAGATGCTATGCACTAATATATGATTACTAATCCCTCCAGCCAGCAGTACTGTTTCAGAGCTACTGTGAGAATTGAGAGAGTAGATCGTAGAACCCAGAGCAGCTCAGCCTTTTAGCAGCAGACTGCCCATGCCCTAATGCACACTTTAAGGACAATCCATTGCCATCACTTCCTTCCCCTCCCAGTCATGCCATCAGCTGAGAAACAAGTCTGTAATATGATCAAAATGCATACTTTTCATGTCACACACTTTGGGTGCTCGTATTCATCAAAGCATTCAAACAGAGCCTTGCCCGCACGGCAGGCGACAGGAACTGCAGGCAAGCTGAAACTTGCATTTTGATCCCATAATAAGAACGAACTGCAAGATCACTTGGAAACAAGAATGAGACAGGAGGCTGCAAAAATCTTGTCTGCTCCCTTCACAAAATCAAAGCACTTCTGGGAACAAGGGAAAAATACACAATGGTCATTGCTATCAGAAGAGTTTCTGATTTTAATACTTTCCCTTGATAAATGACACATGTAAATGACCAGCAACCTGGTCAAGATCTGTCTTTGACTTGTTCGGTAGATACAATAGCAAAGCTCTGAGCTTTCTTTCACTAATTTTCTCTCTAAAAAGAATCCAATTAAAAAAAAAGGGGTGGGGGAGGGTGGAAAAAAAAAAAAAGAGAGAAAGAAAAAAAATTATTGAAAGTTTAAGACAAAAAATATTTTTAATGTTAGTGATCTATTTCCGAATAGCTTGTTTGATGACTAAAACCATTAACTGAAACACTTGCCTTTGCTCTGACAAAAAGATAGCTTTCTATTATTTTTGCTTTGAAAAACACCCATGTCTTGGTTTTCCACATTCCCATCAAGAGCGTGGCCAGTGATTTGTCTTGAAAAGTGATCGGTACCACAGACAGAATTGGCCAAGAGCTTTCCAAATAATCAGATTTTTTATTTATAAAAGACTCTAATATGGGTTTATCCTATAAAAAACAACACTGAATTCAACATTGCTTAATTCAAAACAAAATGGTAGCTGTCACTGTAACTGAAGTCTTTTTCCATAGTAATATTAATTTGAAGCATGTTCTCTGTCTGCAACTCACCAAGACTCAAACGATTTGGCGATCAGAAGCAGAAAAGCTCATTTTGCCCAAGCTCTAAATCAAACAGATATAAGGAGTCTTTCTGTCAAAAACTACCATATTCCAATTAACATGGCATATTATTCAAATAAAAAACACTGAGCTAACAAGAGCCCTTTTTTGAAACAAATTTAGGATTTATCATCATAATTCTCATTAACGCTTTAAGGATTAAGGCAGGGCTGGCAGCCAGAACTGAATACGCCAAAGACCGACGTGGAAACTACTAAATACAACTGACACATACAGCAAGATTTCCGAAGACCTGAAAAATGTCTTCTCAATACAACTGGATTATGACCTTGGCATTTAACAACCTTGTCAAAGTGAGTTGCTAGACACTTGCACTAGCAGAAGTCAGGGCAGTAGCACTACAAGCTTCTGCAACGTCTAGGTAAGCCACAAAGGTCGAGGAGCCATGTGCTCCCACTTTAGGAAAAACTGCAAAGGGCATATGGAAACAGAGCAGCTTTAACTGGCCCGACTAACAATTTACTGGTTAAAACAAAAACGTCGGGGGGAGTGGAAGGAGTACACACTGTTCCGAAGTTATGAAGTTCAACAAGGTCAAGGGCAAGGCCCTGCACCAAGGTCAGGGCAATCCCAAGTGAAAATATAGGCTGAACAAAGATTAGGATGAAAAGCAGCCCTGCAGAGGAGGATTTGGGGGTGTTAGTGGATGGAAAACTGCCCGTGAGGCAGCCCCGTGCACTCACAGCCCAGAACCCCCCTGTGCCCTGGGCTGCAGCCAGAGCAGGGGGGGCAGCGGGGCCAGGGGGGGGATTCTCCCCCTCTGCTCCGCTCTGGGGAGACCCCCCTGCAGTGCTGGGGCCAGCTCGGGGGCCCCCAACAGCAGAAGGACACGGAGCTGCTCGAGCGGGGCCAGAGGAGCCACGGAGATGCTGGGGGGGCTGGAGCAGCTCCCCTGGGGGGCCGGGCTGAGAGAGTTGGGGGGTTCAGCCTGGAGAAGAGAAGGGGCCGGGGGGACCCTGAGAGTGGCCTCCCAGGGCTTAAAGGGGGGACAGGGGAGGTGGGGGGGGACTCTGGATCAGGGGGTGGGGGGATAGAACGAGGGGTGACGGGTTTAAGCTGACAGAGGGCAGATGTAGATGAGATGTAAAGCAGAAATTGTTCCCTGTGCGGGGGGTGAGGTGCTGGCCTCAGAAGTGATCTGTTTGACACACTGCCCTACACAATGGATTAACCACCTGCCCCAAATCACATGAATCAGTTTTGCAAAGAAAAAGACAATTTCATGTAATGTCAAAACCATGATTTGAGAATATACGTATTAAAACAAGATTAGAAAAGAAGATCTAGCAAGTCACGGCCGAGGTTTTTCATAACATCTAGGTTGCATTTTGTAAAAAAGAACGTAGATAGAATTGTTCACAAGGTACAGCTTGTAATACAGATATATGAAAGGCAGGGCTAAGCAAGGTGGTATAGGAATGGAAGCAACACAGCTGCAAGAGAACAAAAGTTTACTCTACTAAAAAGCATGATAAAACAGGGTTGCACAGCATTGAGCTGTGATGCCTAGGCTTCTTGAGATATTCAAACCAATTAATTTAAAATTACCTTTTATACCTGCACACTATGCTGAAAAATTGCAATACAAATCCATCATACTTTTGTAGAAAAAGCTCCAAATAAATTATTTTGAGGACAGAGAGAACTGCCCTTATTTCTCAAAACAGTAAAAGTTAGTTGGCACTACCCACCAGCATAATAATAAAAATGAAACCTGTGTTCAAAGGAAGTACCAAGGTTTAGTTCCTCAGATGCTGAGGCAATGAATTAAAGCAACAGTGGACACAAAATTTTCCAAGTGCCCACTACATACAGTTAGCTAGACGAAGGTTCTCAGAAGCCTTGAAGAATGGACATCAAGGTCAGCATCTTAATTCACCAACATTAATGACAGCCTAGGGAAACAAGTTCTGTGATGACCACATCTCAGGTATTTATAATGTTAAATTGAGGACAGTAGATAAAAAATTAAACCCACCGAGAATCTGAAAGGTATCACTCAACTACAGGGATTAAAAACTCTAAACTTTGACATAGCAGTTTTCCATATTCTGCTCATGGAAGAAGAAATGTCTTTGTCTGCAGGATGTTCCAGTGACTTGAATAATGCACACATTTTATTAAGAATCAAGTGGCTAAATAAAAACATGTACATCCTGACAAGCGAGAAAAGCAAGTATGACAGCCACAAACCTAGCAGAAACCTGTAACATTATGTAACTGCTAGACTGTACAATAGTGTTATTGGTCAGATCTCTCCATTTCCATATAAACTGGTGCTCAATAGCAAATCTGGGATTTAAAAAAGTAAGTGTCTCAAAAGCGTTTTACTAATCACTCTGCTTTTAACACATCATGTCCAAGTGGTACACTTGACCGGCAGATTACTCCAAGCCTGGTGATTACCAGAAAGTTCTCTCACTGAAACTCATGGAAGTGTTTCTTTGTGTATTACCAGCTACCCGAGCCATAACATTAATGTATCTCATGTGAAGAACTCCTCTTGCCAAAACTGTTGGATAGCACCGCCAGGCGCAGGTGACTACTGTCTATTTTAAGGTGGGCTTTGTAGGTTCCTGTTTGGTAACACTGGCAAGTATCATAGATAAAGCTGTGTAACACTGGGGATTCATGGGCACTAGTGGCTTTGGACGTTTGCCTACTTCACAACAGAGTAACTCTAGAATTAGATTAAAAGAACTGTCCCTGGCTTAATACACTATGCTAATTACAGTGGCAAGTTAGTAATTCAGAGATTTGCCAGGAGCAAGACAGCACACGGCCGGATTAAATACTGTTCTGGAGAAGTGGCAGAGTAGCAAGGCGCTATCGAGTACCGAAGAGTTCAGTCAGCAAGAAACTTTGTCATAGTTCTCAAATGTTTTTTGAAATAAAGAACCACTACTAGCATTTACTCATGTGCTGCTAGTGTTACATATATAACTTCTGAATAATATTTTGGGTATTACATATTTTTCGGATTTCAACCACTTGCTATACCATACTCCAAGGTCAAGAAATGCCAAATCACTGGCACTGCTTGCTTAAACCAGAGAACTTGTCAGCTGCCACTTGCAGCAAGGACTGGGCAGATACACATTGGACTATCTCGAAAATTTATTCTCGATATACACAAAACCAAGGATAATGAGTCTAAACAGACATGACAATCACTAAGAATACAAGGCAGCCCTAGAAATTTTGCACTCTCAAACAACATTTGACTGTCTTTTTCCCCTTTGTTTTTTTTAGAGAGAACAACTAACAACTTAAATGTACAGGTGAAAGGTACAAAAGGATTTATGAGATCTCTGTATCTGGTACAAAGGACAAGCAAAGACTTAGAAGTTCAGAACTAACACATAGAAGAAACCCCAAATGCTGCTGGAAATATCAGTCAAATGGTAAAATATAGTAAGTAAAATTTTTTTGCTAAACAAGTCACAGAACAGTTAAATGTCTCAACTTGAACTCAAGAAGACTGGATAATAAAGTGAGAGGACTGTGCTGGTATTGTACATGAAACTAGAAATTAATATAGCTATACACAGAAACCAAATGTCTGGAATACAGAATACTTTGTCAAGGAAAGACAGAAATAAAGGAAGAAGGGCAGATTTACAGCTATCAAGTAATGTTGTAGACTGCAAGAATAAAAACAGTACAGAAAAAACCTGAGTCACAATCGTTTCAAGAAACAGTTAAAATGTTTTCCTTGGATAGATAGCTCACATACTATCTGGGTCAGGTTCACCCTCAAGCAAGGTTGATCACGACAATCACGGGTCCATTAAACCAACCTAGATGGAAATTTTCAGACTTTTAAAGGAAATAAAGTAGGAAGATAATCTGGAAGTTGGGCAAACTGCAGTATGGGTCTGATTACAAGAACACTGTTTTAAGTTGATGCCTCCCATAAAGAATCCAGGAGAATTTATAACAGGCAAATGATTTTGTGTAGATATGAGTAAAATCAGGAATAGAAAAGAGCTACTTTGCAGTGGCATGTACATCTTACCACAAGTGGAAGATAGCCATGCTAGAACACTTTTAATAAAATAATTCATTTTCTAGACAAAGAAATGTTTGACAGAGTATCAAATGGAAACAGTTTCAGTTGGAGATGTAAGTTAGTTTCTAAATTATTAAAGCATTTTAAGAGCTGGCTAAAGTGAAATTCCCATTGGTTATATAAAAAAGACTGAGGGTTGATACAAAATTTGTAGAACTGAATATAGACCAGTTTGTGGGACTCAGTTTATTTCACATCTCATTAGCATTGCTGGCAGGAAACGCAGGAGTGTACTAATCAAATATGTAGGCAAGATGGTAGACATACTGGATACATAACCAGATTATAGTATCATAAAATGGAAGCAGGCTAACTTATAAGTAGAATAATAGAAACAGGATGAAATTTAAAAATGGGATACAAGACCCTATATGAACTTATAATGGATTCCAAATGGAAGATTATCACTTGGAAAAAAAGGAAGAGGAGAAACATCTTGCACTAATAAATACTAAAATGTTTATAAACCAAAGTGACATGATAAATGAGACTGTAAAGCCTATCAGGGAAAGAACTGCCAGTACCACTGCATATGGCACTAGAGAGAATTTGTTTGGTATACACTATGTATATTCAGGATATACATTCAAGAAATTCCTGCTGGCAAAAGCACAGAGAGCGAATGGTAGGGAACTGGACAGGCTTGGTATCTGCCCCATTACCGCTAACATCCCACTGCAGGAAGGTGTGTGAGAGCCAGAGAAGGACTGGCACAAGTGAGGTGCTGTACCCCGGCTGTATGCACAAAAGTGTGGAAGAAGGAGGAAAGAAGGCTTGTGGATGCAGCCACGAGGATGAGTGCCTGCAGAGAAGACATCACTGGCTCCTGCGGCGCTGGGCTCATCCCCCTCTCGTTCTGACAGCCAGGAAGTGCTATTTTGCTTTCTTTTTATCCGCTTTCCCCAGATCTGTGTAAAGTAACATCAGATAATCCTGGTTTAACTTATGATCCAAGCCCCTCAAAGGTTAAGTAACTTGGCTTACATAAATGAGCCAAATAAAGGTTGAAATGGACTATGAATGAAGTATGCAGCCAAAAAGAAGAAGAAATAGCCCAAGAAAGATGGATACGAATTGACCACAAGTAGAATCACAAGACAACCATCAGATGAATGTTATTTCAAAACCCTGAAGTAGGGAGTAGTAGAATCGCAAAAACAGATGCTACCTTGCACGAACTCAAGTTTTTGCACGTTTTTGTATGGTTTAAGGCACTTACTTCCTACTGGGGAAGCAAATGCTCCCAGTACGTAACACTAGCAAGCAGCGTCACATATTGAGTCTGATAACCTATTCAGAGAAGAAAGACAGGAACAACCTAAAGACTGAGAAGACCAGTAGCTGACAGTGTATTTATAAGACCTGTCAAATGCGAGAAAGTAGCTTAAAGAATGAACTTGCTGTGGGTAAACTATACAAATCAAGGTAGCACCAGATACTGTCAGTTTCTCCCCATCCCGCCCCTCAAAACCCCAACACTCCAGATATATTCCCTTTCATATAGAAGTAAATGTATTACAAATTACAAGCTGTAGACTAGGAAATGTTTAGAAAAAAGGAAGAGCATGGGAGATGGACATGAAAATTCTAAGCTGAGATTCTTATGTAGCTAGTATTTGAAATGGACAAATTGGAATACTCTGACAGTGCACTATTCACATTAGTTAAGGGTGATTACAAAAACAGAACCTGTGAACAGATGTGTAAGTATTCTCTATAACTTAAACTTGCTTAGCATTGCATCAGAAGTCATTAAATAAAAACATCTTCCAAAACCCAGAAAGTTGAATTTGTCACATATATTCCTATTTTTTATCTCCCAGTTAGATTTTAAAACCATATGCCAGAAAGCGTCAGATGACCAAAACTATACAAAGAAACTAAATGATGATTGTCTGTGTCATATTAGCATTTTTTTTGAACATATAAAATATTTAAGGGTCCTTTAAAAGAGAGACTGGAACCCTCTAGTATATACAAGCTGATGTATATAAGAAAAAAGCATATATAAATTTGGCGTGCTGACCTTGGTATTTCATCTTCTTCCCACTCAATAAAAGATGTGCTGTTTGAATTTTCTGGCAAATGAATTCTGTGACGTTTACTTACACCTGATGTATCACCTAGAAAGAAAAATAGAATGAAAAATTAATTCATTTATGTGGCAATATTTTTTACACATATCATTATATAATTTGCATTTATTATTTAATAACTACTAGTCCAAATGCCCCTCCTAAAGACTAAATAGCACTGCATGTTACCCTCTTCAAAAAGTAATTATGCTATCATTTAAATGATTTAACCTTCTCTCTAACATGTAGATACATATAAAAAGAAAAATATATTCTTAACACACTGACATTACTGGAAGTACATTTTCTGTGTTCTAGTCGTAACTTAAATCCAATCTTTTCCTATTTGCACAAGTTTCAAAGTAAACCATGCAGAGTCTGATGTAAACTTCAGAATTCCCAAGTGTCTGGGTCCTCAGGTCAGATCCCAGTGGAAATCAGAAGCCAAAGTAAACACTAAATTTTACTTCACACTTTTCCTCTTTCTTATCTTTGAGCTGAAAGAGAATATACACTATATTCCAGATGCAGTGGCAGTAGCAGTAAGTGGAAACCTGCAAAGAAGGCAGATGTTGTCTGACCTACAAATAAAGAAAACACCACATAAGTTTGCTTGGAGGCCTCAGTGAAAGGAAGCGTGCCCCCAGGTTGTGCTGGAGAAGGCCCCTCTGAAGATTTACTACCTCCCTTGTGGTCTCCTCCTGAACCTTCACTCTTCAGAGGAAGGAAAGACAGTATACACAGGATGTGGCTCCAGAAAGAAAAATGCCCAGGAATTGAGTTGGGGGGGAGACAGAATGGCAGAAGACTGAAAATTACTCAGTCTTCCACTTCTATGTGAAAGACCAGCTTGAACCTTGAATTTTCTAAGTTATGTTCATGTCACACACTAGCAGATTCTTTTTGTATTAAATTTACCTTTCAGCAATAGGAAACACTTTTGCATTTGTTAAAAGATACACAAACTGAGCAACTCAATCGCCAGAGGCATTCAATAAATAAGTATTTATTAGAACGTTATTTTTATTCTATAATTTTAAAACAAATTTCATAACAGAGTCTTGCCAATGTGAATGACAGTACTTGGAACAGCAGGGATGTGTCGTCTAGCAAAAAGCTCTGAATAATATAGTTAATACAGAAGCAACTGGGAAACATCATGCCAGAAGCTCTGCAGAAGCTACGAATAGAAGCAACTGAAATCCAGCAGGCTTAATTAACTATATTCCAGACCAACCTTACTGTAACCACACTAGTTCCTGTAAATGCTGCCCCTACATCAGACTCCTAAAGGCACTGACACGGCACAAAGACACTGAACTCGCATGGGAAACGTGGCACTCGAGTGTGGAGAAAAGACATGTTTATGCAGGAGCCAGCTCCCGCTCAGCCGCAGCGGCACTGACCCGCTCTGCTCACCGCCATGCCTGCGCTCCTCACTCCTGAAGGCCAACTCCAAATAGCTGATGCCGTTTGCACAGACCCAGCTCAAACCTAGAGGAGCTTAGCCTCTGTGCTGTTCAAAAGTGACAACCTGCCCCCGGGCACAACTGGTCCAGGGAGAAACACAGCCTTGTTTTTACTGTGTGGCACATCAGCTAATTCTCTATTTTAAAATGGAAGCCGACTATGCATGGAAACATCTCGTTATTTTTCATCTGCAACTTGATTATTCTGGGTTGACAAAATGGAACTGAATAGTTGTGCATTTTAAAGGAAAATACGTCACAGTAGCTATGCAAGATTATAGGCCAACTAGTAAAATATATGCTATTATTTTAAAAAATAATTTCAAATATGTGGCATTTCAAATAGCACACGAGAGCAGTTTCAGTACATTATTCGGTACATCTAAGTACCCTTTCATACTTCCTGTGAGCCCGACTTTCAAATACTTCTAAAAATCAAAGCTCAGATTCCTGTATCAGTTCATTTCTTCAGTGAAGTTACTCACAGGGACAGAGATTTAAGGACACTCAATATTCCCCTTTTCTTGACTTGAAGATCTTTTAAAGACAGTAGCAGTGACACATCAAGGATTTTCAAAGTCGTATTACAAAAGAAGATTCAACTACTGAAAATAAAAGTTTTGTAATAGTTTTAGTGGCATATGGTGCATGAATGAATTTGCAGCCTTCTTCCTCACTATCCATAAAGAGAAGAACTTGAAAAAAAAAAAGAACTCCTGCATCTTCTTCCTGATACAGGCTGAAGGCAGAATATTCCTGCTACTACAAATTTGCCTGCTGATCTCTCTCAGCCTTCAAAACAGTCTACTTAGTGAAAAAAATACCACTGGAAACAGGCTCCTGAGGTTGCTTACTTACATTTAGGAACATATCTATTATTGAATTTTCTGTTCCTTGCCGGACCGATTTTTATATCATCATCTGCAAGGGAAGAAAAATAACTGTTTGCTTAACTAAGTTGTTCAGGCAAAGGTTTTTACTGCCGTCTATGAAACAACGTTCAGCCTGGCCTGCATGGCACAAACTACGCTTGACTGAACTGAATGCAGACCCCAAAGACACGGGAGCTGTGGAACAGGCAGGTAAGTGTGTCACTCATAAGCAGAGGCTGTGCCTTCTGCACCACCCCAACAAGTCTGAGCTTAGAAAGGCTGGCACTTCTCAGGGCTGCCGCCCCAGGACTGGCCTCTGGACAGCACTGTCTCTGTAAGGTTGCACCAGGGACCATTTGCTGCTCAGCTGCTGAGCTAGGAGCAGTAGATAGTGATCCTGTGTCTGGGGACTGCAAGAGACTGAGGCACGCTACTTACACACGTGTGATGTGGAGCCGTGCCCAGAGGTATGAATCTTGCTAGAAGCACTGCTGCTATTATCTGATCAAGCCAGGACAAGGTCGTCTTTCATTTTCTTGCTTTCATCCTATTGGATTCTTTCCTACCAGCATAGTTAAAGTTCACTGGTCTCAGCCCATGCTCCTCTTTCACCCTCTTCTTCCCATTCAAGACCTATGTCTCTCATCCTTAAATAAACGATGAAGGAGAATATAAATAGCTTATGTCTTTCATCTATCACCTGAAAGAGAGAGGGAAAAAGGAGCTATGGCAAAAGAATGGGAGTGCCTACTCGATACAATCACACTGCATGTCTCCAGAAGGCTACTTCGGACATTTGGAAGACTGAAGGTACCTGACTATACTTTCTCAGTACTCAAGATCCCGAAGATGTTCTGTCCATGGCTGAGCTTTTGTCTTCTTACAGTTTTGACACCAGCAAAAAGTGTGGTCTACTGTTGAGTATGAAGAGTCCTTTTCTTTAGATGAGAATCAGTTATTAAACCCCATGCACTTATTTACTGCTGTCTGAATATACATGCATAGAAATAATGGGACAAAATTAAAGTGAGCATGACTCTTAATAGCTGTTTTTACAGAAGGATACTTTATCATTCTTTTCAACTGTTGCTTCAGCTGTAGGAACAATTATGATTTAAGTACACAATACTTATTTTTCTAAAAGTGTGAGAGGTGACTTGTAACTCCCTGAAATAGGGTGAGAAAGAAAAAAAGGATGGGAGGCAGAAAAGGCCCTCTGAGCCAAGAAATGCCTCCAACACTTGCATGTAATGAAACTATAGTCACGGGGTGAATAATGTGGGAGTCTGGAGCTGGTAAGGCAGCCTGAGTAGCAAAAGATGCAGCTGGAAAAGGGATTCCTGCGAAGGCAAGACAGTTCTGCTCTGGTGCATCTTGTAAAGTTTCAAGGGCCATCTGTCCTGTGAATGACCTTTGTTTCACTATCCAGGAAATGCATATTAAAGTTGGCACCCCTGACTATGCTAATGAAGATTAACAAGATCATGCTAGTTACAGCATCCCATAAAGCACCTTACTCCTCCCCATACACGTGCTAGGCAGGTATGTGGGCTGGCCTAGGTGCCTGACCCAAGGAAATGGTGTGCAGAGCTGTGGAGGAACGACACGCCGAGCCGGGTTCAGTGTGGGTGATAGAGCATCAATCACCGTGTGTCTTTATTGGTCCAGGGTACATGTATTCATACCGACAACGCTAATTATTATGCCTACTAGTCACTAGCTGATTGGCTTAAGCTCTAAAGGTCGTATTCTCACGGTCCACCTACTTGCAGCTAGCTTACAGCACAAGCTGCTCATCACACTAAGCTTCTCAGGCCACTATTTCTAATTCCTGTTTTTGACGCACCACGGTACCCAGGGCCGAAGCATCCCTGACATTGCTCCCGTATCAGCAGCTGCAGGCAAACCCCAGTGAGGCCCAGCATAGCCCCCAGAGCAGGCTCTGATCGTACAACTGCTCGGCGGGCTCAGGGCCCCTGCCTCGGAGCCCTTCTCCAACAATGGTGTATCACTTGAGGCAGGGCAAGGAGTGAGAGCGAGCGAGCAAGCAATAGGTAGAAAGAAGTGAAGAAGATGGATGCGTCCCTGACGAACTCAGATGGGACCAACACAGGACCCCAGACTGGTGATCTCTAGTCTCTCTCTCTTCCTCTCTCTTTTTCTTTTTCCCCTTTTCCCTTATGACCATTAAGTAATGCAAGACCTACTATACCACTTGCCACAATTCATTATATATTTAGCCAGTTATCATGTATCCAATTAGTACGTTGTGGGAAATTAATAAATACTTGTGCATGGAGTTTGAGACTTCTCTCACTGTTGTCCGCTCTGATGGGGATTTATGAATCTAAGTCACTTGTCTCCCTCATTTGAACAGGACGTGACAAAATGTTAAGTAGCAAAGACATTATAGTTTTCCTATGGTTATCTCCCCTTTATGCTGAAGCATTTACGTAACATTACGGATGTTCTTGACAAACTTCATTTTTATGTAAGTGTGCACATTCAAAGTGCCAAACTAATTTTTTAAAATGAAAATTTAAAATACCTCCTTTGCGCAGACATTAATATTTCAAATTTCACCTTAGAGCAAATAACCCCGGTACAAACACAAGCGTCTTAATTAGAAACATTATTTGTCAGCAGAGCATAATGACTAGTCGTAATTTTGTAAAAACAGTACTACAGCAAAAAAAAGATTTGATACAGGGATCAAAACCAAACATCAAAAAGTTAAAGGAACAGTATTAGTATGCTATCTTTCATGTAAATTCTTCAACTAAATATCAACTATTTTTAATATTCTAACTTGAAAAGAGGTGTGGTCATTTTGTGAAAGTGGTCACAGCTACACTGCTGACAGAGCACATGTTCTTGATATATAGCATCTCATTTCAGGAAGCAGACTCTTCCTCAATCCCAATACACAGACAGAAAAAAGGAAAAATGGTAGAAAGCTACACATGGACTTTGTTTTGACACAGAAAGCAAATTATAGGGAAACAACACACGATGCCCATTCAGCCACAAACTACGGCAAAAGTCCGAGAGCTAGTGACATTAACCTTCAAAACAATTATTCGGTCTTAAGAAATAAACGCCTTACTTTTTCTCCTTGCCTTTCTGAATTTGACAGCAGCCAGGTTTATTAAATTCATTCCATATAAGTTGTAGTCTATAAAGAGTTGAAGGAGGTAGGGAATATGGGCTTCATGAGGCTGGTATGATTTGTTCATTATGGCTCCACCTTGCAGAAGCTCACATACTCTAAAATTAAAGACAAATTAGGACATAAACCAAAAATTATTCCAATACAATACTGATATTTGATTTTATAAAAATATAAAATATTTAAACTTCTTAAATTTTGCCTTAGTTGTATTTTTAACATCAGAATTTTGTTTTCACAATAACAGACCCACAAAAGTGATCTCTGATAATAATGATTCAATATTTGGGTGTTAAACTATGAATCCTTCAGCTTAAAAAAAAAGCTCTGAAAAAATCATCATACTATGTACTATTCCTGCAGCTGATCAAAACCCACTATAGTCCATGGTGATCCTTCTACAGAATAACTGACAGCTGCATGCCTAACACATCAGTAATAGCTTTGAAAGTCTCTCTAGTTCTCCTTGACATATATATGAAAATGTTCCGCATGGTTTTCAAGTTACATACTGTATACACAGAAGCAGTATTTTAACAGCTTCCAAGAAGCATGACAAATCTGCTCTTTTAAACATCTACACATTAAAAATAAGTTCAGGTGTTTGGATAATCATAAATCGGTGCGACAAATCTATCTCAAAGTAACAGGATTTATTTATAAATCAAAGAAGAGCACTAAGCATTGCTAAATGCAACAAAAAATAAAGTTTTATACAGAAAAATTAAAGGAAAAATTTAAGTGAAGTGTCAGTCCTTATTTGGATAGAAGTAACTCAACTATGAGAAGCTCCAAAGTTTGAAACAACTGTCATGTCATACATGCATATAGATTACATTAAGACTGAAATTTAAAATAATGTAAAATGTTACAAGCCTAGGTCAAAAACCAGAAAATCCTATCTTATGATCACATAATCAGATTTAAAAAAAAAACCAGTTATGATAGGTAATACTACACACTGAAGGGATTTCAGCTCATGTTTGAGAAATAATTCCTCCTTATTTATTCCTGAATTTACTGTAACTATTCTGACAGTAAGATTGGGATCAACTGTGCTTTCATTTAACAGAACATTAATCTATCGAGAAATAGAGAAACTGTCTAATAACAAAAACTATCCAGTTTTCCAAGTATATTTTAAACTTAATAATGGGTGGTGGAATTTAAACACTTAATAACTACCAATATCTACTTCATATTGTACGAAAGAGTAGTACATTCTTTTCCTGAGGAGCTGCAGGAAAAGTAACCTGATGCAAATTTGTATAAGTGTTCAAGAATTACAGTGAATACAAGACAACTAAAGGCAACTGTATTTTGGTCTTGCTTTCCTAACATGCTACTGCTTTAAGTAGCTTACTGGTGTGCTTAAAATTAGCAATTTTCTTATGTTTTTTGAAAAATTTGGACAATAATTTTGTTGTTTTTGTTACTATGTAGACGGATCTTGCTTCAAAATTGACTTTTTAATTCAAGATATAAGGAAATCAGCCAGAACTTCGCATCACCACTTTCTTACCTTTTTACCATTGCAGGATTGTAAAGATAAATCTTCATAAACTGTCTCTCCTTTTCATGGTAACCGTAAAAAGGCCTGGAGAGGAAGAAGTAAATGCAAGAATCTAGCCAGTTATGCTCTGACATTTATTCAACCGCAATTTACTATAAAGAGTATTAAAATCCAGGGGAAAAAATTAGAAGATAAACTGCATATCCAGGAGAATGAAAGTCTGCATGTATTAGGCCAAAGAGAAGCACTATGTTACTATATAAAGATAAAAAGAATAAGCCTTATGCATGTCAAAGTATCTAAAAAAAAAATAAAAATTGCAAAGCACTTCTGGCTTAAAATTTCTCGCCTTCCCCACATGTAAACACACTGATGGCACACCATCATAACAGTACTTTTAATAAACTTATTAGTGCTGGACTGCTTCAGAAAGTGTTCAGCTTTTCTGATAAATGCTGTAACAAAGTCCTTAAGGACATTAATTCTGCAGATCAGGTGTAAATGAGTAAATACTGGCTGCGTAATATGAATAACTGAACAATGAGAACAGCTTAAAAGTGAATAGCTGCTTCTTTTCAGTGATTACTAATCATCTTGTGCACTAAATGAGGCATGAATCCTGAAGAAAATAGGATTTGGGAATGCAATTAAAGAACACATAGCACAATGAATACGTCAAGACTAAACTGAGGTTGAACAGGCAGCATTAATTCTGGTATTACTTGACTGAATTACTGACTTTTCAGTATCTAGGATTCTAATCTAATCTAGCATGCTTGTAAAACAGCATGTTAAGGAAACAGGCCATAATTCAACACACTGAGTGAATGCATGAAGTCTACAGTTTGCAGTAGTCACAACCAAATCAACAGAAATTCAGAAAAGCATACATTAAACGTTGCCTCTACAAAATAAACTAAAATCTCTATCAAAAATATTATTTAAAAATGCAAGTGGGATGCTTACCTGCTAAGGAAAAAAAAAAATAAAAGGAAGTTCAGTAGTAAGAGGGATTTCAGTCCTATATTAAATGCAAACTTAGCAGAACTGCACAACTACAGCATTAATACTGCCATCCTTAATATGCTTAAATATACACACTTTTAGTGTCTCCAAAAGCTAGACTGAACTGTTTTAAAAAAAATATTTATGATGTTAAAACTGAGCTAAATTGAAACAACAAATTTGAAACAGCTGTTTAAATTAAAGCTATTTAAAGCTGTTAAACTGAAAAGGAGGAGATCAGATGTTGTATAATGAATCAGTAATCTCTTTCTTATAGAGATAGTATAAACTTAATG
Organism: Tyto alba; assembly: GCF_018691265.1. Classification (NCBI taxonomy): domain Eukaryota; kingdom Metazoa; phylum Chordata; class Aves; order Strigiformes; family Tytonidae; genus Tyto; species Tyto alba. The sequence continues at coordinate 40,927,748 of NW_024881296.1, read as the reverse complement.
ACAGGTTATATACATTGAGTTATAATGACTCAATGTGCTGTAGGCATGTAAATGAAAAGCTACTTTAAAAGTAAGCCAGCACTTGCATGGCAAGTGATCCATACTCACATTGACACAGCAGCAGGGAGAGCAAGATTACAACACTTCCAAGGTTAGCCAGGAACACCTACTTTAACTTCAGAATGCACAAGGACAGCATATTTCACCTTTTTTATTCCTGGACCTCCAGTATGTTTGGTGTTTAATGCAACAAAGATCTTACCTTAAACTGATAAAGGTTAAGCAAACATCTTTGTTACATAACAATTTTCATGCTAATGAAGAAGAGAAGGGGTAAAATAATCTCCAAGATTTAAAGAAAAATATAGGTTTCTCACCACAGAGACACTATAATATCTACGAGCAGAATCTGACTCAGAACAGAAGAAAACAAATAGATTTGAGTGACTACATAAGCGTGTCTATCTACCCAGGTAAAGATGAAGAAGTGTTACAGCTTCTGTTAGGTGTTTCCCATTAGCTTCTTATCTAAGCAAACAAAATACATGAAACAATCTTTCATGTGCTTCTTTGAAGCAATGAGCATCTGACTTTCAGTAATGACATTTTGAAGCTCTAAAGCAAGAGAGGGGAAAAAGAGGCAGATTCTCCTAAGCTCCACCTGTTTTCTTACTGATTTGAGGAAAGACTGTCTTCAGCAGTTTACTCTGCCTAGCTTTCACTGCTGAGATGAACAGCTATACTACAATTCACATAGTTTCCACAAAAAGAACAAAAACGAGGAGAAATTGGGTTACCTTCCTTGTTACTGCAAGAACACATCAGAAAGTTCTAAGAAAAGAAGTTATTGCAGCCACTTTACTAACAATGTCTAGAAGATACCACTGAAACTGGCTGGGAACAGAAAGATTATCGTCTCAAACTTAGAAAGAACAGATTTCAAAAGTATGTGAAAAAATAAGTAAAAGATAGTGCTGCACAGTACTGAAAATTAGCATATACATTGTTCTGAAGATGAAAAATTCAATGCACGTATAGACTAACTGTGTTCTTCCAGGACAGCTTCCTATCATTCACTACGACTTGATGTATTTTTTAGCCCTTGGTTATGCAAGCTAAATAAAAATTGATTAAGAGAACCCTTAAAACATTAACATTCAATAATAGCATATAGTTCCAGCAATAGTAGAAAGCTGCACCAAACAGAACCCAACAGTCAGCTTGACAGATAAGCAAATTAATGTTTGAGAGGCTCCACTTCACAGCCTGTGCTGCCAGGAGAATCAGATGGACAAACATGACCTGACAGTCAGTCTCTGTGATGTGCTTCCTAATGGGACCATCTGAATTGGACAAAGAAAAGGAGACCTAGAGTGAGGCTCCTGCATGACATGCCTGGTCACAGGGAACCTAGAATAATCCAGACAGGTAGAAAATGCTGTCTGGAAAGTACTGCTGTAATAGCAGAGACAGAAAATATAAAAGGAACATTTGGAAAAATGACACTAGGATCCAAGTTTAGGAAAAAATGGTTGTGTCGAGCATTTGGCGGAAAACCTGTTGATTATGTTGAAGTCAAAGCAAGTGAGAAGTTATTTAGTAGTTGTACAGGCCTGTATGAAGACACACATGGGGGAAAAAAAAAAAAGCAAAGCACTGCAGTCACTGAAGTCCACAGTAAGTGCTTTCATGTAGTACAACTGCAAAAACATTTCAGAACAAATAACCAAAAATCCTAACAGGTCATACTTACATTCCAGATACTAATGACACTTTGAAAACATGTTGAATAGTAGAAGACGGATTGCCTAAAGCCACATTAAGTGCTCTGTCAATGCTGAATGCCACTTGACGAAGATAGTATTCTGGATGCTGTCCAAAACCATCATATGGTACATAGAGGTAAGGAAAGATACCATGTAAGTGGAGACAAGTCTTCTGACCTAAAAGGAAAAGGTAAATATTTATTTTCTAATGACTGCATCTTTTTCTTATTTTAAGTAGTCCCTAAGTTTGAATTTTTTCAGGTTATTTTCAGGTTCTGCAGACAGGATAAATTTATGAAAGAAGTCCAGGTGTATTTTGAAAAAAAGGTAGCAATTTAGAGCAGTTCCCACACTTGATTCATTGACAAAAGCAATACTGAACAGATGTGGTTACATGACATACACAGGATTATGCTTGTATAACAGCACTAATGATCTGCTTTGCAGCAACAACACAACACCTCTCTGAGAATCATTTTGCACAGTGAGTCACTGCTGGATGGTTAATGGTTTCTCAGCCTTTGTGAAAATTTTGCAGTATCAAAGTTCTTCCCATTCCTCTCTGGGATGAGCAACTCAACCTCTCAGAAATTAAAAAGAACGTCCAGAACATTTATGAAGCCATTCAACAGTCTAGTTATTAAGGTGTAAGTTGGGATATGCAAAAAACAGGTGATTTTCAACTTTTAAAATATGTGGATCCCTAAGAGGTCTCTACTCCCTATGCAGATCTGTAGCCTTCTAACAACACACTTACTTGGAGCATTAGCTTTCACCAGTCTGCAATAACAGCAGAATGCCCGAACACACCATGAAGGCCACAGCTTCAGCTTCTGCCTCAGACAAGCGAGTACAGTGATGTAGACCAGGATCTCCCAAACCTGCTACTTGGGGGGGGGCTAGTCTCAACTGCAAGGTGTGTTCTCTGTTCTTTCCTCACAACAATAGAACAGAGCATGCATTCACTGCAGAAATGAACATCAGGCCCTGCTTGTCAGTCTTTCAGCCCCCAAAATCATTCATGACTTCTCATTGGTCAATGAAAAAGTTTCACAGAAAAGTACTAATAAGCACATGTTGATGATTAACCTCCACCACACTGCAATAACAGACAAAGTATGTGATCTTGCATTTTGTTTGGATAAATTCCCTGCATGAAGATAAAAAAACAGTACCAAAAGGCAGTGCTTTCATCAACCAGGAGACAAATATTATAGACAAAGAAGCAGCACAACTCCATTGGTTCACAAAACCAATGAAAAGATCTCCAAAAGTCCATTCTTTCAAACTGAGATTATTTCTCAGCAGGTAGACCCTGCCTGAACTATTCACATTCGTACCCACACCAGTGCACCACTGGCCACCCAGTGAAAACAGCTGTATGTCCATGCAAGCGCAGGAGAGCGAGCTTCGCAATCAGGACTGCCTGCAAATTTTCACACCTGTGAAATGCGTGCCTCCAAATACCGTAAACAGCTTAGCATTTTCTTTAATGGGGGTCAGATGTCTTGTTCTTTCTTCAAGTATTTATCAGACCTTCACGTAATGTCCCGAAGTGAAAGAAATTGCTCAAGGATGGTAGTACAAGTCCATTTTCCAAGGTGAATCCTACTCTTCCTATAAGTCACCCCCATCAAGTCTCTTCACCAATGGTTAAATACAACCTATATACACATTCATGTTGAGGTTATCATCCATGACAAATTCTGCCCGTGCTTTTAAACTATTTCAGGAGAAGAAATTTCTGATATATATTTTATGTACTTCAAATAATAATACACTAAGAAAATGTGGAAACTAAAAGACAAAATACAAGCTAGAGGGTTTTTTTAAATGGCAAAATAAAGGACAGTAACAGCTTTATATGACAGAAAAACCTCTGCCTCCTAACGTGGGAGAAGTCATTTATTAATAACATGTGAACTGAGAAAGTATTGATCTGTGTAGTGGTAGCAAACCATTTATTTTCTGTACTGAGTTACAAATAATCTTGAGTGTTTACTCATAGTTGTACTTAAGGCTGATTCTGAAATAAAGGGCTCTCCCACTCCAATATAATTAACAGAAAATGAATAGGTTTTTTTAAACCTCTACAGTTCCTCTATTAATTTTTTTTTTTTTGGGGGGGGGGGGGGGGGGGGCGGAAGGGAGAGGCAGGATTTGTGGAGTTTTTTTGTTGAGTTGGAGTGGTGGGGTGATGGTGGCTTTTTTAAAATGTATGCCAGGATCACATTCAGGGAGAAATTAAAACTAATTCATATATATAATTTGTCTGAATGCCTACTGAAGCTTTTAAAAAACAAGTGGACAAACCAACCTAGCCCAAACTAAATTTGATATTGGAGCTACAGACCAAGAATTTCTGGCAAATATATAGGTCTATCCCCCATGAATTTTATAAATTCAGGTGTTTGCTACCTATAACTTGTCAGTCAAAATCCATTCTGCACTTACTTTTTGGTTGTTTTTTTTTTTTTTTTTTTTTTAACACCAATAGCTATGAGCTCTTCTTCTTTCTGGTAACACATTAAAAAATACCTTTGCTTAACAGTTGCCCAGCTATTCTGAGTTACAGTTAATTTATGTTCTCCCAGAAAGCAAAACTGAAAAACACCAGAATAAACAGAACAGGGAGACAGTCTAAACTTACTGTACTTAAATGCAGGTTCCTTTCAAGTTATGCAAGACAATTAATTAATAGAGCTTTCATAGCTTGCACCTGATTACTCAAGTTATTTACATTTAAAAAAAATAAATATCCATTTCTACTGCAGCTATTTAACAGTTCTTGCTAAACTGCCACTTTATTGTTGAAGAAAAAAAGAACATGTACGAAGAAAGCTCCCTTTTATTTCCTTCTGTCCCCTTCATGTTCAAAAACCCCATGAAAAACACTATAGCTTTCAAGTGACCAAAGAGTCAAATTACCACCTAACTCTAGGGAAGTCTTATGAAGCATACACAGTGAGCTGCTTTTCATTTTTGATTCTGCCAGGAACGCAAACAAGCCACTGCTGATCTAAGACTCCTTTTAGGCCAGCAGCTGTCAAGTTACACGTGTTTATACAGCTACTCACTTTGATCCTTGTTAGTATTGACTCATTTACCATGATATTTGGTTATACTGCTATTTTTATTTACAATCCATATTACTATGAGTCCTACCCTGCTAGCATTAAGAACAGAGTCATTTCCTTCCATCAAATTCTATCCAAATGTCATGGTGTTGCGTCTGAAGCCCAGACTCCAGTAATAGCAACCATGGTTTGCACTAAGCCATTACAAATTCTAGTGAATTCTTTCCAAGAGCCACAAGGAGAAAACAGATCTACCCACTGAGGATCTCAAGCCACACAGACTCATCAATTAACATAAATTAAAAACTTGGCTTGGGATAAAGTTAAGAAGTTTTATGCCTTAAATGTGTCAATCTTACGGTTCTTTCTTTCCAGAGATACAGACAGAAGCAAATCTGTACCACTAGAACAGCAGCGACTGCTACAGCGACCACTTACAGTGACCAGCAAATGCTATTTTTACATCATATTTTTTACGTCTGTAGAATCAATGGAATTGGTGCTTGACAGCAGAAAAGGCATATGGTTTATAGGATTGCTCTCCCCAGAATTTCCCCATGCGAAACTGGACACCTGGAAGTGATTCCCAGAGTTTTCCAGTGGGACAGGCCACTAAAATGTTTCATAGTGTGGCCTCATCATGGACCTACTGTGCATGTGCATCACAACCATTCTGTACACAGGCGGTACATATGATGTCTCTATTAACAATTAACATAATCTGTATGTAAATGACTGGTGGTGACCATGGATTATCAGCCAGGAGGAGGCTGCTGTCCCAGAAATTTCTCTGGCCCATGCTCTCTTAAAGAATGCGGTCTGTACTGGTTGAATTATCTGCAAGTTTCAGATCAAGCATCCCAGTGTATGACTCAAGGGGGCTGCTGAGTAAACATACAGAAATCTAGAAGTAATGTTGAGGCTTATTCACAAGTCTTTTTCAGGCACTGAATGAAGTGGTGAATGAAGGAGCACAAAAAGTGCTGCTACAACACAGAAAAGAGGCAATACAAAAAGCCTTGAGATACTATGAGATGCTCAACTTGCAAACTGGCTATTTTCTTTGAAAAGAAGAAACTGCAAACTAAATGTCAATACAGATGAAGAGCTAGAATAATAATGAATCAATACTTCAAAAATAATAGAAATGTAATATTTTCACACAGTAAAGAAAATGAGCCCACCCCCTAAGCCCAGTTAAAAAAAGCTACTGAAGTGTTATTTAAGTATTAAAACCAAATATAGCATTTTGCATACTTGCATACTTGAAAACCACAAGAGAGAGATCAAGAAATCCAGCCTGCTATTCTTCTGAAGATGGTGCCATATGCATTACTAATAGGGACACGTACCAAGCATTATCCTTGAACTACTGTGTCATTTAAAATATTAGAAGAAAAAAAGCAGTAGCAACCCTAAGACAGAAAACTTCAATATAATTAGAAGAGAACCGAAATGAGTATGATAAAGGAATGCAAAGCTGCTCAACAACTACTCAAGAAGATCCAACAACTGATGTCTTCTGACCATCACAGTGTTCAGCCATTCAGGATGAGCCGGTAAGGATAAATCTGAGATGCAGTCTGTACAGAATCGCAGAATGGTTGAGGTTGAAATGGACCTCTGGAGGTCATCTGGTCCAGCCCCCACCCCGCCCAAGTATATGAACACCTAATTTCACAGTACAACAAACTAGAGAACCTGAGGATTTTTATTCAAGTGATCTCACAGAAGTACTTTTTCACCATTTGAAAAAACTGATTTTGCTTTAAACTTCTAAAAATTGCTTTCTGCTGAGATCAAAGTGGACAAATTTCAGTACAAGAGAAAATTGTGAAAATTATTAAGGGACCTTACTGTATTGTCCAGTTCAGGAATAAAGCTTGCAAACAAGTTAGACAAGGAGGACCTAAGGATTCACCGCAGGTAGCAAATGAAAATCTGTGTATATATTCAAGACAGAAGTCCATCCGTTCTGGATGTAATTTCACACATACACAAATTCCTGCTGGCTCATATTTCAGCAAGGGGAGAGCTAATGCAGATACTGCCTTCAGTTATCTCTTCCAGAAGACTTGCACTCTCATGGAAGGACTGTCTGAACAGAGCATGTAGATGATCCTAAACCAATGCAGTTTAGAGCCTAGAATATTAAAGTACACTGGAATCTACTGAGCTTCTAAGTCAATACTTAGGTCAAGGCACCCCAAAGAAACAACACACTAGGTTCTAGGATCCGTTCTACCTACAGTAGCCAAACCCACTGTTTTCACATTAGACTGACTTAATCACAAAGCTGCAGGCAAAGCGCTGCAGACCTGAATTTGTACCCCCACAGACAGGAATGCCACATTTGTGTGGCTGATATGCTGGAGGGAAAGGATGCTGTGCAGAGGGACCCTGACAGGCTGGAGAGATGGGCCTGTGCAAACCTTGTGACGTTCAACAAGGCCAAGGGCAAGGTCCTGCCCGTGGGTCGGGGCGATCCCAAGCATCAGTACAGGCTGGGGGATGCGTGGACTGAGAGCAGCCCTGCGGAGGAGGACTTGGGGGTGTTAGTAGATGGAAAACTGACTGTGAGCCAGCACCGTGCACTCGCAGCCTAAAAAAACCAACTGTATCCTGGGCTGCTTCAGGAGAAGTGTGACCAGGAGGGTGACGGAGGGGATTGTCCCCCTCTGCTCCGCTCTCATGAGACCCCACCTGGAGTCCCATGTCTAGCTCGGGGGTCCCCAACAGCAGAAGGACACAGAGCTGCTCGAGCGGGTTCAGCCTGGAGAAGAGAAGGCTCTGAGACCTTACAGGGGCCTGCCAGGGCTTAAAGGGGGAGCAGGGGAGGGGGGGGGGGACTCTGGGTCAGGGGGTGTAGGGATAGGATGAGGGATAATGGTTTTAGACTGAAAGAGGGGAGATTTAGCTGAGATGTAAGGCAGAAATTGTTCCCTGTGCGGGGGGTGAGGCGCTGGCCCCGGGTGCCCAGAGCAGCTGTGGGTGCCCCCTCCCTGGAAGGGTTCAAGGCCAGGTTGGACGGGGCTGGGAGCCCCCTGGGCTGGGGGAAGGGGGCCCTGCCTGGGGCAGGGGGGGTTTGGAACCGGGTGATCTTTAAGGTCCCTTCCAGCCCAAACCAGTCTGTGATTCTATCATTTCTATAGGAAGAATAAGAGCCTGACTCCACAGCTCAGGGGCATTCCAACCTCAGCATTGTTTATACATTAATAGGATGATTTTGAAGTACAAGATCCCCACATCTGGGATTTCTAATAATGAATGACAGCATGTCCTACAGTTGTGATGCAGTTTTACTAATTTTTTATAAAAGATACTCAAAGCTCCTATCCTGTAATTCTTCATTCCAGAACTGCTTACAGAATCCTCACAAACTGAAGTCAATACTGAAAACATTTTGAACGGACACCATCTCATCTAGGATTTAGAAAACAAAACCTAAAATCTATGTAAATATGATTTCAGAAAACAGTTCAATGCTGGTCTACATACAAACATTTTTGCTGTGGTATTTCTGCCACAGAACAAGCTGATCTCATTGTAAGAAGCTAAGCAGATCTGTGGGGAACAACTACATGGAATCCACGCTTATATAGAAATTAACAACAAGTTTTAGAACAGTTTTCCCTAAAACTGTTATTTTAATTGCTGAACTATGAGCCATTTCTCCCAGACCACTGTAAAATACAATGGGGTGGGAGTAGAAAGGAGATTGAAGCAGCACTTAAATACATGGCAAAATCCCAAGACTTTAGAAATATTCTGACTTGAATTAAAAAAAGGATGCAGAAGATGGAAGACAAAGGGCTTCTTATCCACTTGTCATCTAGTAAAAGTACTTTAAGCGCAGACTTGTAAAGTCACGGGACTAAACATGGACAGTATTAGCAGAAGAATGCACATGAACAAATCAAGTGTGTCACTGCAGGATGCAGAAAAAGCTAGGTAGTCATAAGGGATTTCCCTCCTTTAACAGCAACAGTAAAGCAAAGACATCAGAAACCAAAAGACATGATACTGCCACCTTTAAAAGATATTAAGTATTTTTGAGTAACTGTTGAACCATATAGATTTAAAAAAAAAACTGAAAAACAAACTGAACAATGACAACTACAGAGAATGTAAAAAGTAACAATCCTATTTGAAAAACAATTCTAAAAATGAAAATTTGTAAATATTAGAACCCAAATTCAAAGTAATTTCTTTCCCTCGATAAATGTCACCATACCATAGGCAATCTCACTTATCCTTTCTCCAGCAATAGGCTTCAGAGAGCAACATCAAATTGTAACAGAAGTACTTACTCTACCCTGCTAGGTAGATGCAACATGAGCGAAATCTTCTGTACAGATTAAATTCAAGCTATGTCACTCACTGGAGTGGGCTTGTCAAGACATTGATCACTGACTATCCCTCAGAACTGAGCTACTGAAAATGGATAGGACTCAATTACTTTACAGTGCTAATAGAAATTAAAGTCATTCTGTACTTGCTTAGGAAGTGAATGAATCACATACACAGACTGATAAAAGTAAGGGTATGATTTAGTGAAGACAAATCCCTAGAAAAACTTGGGAAGGTCTCTCCCTCTTAAAACGTTTGCTATGTCATTCAAATACGTAAGAGTTTAATCTTTTAATCTCAAGGAATTCTTGAGTAGTATATTACATTACTGTAACTTCTTCAGTGATTAAGTGAAACTCAACCTTTTCCCAGAGTCCCCAGTCAAGTCAGCTTTTTTCCACGGGATGAGAAGAAAGGGAGAACTACACACATCGTAGTCTTAAATACTGGATACTAGAGAAACAAGAGTAATAAAATAAGGTCTTGCAGCAGCAAGATGTTCTCAAAACAAAATCAAGAACAGAGCCCAAAGACCATATTTAATATATAATATTAGATATTTGTGTCAAGGCTTTCAGTTTTTCCCTGGCCTGCGAGAAAACACTTATTTCAGGAATATTTGTAAACGAGACAGAAATAAATATTTTTAATTACATTTGTTTGAATCCAAATGGAATGTTTGGTTATTTATAATTTTCTAGTCAGTAACAGTTCCTTGCAACATGCAATACCTCTACTCTCATGAAAAGAAAAAAAAAAAAAAGAAAGCTTATCCACCAGAAAAATGAGGGCCTATGACTCATTACAACTAGATTGTTCCTCACCCTTGATATAGAGATCCTTAAAGAGAGAAGAGCTGGATTTTCCATCTGTAATTTAAAATTAGACATCTCTGTGTAACTAGGTCCATATTGAAGTAATACCTAGCCTACAATCAAAGACACAAAGAGTTCAATTCCCATCTAGGGAGACTTCATATGTAGCCTTGGGCAAGTTACTTACCATTGATGATGCACTTTCTTGTGAAAGTGATGTGACAGTGCTTTCATATCTAAAATATATATATAAAAGGAATACCCTGAGATGAAAAAAGATGGGTTCTGGGAGTACACAATGGCTAGGAAGACATAGGACAAAGTGTTCAAATGAGCAGCAGTACCCTATTCAGGATGTTGCCACATCTGTCTCAGCATGCCTTCGAGAAAGGAGAGGAAACTTTCATGAGCAATTTGTAGGCCTAGAATCACACTACTAAATGTATTCTTCTTCAAATTGCGGGTCCCCTGCATCCTTTTTTATCTCACACTACTAAACTCTGAAATTGTACCCAGCTTTCTTCAACACTTCTGCATCAGCAGAATTGAAACAACCTGACCATATGAAAAATACATGACCTCAATCTTCCATCTGTGGGATGGCTTGGTGCAGCAAGAAAAGTCAGTCAACAAATTTGCTCTTCCACTGGAACTATGGGGGCAAACAAAAATAAGACAAAAGCAGAATATTCAGATGTAAAGTTGAATTACATTTTTAAAAAAATAACTCAAACGTTTAAGATGCCTGATTATACCACCACAGGAGAAAAAAAGGTAAAGTTAGTATGAGGAAAGTTTCTCTTTATATTCAAAACCCAAGATCAACGTTTGGAATAAGCATCACACCACTTCAGCAGGCTTCTAGCAGCAGATAAATAGATCTCACCAATTAGGAGAAAATGCAATGTATCATTGGTTTTGGTGACAGGGCACCGCTGTCCAAACCCAGAACCATAATGGCATTCTTATGCTTCTGAAGGTAGCACAAAGATCCTCTCCCCAGAATTCCAGATCTCTGGGCAGTTTCTAGATTCGAGCAAGTCCCCAATCTTCCTTTAATCCGTTACCTTCCAAAAGACAAATTCCTCTAAAGTTCTCTAGCAAACATGTCAGGTCTAAAGGCCCAGAGGTCTGAGAACCCTGGAACAGATGTTTCTACTGCTCAAAGGTTCAAAGATAATAACACAGGTAAAACCAAACAAAATTACATATGAAACACTGTTTTTTACTGAGTGCCTAAGTACACATTTCAGTTGTCACATCTCCAACTGATATCCATTCAGTTAATTTGCTCACAAACAGCTTTTATATCAAATACAGGTTGTCTTAATAATTTGAAACATTAAGCCTAAGAGACCACCTGGTTCACCAAGTCTTGTCTTCTCCACCCTAGAAAGCCATGCAGCAGTCACACAAAACTGAAGTTTATTAGATACTCTGAACTGCGAGGTATCTTGAAAAGAAATAATCTTCGAGGCCTCTCAGGCTAGAGTTGACATTGGGCATTACTGTGGATGGAAAATATCAATTGTAAGCCCCAAAAAGCAAGGCTACCATCTTTGTCTTATTGAGAATTTTTAACTTGTATTATTTTATTCTAATATGCAAGAGATGCTGTTATTCCTTTTTGCATAAATAATGAGCAAACCCCAAGAAAAGCACAAAAATCGAGACAGGGCATTTGATACATCAACTCAGTGAAGATATTCTGACAATCTTCACAAAACTACCTCCTCCTGCCTTGAATTGATTAGGAGCTTTTCTGAATTCCTGCTGCGACACTAAAAAGCAATCTGGTCTCCAACTTCAGAAGTACTACCGATAAACCTAACCATTTACAGGATGTAAACAAACAACATCAGAAAGAAACAGCTATTACCTACAGTTATCACCAAGCAAAAATAACTGGATTCATACTGGAGACTGTAGGAAAAATATAACTCTCAAAATTTACTGTTACACAGTCAAACTAGAATGAGGAAAGTCCAGAGATGCAGAAGATAATTTGAAAGTACAAGTCTCCCGAAATAATAGAGAGCAAAGAAGTTAATCATCTCAGTATCAAGGATGAGCTGTGTACAAACCATTCTTCACAAGCTTGGTGACTTGTGAGTTATGAGAAATGGCAACAGTGGTTTTTTCTTTTCTTAGCAGAAACAAGCAGACACGCAAGGTGAGGTTAGGTATTCGCTGATTAAACACCTATCTACAAAATGAGCCATATACGAAATCTTATTCTTGCTTCCTCTATTGACAGATTACTCATGTAAGCAGCTGGACAATATCAGTAATATTTCTAGAATGTATGTCAAAAATCACTAGGATGACAGCTAAAATGAACTAAAACACATGAAGGAGGAAAATGGCCCCAGCTACAGATTCTAGCTACCATACCAGGCTCTCGGCATGCAACACAGGCCAAGCTGCTCTTCCAGTAAGAAAAGCAGCCACATGAATGCAGCAGGGGCAGACTATTATTAGCCCACACTGACCAAAGCATAGCTGACTAGAATAGAGCGTATTTACTAGTCCCAGATAAACTAATGGTGTGTACTTCACCACATCCAGTAAAATATGAAAAACATAAGTCAGTAGTAGAACGAGGCTACAGAGTAGTCACACAGGCTTTGGTCTTCATTTCCCTCAACTAGCTTTCATTAAAGACCATTACTGCTACACAAGTTCTCTTAGCTATCTTACTAGCCTTTCCCAATGATCATAATTCAAGCCACATATAAATGGAAATTGGTGTATATATATTCAAAAGAGAAAAAGTTTTGCTGGTTGGTAATGGAACTTTCACCTCCGTATGAGGCCGATATGCCTATTAAATACTGCAATGAGCATGCATTGTTCCAGTGACAATTCCCCTCTTTTTCCTGTGTCAGACAAAACCATCTGAAACATTTTTGTTCAACAGGTATTTTTCTGTCAGCTAGATAGCTAATTAGAAAAAAAGCACCAAAGACTATTTGTTACTCTAAACTGCAGGAAAAAAATCCTGACATTAACTGTGACAAGGTTAACCATGTTTTCATCAGTATTATCTTCCATGGATGCTTTTCAGAAATGTTGACTGTTTACAAATTCCTGAATACCACCCACCTTGTGTTAATCCCAGAAAAATGATATTGTCAAGTATACGCATTTTCATGAGTCAGTTTACGTTAACAAGTAAATGACACCACATTTCATTTGTTTTCTCTTCCCTATTCTTCAATCAGTGCTAACTAATTCTGTGAATACTTCTTGGAGTTTTTCTTTTCTTTTGTATTTGCATTAATGTCTCCCACTCACAGGTAACTGTCATGTCAGCCTATTCCCCTAGTCGAGGAAAGCTAGAGGACATGCTCCACAGAAACAAGCACTGTTCTTAGGGTACTCATAAGCAAATTTGTGACACTTGATACTCCTTATTGCACACACCCTTCTATTAACGATTTTGGACAAGCAGCAATTTACTTAGGGATTACTTCCTCCCTGTAGACACCTTTGAAATTCTGCTATAAGCTTCTGAAAGGGCTGTACGGTATGCTACGGCACTTCCTGACCCAGAAATTAAACTGTTCTTAATATCTTCCTAACTCCGTATTCAGGCTTTAGATGGCAAGCTGTTGACAGAGCCGTGGCTGCGGGGGTGGCCGCTGTGGGAAGAGGCCAGGGGCTGCCCCGCGTGGGCCACGGCTGGCTCCAACTGACCTACCGCAGGGCACAGCTGAGCCCCTCCGCCAAGCTGGGGGCACCTCTGGGAAAACACGCTGAAGAACGGGGAAAGAGGATGAGGAACAGCTCCACGGCAGAGCAGATATTCCCTGCAGCCCATGGAAGAGCTCACATTGGAGCAGACATCCCCTGCAGCCCCTGGAGGACCCCACAGAGGAGCACAAGTATAGTCCCGAAGGAACTGCAGCCCGTGGAGAGCCCACACCAGAGCAGAGGAAAGATGCGAGGAGGAACGAGTGGCAGAGAGATACCACTACATACTGACTGCAACCCCCCTGGCACCCTGCACCTGAGCCTGCAGCCAGGGGTAGGCTGTGTGCTTTGAGAAATCCAGAGAGAAGGAATGAAGCTGAGCCTGGGAGAAGTGGGGAGGAAAGGCGCGCTGTTTTAATATTCGAGTTTATCTCTCACTACCTGAATTGATTTTAATTGGCAATAAAGTAGTTAATTTTCCCCAAGCAGAGTCTGTTTTGCCCACAGTGGTAATTGGTAAGCAATTTCCCTGTCATTATCTCAACCTATTGTTTTACTGTTTATGTTTTTCCTATTTTATCCTCCTGCCTTACCAGAGTGAGGGGGCAGAGGGGGGGGTGTGCAAGCGAGCAGCTGGGTGGGAATTTGGCTGTTAGCCAGAATCTAACTGGCACACAGGGTTTACGAGAAACCATCCCCTGGAAGTCAACCTCTAGAGCCTACAAACGAGCTCAGTAGGTTTGGAAAAGATAACAAAGTAAAGCAAGTCTTAGTGTTGGTAGACTTACACCAGCTACCTTGTAATCTAACCTCACCAGAAGGTTTCAGCAGGTGTTACAGCTGCAAGTCTCTGCTTTGAACTGTTACTCAGAAAAGAGGTATCAGCCTGCCCACATTACCTTCATAAAAAAAGAAAAAACAAACCAAAACCAGCATACAGCCCCAATCCCCGAGGTAATAAAACCTTTCAATGCAACGTTAACATACTTAACCACAAAACGTCCATAAATTAGTCATATTACCATAACTTACACTAAATAACCTAATGGTATAAACACTGCTTAATTATTGTATTAACACAACAAACGGACAATATGGGAGAAAGTCTTATCCTTTAAAACAAACTTATTTAAAAACAGTGAAAGATATGCCTGTTTGTGAGTCTTCCAAAAAAGGCTACACACAAAGGTGTGGAATGTTCAAGACATTTCCAAGTGGGGCAAAAAGAAGCTACAGTGAGCAGACAGGGCGATGTAATGCTCTAATCCACTGAGGCTTTTTAAACAGATGCTATAAATTGAGATTGCACATACCTCAAATCCTTATTTGAAGTTTCTCCTAAGGAGTCTCATGATAGGACCCTTAAACCAGCTACACAAGGGAAATGATTTTCAGCTGATACAGTAGCCTTTGGTTTGCTATGAACAGATCCCCAGCGGAATTCAATTTTGTAGAGCTGTTACAGAGGGAGCAGCTCCACAGATGATTTACAGAAGCTGCATTCTTGAAAGCTGGTGGTCTGAATCCTGATTCATCCAACAGAATTGTAAATCCTGAGCAATTCCATAGTTTGTATCACACAGGAACACACACACAGAAAAGTATCTGACCACCTCCCTTTCCTCCAGATCATTTTCAACCTCTTTGCTCCAGTTCAACAGCTGTTCAATAATTACTATACTTATCTTCAACAGCTATTCAGGATTAACTCCTGAGAGGTACTATGCAAGTGCAAAAATAACTCTTTTAAACAGTAGAAACAGCAGCAGCATTAGAAAAATCAAACTCAGATTATGCTATTTTTCTGTAGGTTTTTTGAATTCTGACGAAAGATGTTCTTCTCCTTTATACTACAACAGCATGGTATGTGGAAATCACACTACAGTAGTGTTACTTCTCTAATTTTATTTTGCTTGCCAAAACATTAAATATCCTGCTTGCTTGTCAGAAGACATGGGAGGGTAAGAGTTTTACACAAGAAAAAAAAAATCTGGAAACCAAAAGTAAGTGAAACTAACTCTTTCAGACTTAATATTTTCCCACAGATTTATCCACAGTATTTCAAAATAAACTGTATTTTAGCTTTTTGTCTTCTACCATGAATACAGCCCTCAGATCGCTGCCACACCCTCAGCTGTGGTTACTAACAAGCAGGGATTTTTCCCCCACTCCAGGTAAACAAAGACCTTAGCAGCCACTAAAGTTAATAGATGCTAAATACAGGCACAGCATCTGTCACTCCTCAAATGTGATCTTATGCCTTCTTCTGTTCTTTTATATATTACAAAATATGTAAATGAATGCTCTTTCAGTAATACAGCTGGTGTTACTATTTTATTCTGCACATTTTGCAATACTATTAAGTATCTTACTTCCCATTTCGGTTTCTTTTGTGACATGCTACTTCACTTCCTCATCTTGAATTAGGCATCCATCCCCCTCTTTTCATCTTCTGTAAAGTCTATTGTCTCTTGGCAGCACTTGAAGGGTTTCATGGCTTTTTGCCTGTTCTAGCCTTTCTTTCTGAAAAGAATGCCCAGTCTTTGTAGCACTCATCTTAGGCTTGTTATAGTCATTAATTGATAACATACACACTGTTCTAGTTCTTCACGTAATTAGAACTGCAAGATCTTTTTCTGTCTCAGTGCCACAGAAAAAAAATTTAAACATTTGAGCACTTTACAGAAAGCATGTATCTAAAGACTGCTTGCCTTGTACAGCTCATTTCATGTGGTTGTCTTGTATTTACTCAATAACCTTCAGAGTGACTGTAAAGACTGCGTAGATTGGATGCTCCACTTGACAAGACAAGGTATTTATAGCAATATCTACATTCTTTGAGAAATGTTTTGAAGTGTTACTCAGAAGTATCTGTCACTGATGTAGTATCACCCAGTCCAGATACTCCTATTTTACAGGGTCATCTCACTGGCTATTGAATTTTAAATTGTTGAAATTCTGTGCACAGCACAACTCCAATTATTGACTACCTTTCTGCACTGAAAACAAAAACTCTCCCTTACATATAATTAAAAAGGTACAGGGGGAGAAAAAACAGCAAGCAATCTAGCTTCACATCTTAAGACAATCCAACAAATGCTCAGAGGGACTACTTAATGCCAGTTCCTTCCTCGCTCTGTTCAGATGTGCATACTCTCTACCCCCACTTACCCCTTTTCCCTAACTAATGACAGCAGTGATACCTAGGCAGTATGTTTTAACACTTTTTAACCAGACTTCCCAAAAGCGTATTCCTCAAATTTGACCTTAAAATTTTAAAGATCAAGACTAGAACATTATCAAAAGTGGCAGAAATGTGATGAACTCCTTCCAGCACTGACGCATTGTCAAAAAGGATGTTTAATTTTCACTACCAGTCCACAGCTTTTTCTAAAATGTAGTTATCTGTTAATGCTTTAAGAGATTTCCTCCTCTTTTAAGAGTCAGGATACTATGCTTTAGAAGCTCCCTTCATCCTGTATTTTGAATGGCCTATGGCAGACTGAAATCAGAGAGGCGGAGAAGGTAAGAGTATAAATACTTTGGGTACAATCAGCATTGTTCATGTTCCTGAAAGGTCACTGTGGAATGAACTCACTACTTGGGCAGCTCACTCGGAACTATCCTTTAATCTTAATAACACAGATGCATCCTACACCTACTGAAAGACTCTTATTATCACCATTTTCATTGACAGTTTAATAGACTGTGTATCCACATGTTATGTGGATGATCATGGTAATTTTAAGTAGTGCTATATATGGGAACTGTTCAGGTTTGTTTTTTGGTTTGTTTGGTTTTTTTTGTTTGTTTGTTTTTTTGTTTTTTTTAATATAGTACCTTGTTCAGAGAAAAACTAACAGGAAAAGGCCTGGATAACTGTAGGACCAACTATAAGGAAAGACAAATTAATAACTTTGTCACTAAGTGATATACTACACACTACAAATTTTCCTATCAAAATAAAATAAAATCTGAGCAATAATGGGAATTTCTTCTGTGGTTTTATCTAAGAGCATTAATAGAGTGTGCAGCAACAGCAGAATAACTGAAATGAAATGCAAAGACTCCCCCTCCCTATTTTCTCAGTAGCCCTACTGCTGGTATCCAGCAAGCACAGAAAGAAAAATGGAGAAGAAACCAATCAACCAAAAAAAACCCCACCCCACCCATGGGGAGGGGGGAGCAAAAAGATAAACGAAGAGATAAAGAAACATGGGGAGAAAACAGGAAGCAGGAGTCTGAGAATGACAGGAAAAACAGAAAGAGCAGTCTGGCAGATGATAACCACTGATAACAACCTGAATTCAACTTGCAACTCAAACAGCCAATTTATTGACAGAAATCTTAGTAAGTGCCAGAACCAAGTGCTACTAGTTCAGCCTTTGGCTTCTCAGGTATATGTATTAAATACAAGTTTAATTGTGCAACCGATAGTGACTCTTTCACAGAACCTTAGCTTCACCTGATACACAGGAAAGACCTGGAACCTGCCAGTAAGTCAGAGCTACATGCTGAACAAGTTACCTGCATAACGCGTATATCATTTGTCACAGTAGTTAGAATTTTATGCCAATAAAGCAGGCACCAACACATACAGAACGATTCATCATCGAGGCAGATGAGTATCATTCGAGAAAACAGGTACCATTCCCACCTTTCATTTGGAATTTTTATTATGATGTCAAGTAAGTATACATAAAAAACTCAGAGGGAGCTTTTTTATTTTTACACCAAGACAGCTAAAAATTATTCAGAAAACTGTTGAGTATTTCTATGCTTGATTAACTAATTAAGCACTGTAATGTTATAAAAACTTAAACCCCAATACTTTCAGGTTGAGACCTCTGAAGTACGAAAAGTTAAAAAATTTTAAATCTATTATCTTCATTTTGGAATCTCATTTCTTCATGTACAAGGTAATATCCTTACCTCATCTCTGACTTGCAAATAACTTCACAAAAATCATAAAAATATCAATATTACAAGGAAAAAAACCCCTCGCAAAGTGAATGTTTTATTTGGGTTAAGTTTTTGACTGTGGATGATAAATAACATTATGCCTACCAGCTGAGTAACTGGATAAAAAGTCACTAAGCACCATGTGCTAATTGCTAGGGAGAACGTGAAAAAATAGCATTTGATCACATTATTGAAAATCATCCTAATGCTTTCACACAGGGGAAAAGATTTCTGGCATACCTTCACACTTTTGAGTGACTGCAAGGCCAGTGTTCTTTTAACAAAGAATTTATATGCAGCACTGAAAAACAAGGACTGCAGAACTCCTACAGAACACGAGAAAAAGATGAGATGGGAGAGGAATTAGAATTTGGCAACTCTGGGGTTGAAGATGTCTGTGATCATTGAAGGGAGGTTGGACTAGATGATCTTTACAGGCCTCTTTCAACCCAAGCCATTCTATGATTTTGTGAAGGTGAAAAAACAATTTGAATTGGCCAGTAGATGCCACTTGATAGACCTTGCTGAGATAGATCAAGAAATAAAGGAACTTGCTCCTTCCTTTAGGACGCAGAAGGACCAAAAGTATTTATTACCAAAATTTCTGTTGGTATTTCCGAAGGTCCATAAGCCTGTACTTCTCCACTGTTGCCTAGGTGAAGCTGATATTTTGGGTTAGGCCTCTGATAATTTTTGATAGACAGTATAGAAAAGCAGGGCAATTAACAATAAGACATTGCATAATGGAAGAGTTTGAGATAGGTAAAAGTTAGATGTGTTCAAGCTGAAAGCACCAATTTACTGAAGTTCAAGGTTGCTGCCAAGCTGTAAAATTCCTATAGCAATATATTACCAGAACATACCGAACTAAGCAACCATGAACGGTAGGTATCATGACATGTATGCTTTGTTAGTGTAAGAATGACATCGGCTCTTACATTTCTTTCACTTCTGAAAACAACTATCTACCAAACACAAATTGACCGACATTGAGTTTAACCTCAGCACAACTGACATCTATCACACTATTTAATCTTCTCAGTCAAGATTTGGCCAGGCAAAAAAAAATGAACCTGATATGTTACAAAGCACATTTAGTTTGGCTATTGCTGTATGCTGTCCTTCATTGTGATTCTATCCTTACTCATACAATTCCAGCTCTATAAGAGCAACATAACAACACGAGTCACCTTGTGGCTGGAATGAATAATGTACTAGATTCCTTATGAACTTTAATCTAAAACCAGTTTTATGACAGTACTGCATGTTCAGCATCTGCACACATGAACTTCAGCAAGAGTATCAAAAGGTGAAATGATGAATGCAGTCGACTGCAAATACTACAGCTGAATTGCTGAAGATTTACTTCTCATGCCAGCACATCAGAAGCTACATTATAAAGGTATTGTCCTGGGTTTGGGTGAGTGGTGGGGTTGTTGGCAGCAGGAGAAGGGGCTACAGAGGTGGCCCCTGTGAGAAGCTTCTCCAAGACCTGGCTCTGCACCTAGGCTGAGCTGATCAGCTGCGCCTCTGCAATAACGTATTTAAGAAGGAGACTTGGGAGGAGGAGTTGGGAGTTGTGAGGAGGAGTTCCAATATCTGCATGAACACCAGGGTCAGTGGAAGAAGGGAAGAAGAAATGGGGTAGGGCGGGGAAGTGCCCTGGAGCAGAGACCCCCCCCTCCTTGTATCCTGTGATGAAACAGCAGGGCCACCCTCCCCGCAACCCATGCTGGTCTACGGTGGAGCAGACACTGACATGCAGTCTGTGGGGGGCCCCATGCCATCTCAGGTGATTCCGCCTGAAGGAGGCTGGGACCCTAGTGCTGTAGTTTGGCACTGGGAGGATTAAAGCACGTGGGGGTATCCCACAGCAGAGCAGCTCGGGAAGGGCTGCAGATCCTGGGAGGGACTCCAGTTGGAGAAAGTTTGTGGAGGACTGTCTCCTGTGAGAGGGGGACCACGATGGAGCAGGGGGAACAAGTTCCAGAAGCTCCCCCCACTGAAGATGGAAGAAGCAGCAGCAGCACTGCCTGCACCCCCCATTCCCTGCCCCTGCGCCACTGGGGGAGGAGGTAGAGATATCGAGAGCAGAGCTGAGCCCGGGAAGAAGGGAGGGGTGGGGGGAAAATGTTTGCAAGAGGTGGTAATGCCTGTCACTGTCCTACTCTGTCTGTTAAGTGTTGTTAGTGTCTGTATTAAATTGATGTTCTTTTTTCCTTCCCCTAATGAGTCTGTCTTTTGCCTGTGACCATAACAGGCGAGTTATCCCTCCCTGTCCTATCTCAAATCCCAAGCCTTGGCTTATTTTCTCTTTCCTAGTGCTGGGGGGGGGAAGGCTGGAAGTAAGCAGCTGTGTGGTGCTCAGTTGCCCTCTGAGCTCAAACCATGACAGGTACATAGATTTGAGTGAAAGTACCTGCTTTATTTTTTTCCAAATTAAAATTTCACATTTATTTAAATATGAACTATGACTTATTGCTGAAATGTAACCATGTTTTAAGTTCATCATTTGAACCTAGCACATAGCAAACTGTCCATTTAGATCTTTGAGTTTTCAGATTATGGTGAACTGAATGGAAAACACCTCTATATTCAAGATACTACCTCATTCCCCCCACCCACTTTTAACATCAATACTACTTAGGAAGAAGTGAAATAACACACAGCTGTGCAAAACCAAAGTATTAAACCTGCTATATGTGCTCCTCAGTTTTTAATTTTTGCCCTTTTATTCCTCTAGGAAAGGCAAGGGAAAGGAAAAAAAGCAAAATACAGCATAAGTAAAGAAAACAACCCCCAACCCAACTTTGTGCTCTAAGCTTTCCAACACAAAAATATCTCCCCGGTGTTTATACAGAGAAAAAACAGGGCATAGTGTCATGGTTTGAGCCCAGAGGGCAACTGAGCACCACACAGACGTTGACTTGCCCCTTCCCCTCTCAGGAATGTGAAGGAGAATAAGAAGCAGAAATGTCTCAAAGAATCCATCTAAGGACAGAGAGGAGTAGCTCACCCATTATGGTCACAGGGAAAAGACAGACTCGTTAGGGGAAGAAAAGAAAACATCACTTTTATTCAAATACTCACAAAGACAAAACTTAACAGACAAGGTGGGACAGTGAGAAGCACCACTACATCCAGAAACACCTCTCCCCACCTCTCCCTTCTTCCCAGGCTCAGTTCTGCTCCCGATCTCTCTCCCTGGCAGCGCAGGGCCAGGGGATGGGGGGTCACAGACAGCTCGCTGCTCCTTTCTCCTGGGGAGGTGGGTGAGCGCTGCCCAGCCCTGCCCTGCTCCCCGGGGCTCCCCTCTCACTGCAGACAGCCCCCCAGGAACCTCCTCCGGCACCAGTCCTCCCCACGGGCCGCGGCCGCTCCCACGCTGCCCCGGCGTGGGTCCCCTGCACGTGTCGCAGCCCTCCCAGCGCTGAGCCACCACAGCGGGGGCCGTTTCTCCCCTCAGGCTCATGGCTTCCTTTAAGCGCAGGCACCTGTCCTGGAGTGGCTTTTTCCTCAGACTTGAGGTGGGCCTCTGCCCCACTGCAGATGGCCATGGGTGGCAGGGGGGCAGCCCTGCTGTCTCCCCACGAGATAGAGGGGGCTCTGCTGCAGTGCACCTCCCCCATGTCCTTCTCCTTCCTTCTACTGACCTTGCTCGGTGTTTGTTGTCCTCCTCACAAGTTCCCACCCACCCCCCAGGTTCCCCTTCTTAAATACATTATCGCTGAGGCTCAGCCACCATCACTGATAGGCTCGACCCTGACCAGAGCTGGGTCTGACTCGGAGCCCGGGGAGCTTTCGAGAAGCTTCTCACAGGGGCCACTGCTGTAGCCTCCTCCCCTGCTACAAAAAACATACACGCCACAGAAGCCCAGCACACAAAGGAAGATGATTCTTTAGCAAAAGCAATGCAGCTATACAGTAGAGACAAAAATCAGATGAAAACTAGATTGCCTAGGTCATCTGCTCTTGCTCCTGTTCTTCATTTGTCTTTTGAGACTGTACAAGGCTTTGGACATCTGCTCTAGGAACTGAGCTGGAACACTGTTCTGGCTAAATATTCATCCTGAAAAAAAGATTACCCTTTCAACATCTATCAGCTCCCCAAGCTCACCATAACTGAACATCTTACTGTGCCAGCACACAAGACAGTTGTGCACAGTTCTTGCTTCATACAGTGCCAACGTTGTTAGCTAACACATACCATAAGCAGCATTCAAAACTATAACCTAAATGTTTGCTACTTTTAAAGCAAAGGAAAACAACCCTGTACTGTCACCTTCCTAAACGTGGGAAGGAACAGTTAGACAGTACGTACACCCATATAGCTTTTATGTTGTGCCCTCTCCATTATTTTACTAGAGAGAGATAAAAAGCAGTATTTTCTGCAAATACAAGGAAATACCAGAATGCTGGTTAACTAACTGCTATAAGATATTTGAACAGTCTTTTCTGAAATCAGCCTTTCATTAGATATTGACAGAAAACTCTCTGAAGTATTATAAGTGGCTTTAAAAACAGTAACAAACTCTAGATGTTCCTTACTTTTAAAGCAAGCTTGCCAGCCTGTATTTTACAATAGTTTTGGAAAACTAGATTGACAAAGCAAGTAATTTCCAAGGACTAATAAAACAGAATGGTATTTGTTCTACATTTTCAAAACACAAATCCTATTATTCTTATCACTTGTAAACAACATAAGATGACTTGAGTTTCATGGGGAGAAAAAGAACTAATTAATCCAAAGTGTAAAGCAAATTAAGTGTTTGAAAAGCAGAGCAACTATAACAATGTTAATATAACTGGATCAGAGTTAGGACAGTGGCTATTGAATGGGGAAACTCATATTTCCTCCCCCCCCCTTTTTTTTTTTTAAGGGATTTTATTCATAATCAATAAATGTACCAGTAAAGCTTTATATACTTTGCAGTTATTTACTGGACAACATAAATGGGCAGAATAAATAACAAACCTGAAATCATGTGTTCACACTGTGAGGCCATGGGATCATGATACACCAGAAATTAACAAAACCAGTGCAGTTTCAAGTGCATTGCTTGGAGACAGATGTACTGAGCACCTACTGGTCAGAACACAGCCGTGACTCCCAAACTGATTAAAAGAATTAAAGAGAATGCAAACTTGACAAGATGTCATACAGCAAGAATTCCACCCCCCAATCCTCCCAAAAGAACCAATGTCAGTTTTGTGAATGTCCTTTAGACATAAAAATCTATACAATGAAAGCAAATGTCCATTAAAATTCTCAAAGAAATCACAGCATAAGAAATGGGCTCAGCACTGGAGATTCAAACATATCTGCACAAATGAAGCAACGCTTCCTCAGGGATAGTACAACACGGTTTTTAGTTACTGTGTTAGAATTATGATTTATCCAATCACTTTTTAAAAAGTGCAGCACAGGATTCAAGACACACCCACCATAATCTGTAGCTAGGCATGCAAAAGAATGCCAATTTACTTAAACATTCAGAAAAAAGTAAGACCATTGTTAAGAAAATTTTTAAGAAGTACTAATGATAGACATCAACATTGTGGCCTGCCATTTGACCAGGCTTACATTTTTGCTCCAGAGAAATTTGAGGCTAACCAACTAATAATTAACATCTGCAGTCAACTGGAAGATACATAGCTCTAGGGATGTGTATTACAAAACATGCTATTTTCTAAAGTTGCTTTATTCTAGTTTTTTTTAAAAAAATGCTTAACAGTCTAATTTGCAGCTCATTGCTTATAAAAAAATTGTGCAGACAAGCCCCCAGTGTACATGATAAACATGCATAAATATAACTTTCCTTTTTCTAATGGAAACGCATCTAACAAAGGATTGTCTAAATTCAGATGGAGCTAAAACAGTCAAAGTAATTTTTAAAACTTTCCTAGTCCCAAGACAACTATTTCAGCAAAAGTATAATCGCTGCAAAAATAAGCAGACACAAGACAATATACTGATATAATTACTCTCCATGTAGTTATCACACCACGTATAAATGACACGATCTGTCTAGTTACCTGCCTGCACTTTTAGGGCCCATGTACCCTGTCAACACGCGTGAGGCTCTTTATTTGCAACTCCCTACGGCTCCTGTCCTGGCCGGGGCTGGACTAAAGTTCCTGTTTGTTTTAGCAGCGGGAGGAGCTGCAGCCCCCTGAGACCCCAGGGGCTCCCCAGGCCCCAGTGCCCTCACCTGTGTGCGGGGGCGGGGGGAGCACAGCTGGAGGGCTGGGCCCCGATTGGCCGATATTCCATGTCATGTGACATCATGCTCACTATATAAAGGCAGGAGGGGGCTGGGAGGGGCTGCCACTTCTGGGAGTGTGGCTGTGGGGTCTTCGTGTTTGGGATTGCTGGCTGGGAGCAGGTGGGTGGTGAGCAGCTGTATTGTACATTACCCATTGATACTGCTGTCAGCGTATTACTCTGTTACTGTTATTAAACTGTTTTTATCTCAACCCGCGAGTCTCCCTTTGCCCCTCCAATTCCCTCCCCATTCCCAAGTGGGGGGAGGGTGGGTGAGCGGCTGTGAGGTGTTTAGCTGCTGAGCAGGCTCAAACCACGACAGCTCCTTTCACTATGTGTACTTGAATCCAAAACTGGTACCACATACTTTGTGCTACTGTTCACTCCATAAGGATGTTTCTATACTGTTGTTTCTGGGGGGTGGGGACAGGGGGAGAGAAGCACGCTCATTTTCATGTGTCTAACTGTCAACAGAACTGTACTGTCTGCATGAACCTAACAGTGAAACAAGCCTAAGGTCTCCTACCACTGAAGTTTGACCTACAAGGCAAAGGGAAAAAGGTAAGTCTTGAGAAAGAACCATTAAAAAATAGCAGGAACAGCACAGTCATCTCTACTAAGTTGCATATTACACATACCCCACTACAAGCCAGATGGATCTTTTTTCTTGGCCCAGAGGCCTACCTCTTCTTTTAAGCATAAGGTTCATCCAGTCTAATGAGTTAGAGCATTATGCTGCTTCTAAATCAAAGAAGAGCAGGGGCAGATGGAATTCTTCAACAGGTAATTCATCCTACTTTAAGATAGCAGTTTTACAGACAACACCTCTCTGGTGTTTCAGTGGCACAATCAGCTACATCTGGAAAAGTGACTTCCCAACATGTAAATTTAGAACTACATTTTACAGGCATGTTACATGCACAAAGACTTGGAAGAGCTGGGTGAAATTAAAGGTTGTCACCACCAGATGCATTTTCTAACAAACTTCCAATAGTTAACACCTTGTTCTAAAGTTACCCTACTTTTCACCTCTGTGCTGTAGTTACCAGATGATACAAAATCAGGTTTCTTCTTATTACCATCCAAGCTAAAACTTTACACTGATACATAACATGAAACAGAAACTGAGCACTACTTTCTGTCACACTACCATTTCCCTTTGAAGTTGAGGGGGAAAAAAAAAAAAACAAACAACCTATAAATGATGTTTTCATAAGCACAAAGAGAATCATTTGTGAAATTTTAAATTAAATGATACATTTCTCTGTTTTCCTTAAGCAGAGGAATGGTCAGTGGGCATTGTCTCCTTAAAGGCTTCTTAGGAGCACATTCTGCTTAAAGAATCAAAGCCACGCCAACATTTAATCAGAAACATCAAATGTAACTTACATTGCAAAGCAAATCATAGTGATTCTATGCTGCGGAGCTTTATGAGGATTAGAACGAAAAGTGCTTAATAGTTTGCCACTCAACTAATCCCAGTTTTTAGATCTCTCTTCTTCCCCTCAAAAATGAAGATCTGGCATAGCTTTGTCACTAAGGAGTTTCTGTGAGTCACCCGAACCCTCACACTGACAGATGAAGACTGCTGACAGAAGGGGAACAATATGCAAATTGCTGATAGCTGGACTGGCCAGAAAGCAGTGATCTTCTGGCAAATAATTTCTTCCTTTATCAGTTTTCCCCCTTTAATAACTGGGTTTCAACCAGGACAATACTCACTTAAGCTGAAGTGTTTACTCTGTGAAGGACAGAAATGACTAATACTGAATTCAGGGACTATCCAGTGAAGGACATCTAAATTCACAGACAACAAGTGAAGCCAGGTGCCTAGAATAGAGTCAGTCCTCCTGTGACTGGTGTGGGTATTGCAGTAAATATGACGATGTCAGCTGCTCCTTGTATGACCACAATTATCTCTCCATGCCACTTGAGATTTCTCCAACAATTCATTCTGACTTGTATTTCATTAACAAGGGTTGTATAAAGTATGACTGAGACAGCATCTCTGACAGCAAGGGGCAAGCTTCTTTCAGTAGATGGGCCTGACTATTTGGAAACATATGCTTCCAAAACAATACTGACTGGTATTTCACAAGTATCTCTCACACTCTCAGAAAGAGGCAAGGGCAATGATAATGACAAGAAGGTCTCTCAGAGCAACGCCAGTGAAGTATTTGTATTGCCATAAATAAATAAATGTCTAGAAATAAAGATAACTGCTTCATAGAATATTGTGATGCTGTATTTTGCATTAGTACTGTTGATGAAGTGCTCAACACTAACAGGAACAAATATACACTTGCTTTAGAAATGAACAGCTGAGGATTTCTATTTCTGTTTTACACAGTACAGAATCAAACCAGGTCTGGCCTGATGCTATGCTCTCCTGAAGCTGCTTTTTACAGTGTTACTTTTTTATATACTAAAAAGAGGTTTGAATAAAAATAGACTGGGTATGCCAAACTGTGTTTCTGTTTACTAAAATACTGGCTTTATTAGGCTGACACACTTGCGTGGTCTTTCTGTAGATCTAACCAGATCAAACACTGCCTGAAAAGGTATCTCACATGTCTCTTACATCCTTTTGGAGAAGGGCTTACTCGCACAAAGGAAATAAGGAAATAGCATGTGCCATAAGTGCAATAAGCATCAGAAATATTTAGCAATAATGGATACATAATGAAGCCCAATGATTCAACCCAAACATTTCTGGCTTTGCACCTGTCTGAAATGCTACTATACATAAAGAAACACAATAAGATAAAATGTTTATCTTATCTGAAACGGAGAAAGAATCAAGGGGCAAGTAAATCCTACCCACATCACATCTAATTTATAAGCTAAGAACTGAATTAGTTAGTTACTAAGAGTAAAGTATGTATTCATCTTGGGATTCTCTCTTATAACCAGAAAGAACAGCCAGCCGGTAGAAGCTTGCCCTTTATGCTCTGAGCTACACCGTGTGAGAGCACGCACAGTACTGGGATCTTCTCTTAGGTCACAAGCAGTCGGGAGAATCCAATCCTGCACACGCTGAATTATTCATCGGGTGCATTTCTAAGCACAAGCCCATCTCAAAAATTGGTTCATTGAGCTAAGGCTTACTCAAGTTGTGCAGCTGCTTTTGGAAGACAATACAGGCTTCCCTGCTGTATGACACACTAACCAACCTCCCTCCCCCATGGAAAGGTGGCAGAGAGAGGTTCTGATTACCCAAAGGCACATTTAATATAAAAGTTACATTTAGCTTCAAATTCTGATTCCACTGTGACAGTGCCCATGGTGACAGTGACACCAGGTGAAGACACTACAACTGATTGCTCAAATGCTTTGAAAGTATAGGCATGATGTTTTGCCTGTCATCCCTGGAAGCACAAGCACATGCACAAGTTACAGCAGGTTGAACTAGCACATAAATTTACACGTATCAGCTGCTCCTGCCATGACAGTTTGCATAGCTGTTACTATAGGGTAACACCGTTAGAATGATGCTGCAAAGCTGGTGTAGTGAGCTCTCTGATGAGCTCCAAGATACAGAAAGCACAATCCTACCCGCAGGTTTTATCTAAATCCCCAGTACTCGGGGGTCAGATGTTTACATACAGCTCGGATCAGCACAAGCCGGTAAACTCTGGGATAGCTCAAGGAGACTAATGGGGAACTGGAACACAACTCTTTCTACTTCACAAGCCTATGGTTAGTAGTCCACATTGCTGAGACTGAACTAGAAGCAGTACTTCCTATCCCAATGCAACCCTGAACCGATACAGCACTGAATCATATTGATGCAGTGAACTGATATTTAATGTACTTTTTTTTTTTTTTTTTTTTTAATTATGGTGGAAGATTAGGTCAATTTATCTGCCTTCCAGGATATTACAGACCTAAAAGTTAACCTGGTCGCCCAGTAGCTCAAACGACAAAAGCAGTCATTCTAGAAAGATCCATGTCCAGCTTTAGGAGAAGAGGAGGCCACCACTTTCCTTTAACAGGCAGTTCAAAACCCCTTAAACTCTCCTCTCTAAAATTCTTCTTTGCTTCAATATTTGTTTGAGCTGTTGTTTGAATGAGACTAGCTTAAATTTCAGATATTTGTTCCCTCTGTGGTTTTCTTCAGTAGACTAAAACTTCTCATCACTTCTTCACAGGCTCCTGATACAATCTAACAAAAATATATCTTAATATCCTCAAGGAGGAAAAAACTATGTTTGAGCTCTCTTCTGAGCCTTCTATATTATGTCTACATAATTTGAAATACATAGGTGCAGGAGTCAGACACATTGCCTATCACGTCTGTTTCACAAACGCTACCTTCCTTGAATTCTATCAACCTTATACAAAGTAATACTGATACAAAGTAATTACACAGTCAACTTGCACTAAAATAGCTTATTACAGATAAATATTATAACCAGTAGTTTCCTCTGTGAAATATTTATGCTCCTTAAAGGGATGGAAACTCCGAAGTTATTAAACTTTTCTAAAAATCAGACTCTGGCTCCTACTATGCAACCACACACCATAACTCAAAACAAATGAAAGCATAAAGTATCAGGCGATATTCTCCGAGTTTTCAGAAAGCTTCTACCTTGAAATCTGTACATCCAGTATTAAAAAAAAAAAATTAAAAAACAAAAATGCCAAGCGTCCTCTACTCTAAATAAATTACTTTAATTACTTTTATTACAGTTAGAATGAATATTGTTCACCAGGCCAGAAAGAGCCAGTATGCTTATACTTCATGGCACATGGCTGAAGAACAATAAAGCTGCAATAAAACAAACATTAGAAGAATAAAAACATAAAAATGCATCAATAACAATACCAAAACGTAAGTGCAAAAGCATGCAAGCGTATTTGTATGGTAAAGTTCAAAACCAGCAAAACTGAACACAAGATACATTGTATATTAAAAAACATAGCAACATTTCTAACTAGGTGCATTTTATCTCTATATATGGTAGTTAAACCATGTGGGTGTGTTCATTCAAATAAGGAGCACTCCAGTTGAAAGGTCCTCATTCTAAAATGTTACTTGCATGACTAAAAGAGCATTGCCAAACTCAGAAATTTCCACCACACCACCACCCCCCCCCGGACTTGTGTTGAAGTATTCCTAGTTCAAAATTGGTTGGTACTCACTGCAACCACCAAAACTGACACATGTAAATCTGCTGAAGGGAGACTCTGCATGCTAAACGAGCTGTTAAATCCCAACAATCAAATGTAACTTAATCTCAACTATGCAAATTTTACTGAACGTTGCCCTTTGTTCCATGACTGAAGATTTAATCACGTACTGACTTAGCAGTATGTCTCTCCTCAAACTCAGATAATTCTTATAAGTCTGCAACACCTGAGTGCAACAGCTGCAGTTTGTCAGCAAGAGCAACTAGAGTGCATCTGTTAGCTGTACTGAATTTTCCCCTTAATTTCACCTGGTTAAAATCATGGTCCTTTATCCAAATAGTTAACTATCACCCTTATGCTTTTAGGGAGTCACAAATTATATGTCAGTGCTATTCACTAATTACATTTCTGAAAAGACTGATTAATGTAAACTAAAGTATCATCGGCTCAGCCCTGAGCCTTAAATCACGGAGATAGGTGGTGGGCAGCACCACGTGACTCCCAGAAAATGGATACCAAAACCCCCTCAGCAACTAAATACCACAAAACAATTAAATCTTTTTGATAGGGTCATAGTAGGAGGAGACAGACATAAACCCAAACTGTTTCCATTTAAGTAACTTTCAAACAAACCCTTTCCTTTGAAAGTAAACCTTATAAGGATTAATTTTGAAAGTGTAACAACTTAGACTGAGGTTTATGTTTGCTGTAAGCCATTAACATTATTTCAATTAAGTGTTAAGGAAACCAAATCCAACACAAACATCTTAAAAGAAATTCAAACCATGAAAATGGAAAAGTAAGCGGCCTAGGATTACAGAGTGTTTCTGAATCCAGCTTCTGACAGAGACCACCTCTCTCAAGCAGGTGCAGAACAAGAATCTTCACTTCAGTTTTGTCAAACATATCAGTGATATTCATTCAAAACTGAGAAAGAGACAAAAACTTGGGTATAGTTGCAATTCCGTTAATAAACACTATGTAGAAATGACCTAGGTAGTCTGTCTTCTAATTGAAGACAACAGAATGAGATAAAATATTTCAACAAACCAAAGAACGTATTCTGAAATACGAACTAGTTGGATAAACCTATTTAAATGCAATTCTTCTGTCACATAATGGATTAACGGAACAGCTGAGGCTGGGCGGACCCTCTGGCCACCATCTAGTCCAACCTCCCTGGCTCAAAGCAAGGTCACCTAAAGCATGTTGCCTTTGACCTCGTTAGTGGTTTAGTTGGGTCTTCTTTTAGTTGACTTCAGTTTCTACAGAAATGTATTTTGACAAACGTTTAAGCCATCCAATCACAGTTAAACTGAAGCTCAGCAATGAAGAGAAACAAAAGAAGAAGCAGCGAAGGTAGTTTTTCTTCAAGGAAATAAGTATCATCAAACTTCACTAATTTAATGTGTATGCCCTATGACTCAAGCATCCCGAACCGACAGTAACTGTATCAGTAAGCCTAAAGTTCTACAATATTTATTTCAGAAAAGCTATTCTAAATCTGTTTGATGCTGTTTAGTTTAATATCCATGTACATATGTTCTCCTACTCATTTTATTAACTCTATCAGCCTGTCTGGGCTCTACATTTTTCAGAATGTAAATAAGATGCAAATAAACATGGTACTCCTTCCTAAAGCCCAATGAAGAGTGCAACAGTTAAGTACTCTGACTTTTTAGAACATGACTATTGGCATTCAGACTGGCACAGTTTCAAGAGTGGGTTAGTTCCTACCTCAGGGCTATTGTTTCAAGCTCTCTGAGAGCTCAAGCCGACAGCGTTTTATTGGATTGACTTGTTTTTGGTGTTGAACGCTTCCTTGCAACTACAACTACAGAACTGGTTCTCATTTGAAAACAACGTTAAGATGCCAAATCAAAAAACACAGGTCCACCTGTGTTCCCAAGATGCCTTCTTTTACATCCCCTGGGATTGCTGCTATTATTATTCTAAGTTTGGCTTTACACAAAATCCCACTTAAATTGAAGATGGCAAGGAATAGCATATATTACACAAATCTGCATACAAAGTTTCACTAATAGAACTTTAGTGATTCAGGTTTTGAAAATTTATCATTCCTTTTTCTAAACATGGTAATTGGTAGACAAATATCTAGACAAGTTTAATACAAGTATTTCATATTTTACTCTATTAAGCCTTTGAGTTGAATGGATCATCAAAAGCAACAGGAATGCTTAAAGAATTCAAAAGAACTTGCAATTCCAATGCACTAAGAAAATAATAATAATCATCTTAACTGGACCAAAGTACGTCCTCACTTTTTATCTGTAATCTGTTTAAAAGCTACATATTTAGTAATAGATGAAGGACATCCCACATTTAAGATACCCATAGGACTTCATTAAGGTCCTCACTACACCCTGGTAACTGAAATAGCATCCAAAATACAGACATCTCACTGCATTAATCAAAAGTCCAGGTGGACTAAGGGGTTTTCGTACAAAAGCAGGGGTAGCACAGATCTGAAAAAACAAAAACCAAAAAACAACAAAAAAAAAAAACCACCCCAAAAAACAACAAACAAACAAAAAAAAACCCAAAAACAAAACCCAGACAGCATGTTGGAGAGTCTTAGCTAAAATGGGAAGCAATAGGGAGGGGACAAAGCTAAACAAAATATAATCCATTCAACTCCCATGATACTGTAAGTAAAAAAGATGAAGTGTCCTTATCACAGTAACAGGTGAAACTTGGGGACAACACTATAGATTAGCTATGAGATGTAATTTTATGCATTCTGAATATAACTTTTGATGAAACTATTATGAAGTAAACATTTGAAAACAGTTTATTCCTTATTAGTTGGTTTTCTGTAGTGGCTTTATTGCTTTTTACTCAAGGGCTTACAGAAACAAGCATTCATTAGGTCTTTTTTTCAGCTGATGGCAGAATACACATATGGTAATCTTCCTAAACCATTGTTTTTCCATGCTACAACTACTGGAATAGTAGAAGCTTATCCGAAAAGAAAACAAAGAAGCCTAGAAGCTACTGAACATATTTTTCTTTTCATTGTCAGAGAAGTGATTGTCTCCATCTCTTTGAACGTAACTTTTGCTTTACTCACATGTGTGCTCAGAAACCCTCGCAGCTGGTTACCCCATGGAGAACTCAAAGATTAGCAACCGAATCTGAAGACACAGGTTAACCTTGTAAAACACCATTCCGTGATTCTGCATCTTCAATACTGGTTTTGTTCATCTATGTACCTCTAATGGTATATTCCACTTTTCATGCTGACATCCTTTAAGAGCTCTTAGTGTGTCAGCTCTATTACCGTTTTACTATGTCAGCTTACATATCTTTCAAGAACAACTGTAGTAAGAGGACTAGAGGTCTGTAGGCCCTCAAATAATTTTGCCTGCATCATCATGGCAAGCTTGAGTAAGAAATGTGCTTGAATCCCAATCTATGACTTTCTCTAAAGTCAGTAAACTTGACCAAATCTGAAAGCACATGCAGACTGTTAACGTAAATGTTATGATACTCTTACGGGCGAGAACCGAAAGCACTACTGCTAATTGCTTAGTGAAGACACACCTTAAAAGAGCACCTCAAGTCTTCCTCAGAAGCAGTTATTTACATTTCCAAGAGTTTAAAAGAAAGGCTGTCCTCCTGAAGCCATGCAACAACTTCACACTAATCATACAGTGTCAGGAGACAGATGAATAAGTTTATACAAGTTCAGAAGTA
The DNA here is from genome assembly GCF_018691265.1 of Tyto alba. Lineage (NCBI taxonomy): Eukaryota > Metazoa > Chordata > Aves > Strigiformes > Tytonidae > Tyto > Tyto alba. The sequence continues at coordinate 40,893,967 of NW_024881296.1, read as the reverse complement.
CACCAACAAATCATACCCCCCAATTTTTTGTCTCTGAGGTCCATTGGACAGTTATTGCTGCAGTTAACTCACAGTCCAAAAAGATTAGCAATAAGTAAAATGTTTTGGGGCTGCTGAAGTTTAAAGTCACCATAATCTCTCACTCATTTAAAAAAAAAAAAAAAAAAAAAAAAAAAAGATTCTCTCAAGATGTACCTAGCTTTGTAAAGCAGTAAGAGTACTACTTAACTGGAGACCGTAGTTCAAGTCTAGAAAAATGTCTGAGAACACCAATATCCCCGAACACAAATATTGCTGTTCTCGTGTTTCAGATTTGGAAGTGTTTGCATTTTATTTCCAGTACTAACGGTATTACTTTTACTCTGGACAATTAAATCTATTTCGCTGTCCCAGCTCCTGGTCCTTTTGAGAGAAAGGTTTAATTCAATCCTTTGAACAATAACGATGAGATTATTAACAATGAGTTCAAGAAAAATCTGACACACTTGAACAGGCATCCAGAACAAAAGAACCTGGAAATATTGACAGTAAAGTTCAGGACAATGAAGAAAAGGATGTATTTTTTTTATTCACCATTAGACCAAAAGGTGAAAATATGATAATGTAGTTTAAAAAGATTTAGATCACCAGTGCAGCACTGTGTCAATTTATAAATTAGAACTTCTCTTCTACTTTATTTTATATTTTCACAGATATCAGAAGCATCTTCCAAACCCTCAAAGGAAAATGATGGAAAAACAAAATCTGAACTCTAACACCCTGACCATCAGACTGCTCTTCAATGCTTATGCTTCCAGTGAACATTCAAACACTTGGGCAACTGCAGGAAACAGACCATAACCAGGAATAAAAATCTGTGCTTGAAAATTATTTTGCATAGTTAAGACCAACACTTAACTGATGATTTCAAATCCTAGTCAGTTAACTTGAATATATCAAAAGTAGTATAAACACAAAGTGCATCGAGAGCAAAGCACAGACCCAGAACCTCCCACACAGGTGACTGCGACATCCCAGTATTAATAGTGATGTCTGTGAACACAGGAAACAACTGAAAACTTGGTATTGAGAGAAAGTAATAGTAAGTCTTGTGCAACTCTAAAGAGAAGCTGACTATCAAAACCTCTGGGGTTCTAGCCCTTTAAGAGACAAATAATTCATTTATTTATAGGAAAAGCAGAAAAGAATTGCCATCAAAACCACCAAAACCCCTTGAGATCTAAAAACACAGGTAAGGCTATTTATTGTCTTAGTCTTGGTCAGAAAATCATTCATCATTGTCACCAGGGTGTTTCTGCACTGTCCTGTTCTAAAATGAATGTTCCAGCAAATTTTAAATTCTGTGTATTACTACATATTATTAATTTCTTCAGAAAAAAAAAAGAAAAAAAACTTTAAGAGAAAAAATCCCTATGTTTCCAACTCTCTGATGACAAAGGCAGACTTCCAAATAAGAATCATTTCAACCCTATGCCTGTAGAAAGATTGCTCCTCTGCCTCTGTTGCTATTCATAGGTCTCTAAGCAGCTACTAGTCCAGACCAGATGACTGTAACAAATTCAATCACTTCTGGCAGAGGCGTGTGTATTATTTTCCAATATGACTGTGTGCCAAGTTTCCCTGTCCAGGATTTTTTTTTTTTTTTTTTTTTTTTTTATTAAGAAAGGAACTGTGTAAGCCAAACTGTGTCAGGGGCTATCCTTCAAACAATTCTTTCAGAAAGTGGAAGCACACAAGCACGTATGCAGACTTGTATTTGAATATTGTTTAAAAACATTAGAAGACACAGCACAGTCAAAACTTTAATCTTCAGAAAACAAAATTCTATGCTGTCTTTGAAATCATTTATCAGTACAGAATAATCAAAACCTTTCTTAACATGTGATGAAAAAAGCATAAACTTTAATGAAATAAGCTGAAATTGATGAACACAGCCATCTTTAGTTCCCCTCAAAATACAACCTTTTAGTAACACCTTTTGTTTTATGACTTTTCAATACATATTCTATAATGTCTCTTTCCACTCTACTGCTCACTAGTTTAGCTGTACAAATTTGCACTCAGTATTATGGCATAAAGGCACATATATTGTGAGGGCACTGGTGAAAATCAGTATCTTCAATTATGGTCTTGTGGTTAAGACACCTAAAGGCAAGTAAAGGAGGATGAATCCCACTTCAGACCCCTCATGACCTTGTACAAGTCATTCAATTCCTCAGTCTTGATTCTACATCTATAATACCACACTAAGAATTACTTCAGTATTTTAAAGCACAAAATCATTTGCTAACTGCATACATGGCATTCAGACAGAAATGCAGTCATGCAGTATATGTATGTGATAAATGCTCAAAACCAAACTTTGCAGGAGTAGAATTAAAAGAAAGAGAAGACAAATGTGTTTGCAAAGGTTCTGCACATGATTCGCAGCTTTCAATCTGAACGTAAACTTGAAAGGCCAACTTGAATGAATTATGCTCTTCCAAGAGTGTAATCCAATTTAAAATAACTCTAATTAGTGAAAGTACAAAGTACAGACCAAACACAGATATTGCTTAAAAGGGCAGTGGTTTGACATGGTAAGTCTTTTGATTTATCTTGCTACTATCAGGTTTTCAGGTCTTGATGTATAAAATTATGTTTAGGACATGAGCTGGAAAGTTGTAGGGGAGGCAAAAACGTTAAGTTATGACTGCATGAAAAACAGCAATCACTTAAAAATTACAGTCATAAAGAACTAAAAACTTAACCTTGTACACAAATCACAGATGAGATGGTGCATTCTGCTTATTCTCTCCTACAAATAACTAACTACCCTTGACAATTATGCATTAGAAAAAACACAGGACTCCAATTATTGTTTCTAAATAAAAATGTTTGTAGCACATTTCTCTAAAAAAAAATGACTGTAAGGGTGGAACTCCTGGAAGTAGCCAGAAATACACTGATTTTACAGGAACTGTGAATATTAGATACTTTTGAAGAATCAAGTCTTGAGGTTATGGAACTGCATTAGCCAGATAATTTATTGACAAACTGAAGAATTGTCCCTGGAAATTATAATAATGTCTCAAATATTAAGAAACTGTCTTAAAACAAAGAAACATCTAGTACATAATTTCCTGCAACAATGGCAAGTTAACAAAAGTCTTTAAACGTGACATTTTTGACACATTAATCCTGTTATCGTGGCTGCTACTGTTCAATAGCTAGGGATCAAGATGTCCATTAACAGACAATTACAGAATGTAAACATTTGTCTCCCCACTGGAAAAGTGCAACCCATTTCTAAATAAATTATAACCATCATCTTCTACTGTGTTTCTCACTTTTTTCACCTTTCACTTAATCAAAATTATGAGTTTTAATTGCATCAACAACTTTTGTATCAGCTTGTTTCTCACTTTTGGAAAAGATCACTCCATTTCTATCACACTCTTCATTAACAGTAGAAAATGTCTGATTTTTTTTTTTTTGTTTTTGTTACAGATTTCTTAACTGCTTGAGCAAATTCTAATAAAAAACTACAACAATTTCAACCATTACAAATCCTCTTTGGAGTAAAGCCTTTTGTCTCTGATTGGGCCTAAGTAGAAATACCACTAAGCCTCCCGAGAGATGATTTTTAGAAGACTTTTTAAAGCTAAATAGTTCAACACACAGCTTGGCAATGAGAGACAATGATGTCCAGTTGCAACTGAGGTTATTTTAAAATGTGACTAAGATCCTGAACGGAAAAAGAGCTCTCGACCTCACTGTGCAAATACAAAAACAGTCAAAGAGCAACAGTTTTCACTACAGATGTGACCTGTGCTTCATGAATTCAGAGCTAAACTTGAACTAACTCACAAAAGCAGAAACTACCTCAGATCAGATTTACTTCTGAGTTAGGGAAGAGCGTACACAGAAGCTACTTGCCAAAAAAACAACACTTCATGCAGTTGGCGCCTTATCCTTTTACATGGCTAGCCTCCAATATCAACTTGGAGATTTCCTTGTTCTAAATGCTGGCAGCTACTAGAACATAGGTTGATGAAAAAAAAAACTTTTCTCCTTGTAAAATATGTAATGTATCATGGTGATAAATTCTGTTGGTCAACTGAAAACTAATCAAAAACAGAAAAAATCCTACCGCAATATGTTAAAAGAAAAAAGCCTGCTTCCTTACAGACAAAAAACTTGTATTCTTTCTTTTAAATTCTGAGCCTAGCTCACAAACAATAATATCAGAGAATATAAAGTCCCTTTATATTATGTTTTAATAATCACAATACATTAAACACTCAAATTAGAGACTGCTTAAAACACGGTGCTTTGGAAAAAACAGTCATTGCAATCAGCTGCTGTAAAACAGCTGCTGTACTTTGGAACATGTAATCTTGTTTTCTTTCATAAAATGGCTTTTTAAGACGTTACATAGGACTGCATTTATTTCTCAGATTTCTTTTGCAATGGGAAGAATACAAGCACAACAAGGAAGAAAGAAAAAAAAAATCATACTTTAAAAAATAATTGATTAGTAAGCACAACTAGGATTTCATGGTTTATTCCTAGCTGGAACACTGGAAAGAATTTGTGGGGTTACAATTAAGGTCCAGTTCCCTACCACTATGACAACCGTATCATGCCATCCCTTTCACCAGCACTGTAAGTTTCATATAAACATCTACCCAAGAAGTAACAAAGTGACACTGACATATTTTGGCTGGCACCAGTGACAATAACCCATTTTTAAGAATATTTAGAAAACTGACACCAAAAAGAACTAACTGGCATCAATTCTACAGAAGTTTAGTAGAACTAATTCCTTTTGTATAGATGACACTATCACCCTTAATTACAAATTTCATCTTTAAACTGATTTTTAAACATATTTTCCCAAACATTTTAATTTTCCCTAACAAACCCACACAAACAAACGAAACATACACTTCAAAGTATAACCACAAAAGACTGCTCTCCTACCCAATCACTCTGGTATTGACAGAGCCAAAGATTTAGTGGATAGCTCTCCCTGCCACGTACTCCTCCTCTCCTAAAAACTGTAAGAAAATAAAGGACATCAATGCAAGAGCTGCAGAATTTTCCAATTATGATTTAACTGGAAAAAAAAAAAGAAAAGGTGAAAAATTAAGAGTTATATTAAATTTTAACATGCAATTTTTTTTTTAAAACTGTATCATAAGATTTGTGACAGCTATACTAGCTTCTATTCTGTCAAAAAGACTATGGTTCTGGGTATGCATTTAAATAGACAATTTGCAGATATTGAAGAGGCAGTCTTATATTCAGAATAGCAGAGCATATCTAACCCCATCACGTCTAGCTACATTAAGGAACAGCTGGTATCTGTAACAGATCACTACATATTTGAAGAAATTAAGAAACCATTTTAATAATGTTCAGAAGGAAAAAAGTTGAGACTCCTTCATGAATTCAGATGGAATGGACTTCTAATTCCCCAGCTTTTACTTTTTCCTCTTTTTTTTCTTCTTATACGTCTCCTTCCGTAATCCTCACATGAATATACTATTTCTAGTACTAGCAGTATCCTGTTTTACTGTTTTGATGAACAGTAGAATTCTTCTGCACACCTTCAGTGTGTACAGTATTTCAGAATATATGACTGGTAGAAAATCATCTACCTTTCTTTAGTTATTCATTACAGCATCAATAAGCAGCTCACAAAATGCTCTGAAACGGTAAGTTATTTTCAGCTCCAGAACAGTTGAAACCTCAATTACACTGTGCTAACAAAGAATCCAATTATTTGAGCACAACAGACTGAGCCTACTTCCATTTAAAAAACAAAACAAAACCAAACATCCCCCCCTCAAAAAACCTCCTCAGCTCAGCAAATATATTGCATCAGTCTTTCCCCTCATCTTCCCTTCCCTGCAATTCTAAGTGACTTCCTAGTGTAAAAGCACTAACAGATAATCATACTGCATTTGTCCAAACACAAGCCAAATAAAAATCAGATGGCTTCAGAAAGCAACACTTATGCAATGTGATGGCTACTGCATCAAAGTCTTGGACTAGGAAACTCCTGTTCAATACTGCATAAAACCATAAAACATTTAAAATCATTAACCAAGCATAAAAGAAAAAAATGCACGCTACTAGACTTAAAAGCTCATGAATCTTAGAGGTGTGTTAAAAGATTCAACTGTATGATCAAGCTTTAAGTTTCAACTGATGGCTGCTGCAGCGCAGCTGTAAAAACAGACAAAGTTTTAAACTACTCAGTTTTAAACATTACTTGTGTTTCTTCTGACCCTTGTATACCAAATTATGTATCTTTAGATAATAAAATCATTACACTGCAGTCAGTCACCAGGTTCTCTCCTAAACCAACTTCTTACTAAAGGTTCTCTGGCCAAGTCTATTCTGATCAACTGTTACTGGAGATAAATGCATAAGCTTCAGCTTCTCACCATCAACATTCTGCTTTCAAAATAACAAGTCCCTGGTCATGAGGGTACTGCAAGTAAAAAAAAAAACCTTTAAAAACTACATAATTCAAACATTCTGTGAAATCAAATGGTTCACTATGAGTTAGATGGCTACAGAAACCAAATTATTAATAAAATTAAAACATTCCATTGCCAGTGGTTTCCACAAGAGAATGACATTCTGAAATAGCCAAAGACTAACTTGGAAAGAATAAAATGTTGTTAAGGTTTTATTTCAACAAATCAAGCTTACACAAAACAAGTAAGATTTTTATGGAAGCAACCGAAGAACATGACAAACCAACAGGCTACAAAACACTCATTTACACTAAAGAAGAGATGATCAGTTGAAGAAGTGACCTGATTCTCACTGTGTTTGGGTTTTGTTCTGTTTTTTAAATCTGCACATATGCACCTACATTATGCAGGCCAACCTATCTTTCTCTGCCAGCAAAATATGTATTTTCTTCTGTGTGTATCACACTAGAGAGTCAGGCTTGAAGTCTGGCTGGTTTTAGTTTATTTCTACTGATACACTGGGAAGATGAACACCAGATATTTAGAAAATGTTTTCTTTACATTTTCACATCTCTTAACCTAAAACCAGTAATTTTCAGGCAACACAAAAGCATGCAATGCAGGGAATACAAAACATGCTCACAAACTGTACAGTGCTCATGAGAATACTGTAGCTCTCTGCTATGTTCTACACCTCTTGGACGGCTCTCAGTTGGGGGGACTTTGTTATCGTTCTCTCTTCTCCCACTGCACAGAGCAATAAACCTCATGCAACACTTCATCTACTTCCAGCCACAAGTCTGGAGATAAGAAATTCCAAGGGATGAATCAGCCCCATGAGCCAAAGCAAGTGAAACCAAAAGGGAGCAGCCTTAGATAACTGGTCCCTGTTGGTGCAGCTCCCATGCCAATATTTTCCCCAGTCCTGGCTCTCAGCACTCTCCTTCCTCCAACCCCCTCTCCCCAGCTCACCTCACATGCTCTACATATTCCTTTCCGCTCCCAGCCCTCCTTTCAACACATCCTCCCTTCCTCCTGTTTTTCCATTCAGGCAATCCCTCCTACAAAATTCCACTTCAAAATAATGACTAACAATATTGCCATGCCATCTGTTTTCATAACTTATCACTCTTTCTACACCTTTTAACGCTCCATTTATACAGAACATAATTTTTTTGGAGTGACGACTATCCACCATTATCTGCACAATGCCTAAAACAACTGGTTTCTGTTCTTAAGTCTTTCATCTTTAATATAGCAGTGGTTAAAAATTACTATTTATTTCCTTGATTATGTTTCCAACTGTTGGCATAAGAACACAAGCTCACCAAAACCTGACATGCTGGCACAATCTGTAAATGCTCAGCAGAACTTTATTCTGTTCTTCCCCTCTATCCTAAGGTGGGGGGTTTTGTCAATGCAGCAGACTCAAAACAGGAATCCAGGCTGTAAGGATACTAAATTAATCTCTGCATGGGACTTTCAGGTTTACTAACACACAGATGAATGAACAAATTCCTTAAGAACCATACATACAGAAAGCATAAGAATGACCTGAATTACCAGGGCAAGTTAAACTACTTTACGCACAACATATGCCACTTTTCTGAAGTAGGGAAAACACGGGACAATTTAAAACTGTATTTCTGATACAGAACACCTTTTTAGCCAAATGATGACTTATATTCAGTTATTTTACGTCATTGCTTTGTTTTCCGTTCAGGTAAAACATGCCATCAAACCCCCAAAAATACAGAACCAGGATTTATTACTTTTACATAATTATACCATACCTGAGATATCTACACATAAGTTTTATAAATGCTACAAAACAAACCTTGCTGTAATCAGATATGAAATGAAGGGCATATACTTTCACCTCAGAGGATGGCATGTTAAAAAAAGGAAGAGGTAACAACAAAACACACACCGGAGAGCTCTAAACCAGATTTGACTGTTATGCAGTGGGGAGAGAAATGAAACTTAAGTGAGAAGAAACGGCCTTGCAATAATGGAACACAGAGGCCAGTCATTTGCAGTGTACTCTAGAGGTCAATACTGAGGCCAGTAATGTTTAACTTCTTCATTAACGACCTGGACATTGAACAGGTACACCCTCAGCAAGTTTGCAGATGATAAAATTTGGAGGAGTGCCTTATACGCTAGAGAGCTGTCCTGACATTCAGCAGGACCTTGATAGGCTGGAGAAACGGGCAGAGAAGAATCTCATGAAGCCCTACCAGGGAAAGTGCAAAGCCCTCACCTGGGGAGGAATGGCTCCATACATCACTATGAACTGGAGGCAGACTGTCGGGAGAGCAGCTTTGCAGAAACGGACTCAGGGGTCCTGGATGAACACGAGGCAGCAGTGTCCCTCAGCTGCAAAGAAGGCCAACAGTGTCCTGAGCTGTGTTGGGAAGACCCCCACCGGCAGGTCGAGGGGTGCGACCGTTCCCCTCTACTCAGCACTGGTGAGATGCATCTGGAATGCTGCATCCAGGTCTGCGTTTCTCAGCACAAGACAGACATGGAAATACTGGAGCCAGGCCATGAAGATGATTAGGGGCTCGGAGCACTGGACATACAAAGGAAGGCAGCATGAGCCGGGATTTTGCAGCCTCAAGAAGAGAAAGGTTGGGGGTGAGGCGGGGAAGGATCTTACCGATGCCTACAAATATCTGACAGGAAGCAGTAAAGAAGAGTGACTCCAACTCTCCTCGGTGGTGCCCAGTGAACGGACGAGAGGCAAGGGGCACAAATTGAAACACACCAAACTTAAAAAAAAAGTTTTGCGTGTTTTTTCTTCTGTTGTGTTTTGGATCGTCTTTTTGTCTGTTGCTTGTTTTGTTTTACTGTGAGGGTGGTCAAACACTGCAACTTGCCCAGACAGATTGTGGCTCTTCCATCTTTGGAGCCGGTCTAGGTGACCCTGCTTCGAGCAGGGTGCTTGGACTAACCAGATGATCTCAAGAGATCCCTTCCAACTTCAACATTAATCTGAGGATAAAAACACACTTCTGTTGTGGGAAATAGACAAACAGATAATACAGCAGAACTGGGTTCTTTTTACTGCTACTATGTAGGTCTAACAGCAAAGATGGTTAAGCCTCAGTTCTACCAAGATAAGTCAAAGAGTTCAATAATTAAAATATTTGATACCAAGTATTTCTAAAAATAGATTAATTTTACCTCAATGTAAGAAACTGCCTGTAATATCTTCTAATTTCCTACAGACAGTAAAATAGGTTTCACTGCTTACATCTGTAAATGCCACAGAACCATTTGCTTAATGGTCAATGGATAAAAACATACAAGAACATGAAGGAAGATTCATCAGCAGTGGAAATCTTCTGTAACATTTTAGCTAGGTTAAATAGGTGACTTTTAAAAAGGGAATTAAAAAGCTGCTATATCAAGAGCTCCAGAAAATAACCTCCTCATCTGGATATTAAATGTAATAGGAGTGGCAGCAATAAAAACTTGTTCATTACTGATCTGAAGGCAGTACCTGCAGAAGTGAGGGCTGAATCAGTTTTCAATTCCCACTGCTTAATAAGATCTGCGCTATACAGAAACCCACCTAGGTAGTTTCAAGCACAAAATGAAAGACTCATTATACATCTCATTATACAAAACTCCGAAAACTTGTATTGTAAACCTCCCCTGAGGAGTAATGCCAAGTATTATGGATTAGGTGCAACATTCCACAGCCCTTTCAATATTCGCACTGAGTACCGCATGTTGATATTGCACCTAAAATAGGACATACAGCCTTGCTGTAGTAAACACTGGTTTAGTCAGCAAACAGTACCGAGGCACAACTGGAATTTAAATAAGCAGTGGCTGCTCCTACTTTCTCTGTAATTTTTAGAAAAGAACCTGTCACTGAGGGACAAACTCAACCTAGCGATGGTCTCTGTAGTGGATATTATTTCTTTTCTTCTTCCTGCCAAATCTAAATCAGTTTTCACTAACACTGCCAAAACCTTCCAGTAACTTTTACAGCTGCAGGGTAATCAACTTAAAGACAGTTACTTGGCAACCTTTCCACATCATTTGGATGCAACTGTGTTTACCTGGACACACAAACAGGCTGTACAGAGCACCTGGATACTCAATGCTGACAAGAGTAATCTCAGTAACCACAGAATGGTTGAGGTTAGAAGGGAGCTCTGGAGATCATCTGGTCTAAATCCCTTGCTCAAGCAGGGCCACCTAGAGCCAGCTGCCCAGGACCACATCCAGATGGCTTTGGAGTATCTCCGAGGACGATTACTCCACCACCTGAGAATCTGAGAAAGCATGCACGTGGACACCAAGGTCACACAACAAGAACTCACAGACGTGCAGTCAACATGAGTAAATTTACATGATATATACGAGTAGGGGAAGAAGTTATCCGAAATGACCCTCTGCACACTGATCACAGAAAGGCTGGAGTATATAGGTATCAAATGGTCCCTAATAAGCCATATGGCCCAACCCAGACAGTACATGTGGAGTTTTATTTAAATGCCCTGCCAAAACACGCAGAAACTTCTACACACCTTATAACTTCTCTGTAATAAAAAGCAGCTCTTGAAAGAAAAGAACCTTAACAAACACATACGAATGAAGCCTGTGTAAACACTGGCACTTCAGACAATCCCTTTATTTAGTACAAACATTTCTGGTATTTGTTTAGATTCCTGTATATTTTGGGTTCTATCCTCAGTCTTAAAGTAATTGTATCACGGGCAGAAAAATACTGCCTGTTTGCAAGCTCATATACTTGATTATTCCACTGCATTCCTCAAAATCAGTGGTTTCACCATAATACATATAGGCATCATGAGTAACAGTGCAATTACAGCCTAACTATACAGATTTCATGGCAGATCTTTGCAGCCAGTCCCTGGACCTTGTTAATCAAGCCTGAGCCTTAATGCTGTAATTGTTACCTCAACTATAACCTTGGTCAACAGATAAAAGAACATTATTTTATTGTTTACATTTATTTATTATCGGGCAGGGCAGTAGAACAGAAATAACAGTGCTTGTAGACAGCAGCTTCTTCACAGTACTACCAGTTCTGCTATTGATTTGATGTGGGACCCTAGGCAAATCCATTCTTTTCTTTACACAGGTATATCTTGCCGTCTGTAAAGAACATGTTCTTGAAATGTGAGATAGCAATTCAATAGACAGTGAAACAGTTTTTCCCCATAGAATAAATGTAATATACAGGAGACGTATACAGGAACTTAAAAAAACACACACAGTTGTAACACACAGGGACAATACATATGACATGGCTGACAGAGAGGAAGAATCAAGTTCACCAGTTGTCAACTCAACATCTGACGATGACAGATGAGGAGGATGAGGTGCTGGCTTTTCAGAAGCTGGCTTTGCAATAGCTGGAGATACAGAATGCTTAATTTAAAAAAATAAATTGACTGCTAATTGTCCTGAGATTTTGATGAGCAGATCTCCCTTGACATGAGAGTGAATCTTCAGGGACCCCGTCCAATCATTCCGAAAGACTTCAGCTGCTTCATCTGTGAGGCCAAACATCCACTATACATCTTTTAGTGTGAGTGTTCATGCTGCCTCTTTTCAAATGCTTACATTTTCATTGTTATCATCATCCTTCACAGAGGCCCACTGCACACAGAGGTCAATCGAGTCGATCAAGGGGAAAGGACAAAAACAGGGTAATGACAACAGTTAGCAGAACAGGGTATTAAATGATCAATACTGGAACTCTGAAACAAGGGACTGAGAAGAAATGGATAGCATGGTGTTACTGCACCTGTTTCCTTCTTCCAGAGATTTATCTTGTCTACTCAGACTGCAAAAATTACTAAGCAGAAGCTGTTTCTCACTGAGTGTTTACACACCGTCTAATCCTGCCAACCTCAGTTGTGATACGTATGTGCTACTCTGATAAAAATAAAGAGAGATGACTATTTTCAGGCCAGTGTGTTATTTTGAGGAGGTTCATTTTACACACTGAAAAAGAAGATATTTCAACAAGCAGCCAAAAAGCACCCTTAAGAAGTATGTAACAGAACTGGAAGTTGTAGCTGAGATACATAAGCTGTTAGTCTACTTCCAGGGGCACTGGTCATAAAAATCAGTCCCAAGTTGTATATTAGACCCAATATAGGTGCAGCTACTTTGTGAAACACTGAAGTCTGCAGCTGATGGAGTTCTGAGCAGGGCGTGTCAGTTATACTTGTCATTTGACTGAATGACAAAAGCACGACTATATTCAGTGACTTGACCAAGAGGTAGTCTACAGTAGCAAACAGTATATTGGTTATGAAACCAGTATCTGGATTCTAGTTAGAACATCGATTTTGTCACAGTATCTTAAGGCTTATTTAAGAAGCAGAATTAAAGCAAGCCATATATACATGGATAATAAATTTGCTACTTAATGAGTTTGATGCCAATGAATCAGAATCTCACAGTTTATTCAGGCAGCCTCTCATTGCTCAAACAACTCAGCAGGCAACCTATACAAAGTACTTAAATGCCTCAAAAAAAGGAGAAGGTTCTTAAGAATAAATTAAAAAAAAAAAAAACAAAACAAAACCAAACAACAACAACAAAAAAACCTGAAAAAAAAAACCAAACACCACAACACAAAAACCCACAACACACTAGAAAACACATCCTTTTAAGAAGCAGGTAAGTTACAAGCTAAAGACCTCCAATCACATCAGTGACAAAACTCAAACATTGAAAAAAATCTCAGAAAAAATACATTATCTCAAATTCCTCATTCCTACTCCAGCCCTGCTCACATCTTACAGAAGCTATAAACCTCTGGAGACAAGAGAAACAAATGGACACAAGGTTATTTTGCAAATAGCTCTTCAGGTGTACAAGAAGCCTGCCAGCGTAAGATGCAGAAATGGTATGCTGGAAGTGGAGCTACACTGTGCAATGATGAAAATCTTCTAGGCCATGTTGCAGTCCACAGAATAACCCCCTATCAAAAGTTACAGGCTGGTATATTTTGGGAGAGGGTGTGAAAAGGTAAGACAGAGGCATAAACCTCACCACAGTGGCTGTATCCTGTTTTGCATCCTCTCACTACGAAGCCATGGAAGGGACTGGAAGATGGTTAACAAGTGCCCGCCTTTGGGAAACGGAGCATGAGAAGTAGCAACAACTGGAATGATGCTCAGCTGTGAACACTGGAATAATGAACAGAGACGGACGGCTACAGGGAATGACCACTGCAGGACACCACGCCTGGAACGGTAGCAAAAATGAGGGGAGAAAAAAGTTAATCACTAGCTGAGCGTGCAAGCAAGTTCCTGCAATGAGCTCATTCCTTCTCAAGTGAGCAGCAATGGACGAAAGACACTGGGATGGGATCAGACATACAGCGAGCCAGGTCAGTGAAGGGGGAAAGGGGAGGGAAGAACAGAAGAAAGAAGATAAGCAAGCTCCCTCACTGACTCATACCAGAGCTACTGCTGCTGGAAGGGAGCCAGATTTGAGCTGGAGCATTTGCCTCTGTTTTTTCCCCCCTCAGAAAACCGTGGGGAAGTGAAGCCACCAAACTCAGGCATCTACCTGAAGTGCATTCAGATTTTGCTGACTGTAAACCCCTTCTCTAAATTACACCTAACCTCAGAAAAACTCAGAATCAAAAGCATGCAAGAGTAACTTCAAAACATCGTCTTCTTTGGCTGAGTTTTTGTGCTGCCCTGAAGTAAGATTCATTCTTGGATCAGTGATTTCACAACGTAAAATACAAAACCCTTCAAAATGAGATAAATATATAAAGTGGCAGCTGAGGACAGCAGAGTTATATTATTCCTCAAGTTACACATTGCTTTTTCCTAGGTAAATTCCTAATCTGCCTTTTCTAAAGACCCTCTTGTCAATTGAACACACTTTTCTCAGCCTCACACCCTTCAAAAGCAATTTTAAAATGTGTACCTATTTCTGTAAAATTTATCACGTATATCAGCCTCAAATTACACCCAAATCAAAATTCTGAGTATTAAAAACATTCCAACTGTTTCACAGTACTCATTACCAAACACCAACAGGTATCTTGTATGTGGTTTACTATTAGTGTTGTTGGCTGCTTGCACTCGGTCTTGTTAAGTGAAGCAGTAATTTAGCAACCTCGGCTCGTCTGTTAATGTCTCTCCTAACATGACATGTAGTCTCACCCTGATTTCTTTATGGATGGATTTACAGTTTGGTTCTGTCTTCTTGCAGCTGAATAAGCACCTGACAGAAACACCCAACTGAGCATTCACATGTTTATTTAGAAGTGGTCAGTGAAATCTCGAGGAAAGACTCCAAGAGCTTGAAATGGCCAAAAGCTAGAACAAAATAAATCAAAACTTTTCTAACTCCATATACCACAACTTAGCAACAAGAATGACAATTCGAGAATTACCAATTAAACAAAAGACCATATGTAAACAGAAAAATCAATTTTCATTACGATTTCGCTCTAATAAACAGGCCTTGCAATTTCTCAAAGTTTTTTGTTTTGGCTTGTGTTGTTTTTTTTTTTTTTTATAAAAAGCATTTACAAAAATTGTTAGCTAGCAGAAGAGAAATCCTGCCTGAGAAGATAATTAAATTTTGTTTCATAGTTGAGCATTAATGAATTAAAACCTATTGCTTTTAAATATAAGCAGCAATTTACAGGACTCCTTTAGAGATAAAAAGAATACTATGTCAAATAATATCTATGATCTTATACGACAAAGCATGAATTTAACACTGCTTTCATTGTATTACCACCATGGCAGCACGGTAGCATTTCTGAAATCATACTTTTGTCCAAGTCACTATGTCAAAAGACATGCCAGTGCGCTTCAAGCACCAAATGGCTAAAATGGAGTGAAATGGCTCAACCAGCTAAGATGCGTTCAAACATAAAAACTAGTCATGCTTCACTTCACCTTTTGCTGTTGTAGTCAGAATTTTACTCTTTGTATTTCATAGAAAACCAGAAAATAATAGGTGGATCTTTGGGCTTAAACAAAATTTTGATTCCTTGCCTTTCAAGCTCTTATTACGCACAGATGTAAGACATCAAGAGATGACTCGCACACTCTTGTCAAACAGAATGAGATCTCTTCCTCAAAAAAACCTGAAGAAGTTGTCAAACGTTATTGCCAACACAGTCCATTCTAGAAGTTCATCCTTTCATTATTTTTAATTAAAAGTCTGGTTTTTACGTCCCTCAACAGCCATACCACAAGCCACTTTAATTTTACAGATCGTACCAGCAAACCTTTACAAATCAATTGTTGAGCACGGGATTAAATAAATGCCCTCAAAGATAAGAACACTGGCAACCCTTGTCATTCCTAGACCTCACGGAGCACAGTACCTCCAGAAGAAGCAGCAGAAGGTGCAGGTAGATGCCCTCAGAACCAATGTCCACAGCGGATACTAGACCCGAGATACAGTGCTGCTAGATGTCTGACTTTCGGAACATCTGCATACAAGCCACTTCCACATACCAATCAATCCTCCTTCACTCAGCCGGTGAAATTTGGAGTCTGTTCTGAACCTGACTCCCAATTAGCTGCACAGCACGGACACACAGCTTTGAACATACCAAGATTCGTGCAGAGCTGATCATGCTGGAGGTGAAGCAGCCCATACATAGTGGTTTGCTGTTATGTAGGCAGCATGGCAACTGAGCACCCTTCCCACTGGCAAGACACACACGTTAAACCCAATGCGAAAGGGTTATTCCTATCCAGACCAACTCAAGAGAAGACAAGCATCAGACTGCATGTAAGCCAAACAATAAGCAAACCTCCTATTAGAAGCTGGTTTTACTACTTCTTTTTCCATCTACATTTCATCTACACTGACAATAAAATGTCAATGTAGATGCAAGTGATCATACTTAATTTCGGTTTATATTTCAACTCTCAAGTAAATAACTGAATAGCCCTCTCTCTGTAGTCACAAACGTTAGTTCTGACAATGACTGCTTAGGTCAAACACCTCTGAGAAGAGACAGAATTACACTTGTCTCCTTTTTTAAAAAAAATAAAAAATAACGCAGAGATGTCACAAGCTCTTGAGGCTTATTAGCAAACATTACTAATGGCATGTAAAGCAGAAAAAGCCATTAAAAAGTTTAACAAGGAAATAAATAGAAGATAGCCAAGTCACACTTCCTTTGCAGACTATAGTGAAGTGTCTTCTCTAACCAAAACAAATTAGAAACACTTCTATTATGCAAAGTAACGTTAAAGTTTATAGTTTGGGAAGACAGGGATTTCCTACTCTATTCCTAATCGCTGGACAACTAAACTACTTCTCTGTTTACTTTATGATGCCACATTCATGATACGGCATAGCCTAAACATTTTCTCAAAAGAAAATAAGCCTTAATGAGTTAACCACACGCACGCACAGAAAGCCTGCTACCTGCCAGACAACCTCAGGCTCTACATTTTTTAATAATGAAATAGTTACTCATGCCATTACATAAATATTATTACATAATATCTCCTTTGTATGCAAAATTAGAACTACAATAAAATAGGTTCCTTCTATTTCAATATTTTATCTATTAATCCCACTCATCCACTTAATAATTTTGAGCTGTAGATGCACCAGATCACAACAGCTTTAAAATCTCACATTCCTTTGTGCCTAAATAGAGAACAGACAGATAATTCTAAAACAAAAAAAGAAAAACCACAAAAAAACTCCAACAAAAAAACCCACTCTACTATAATCACTGGGTGAAGGGAAAGATACCGCTGTTTTTATTATGTGCTTTTTGTCTTTTCTAAAATTGAATGTATATACCAATACCTGATTTTCAACATGTAAGTCAATAAAATACGCAGAAATACTGTAATTCCCAAGGTCAGCACGACACAACATACATTTAAAGGGATTACAAGCAAGGATGCTTAACATGTCTAACATCTCAAAGAGCGCGGCCTTTTTCCCAACTTAATATATGGGTAAAGGACAATAAACGTTAATTTCCTAAACACTAAATTTGTTAGAAATTCGCTCCGATGGTCAAAAACATACTTGAGATGCGGGAAGACTACAACCGCGGGTCCGCAGAGAAGAGGCGACGAAGAAGTGGGATGTGACATTAGGAAGTCTCAGGGGGCAACATGTGGCCCGCGGTCAGGACGTTCCCTCCTGCACTGCAGCACCGATGCCTTACCGTCTTGCGCGACCTGCACCACGCCAGCGCAGGAGCCACATAAAGCCCCTACTTTGTAAGTACTGCACAAGTCTCACTTGCGACTGCGTCCGAAGGTTCCCCCCCCCCGTACGCCCACCCTTTCGCTATTCGCCCCGCAGAAACACACCTCCAGGCGCGCCGCCCTCACCCCCCGTGCCCGCACCCGCCCGCCTGCCCTTTCTGGGGGGGGGTCGGGGGGTGCTGGGGGGCCGCGGAGCGGGGCGGGCGGCTGCCCCCGCTGTTTGCACAGCTGCCGCCGCTCGCTCGGGGCAGCCCCCGCCGCGCACAAAGCCCCGGCCCGCACCTGCGGCCCAGCCCCGCGGCCCCCGCACCGCCGCCGGCCCCGGGGAGGGGAGGGGAGGGGGGGGTGAGCGGGCGGGACGCGCCACGCCACGCCACGCCACGGCACCTCCGGCGGCGGCTGCCGGGCTCCCCCGCGGGGACACCCGGGGCAGGTACCCCCCTTCCCCGCGGCTCCGGGGGCCGGCTGGGCCCGGCGCGCTCCCTCGCAGCCGCCGCTGGCAGGTGAGACGCGCCGCAGCGGCGGGTGGGGAAAAGGGGGGGGGGGGGGGGGGGCGCGACCCAGCCACAAAGAGCAGGAGCTGCCGCTGCCTCCGCCGCGGGGAGAAGGGAGATTGAAGGAGGGGGGGGGGGGGGCGGTGGTGGGCCCGGCGGCAGCAGGACCCGAGCCGCGGCGGGGCCGTCCCCGCCCGCCCGGCCGGCCGGCGGCGGGGAGGGGGGGGGGGGTCCCCTTACCTGCAGGGGTGGCGCCGAAGACTCTGACGACGGGCACCCGCCTGGTCGGGGCGTCTCGGAAGCGGGACTGGCAGGGGTCCAGGCCGGGCAGCGGGCTGCCCATGTAGTAGTCGGCAGTCACGATCCGCACTGAGAACATGTTGTTGGCCGCCGCCGAGGCGCGCACTGAGGGAGCGCGAGCGCGGAGCCCGCACGGCTCGCTCCCCCCCCCCCCGCGCCCGCCGCCGCCGCCGCCGCAGCGCGCGAGCGAGCGCAGCCCCCCGCCTGCCGCTCCTCGCCCGCCCGCCCGCCCGCGCGCGCACGCACACGCACGCGCGCACAGAGCCTCGCGCGCGGGCACGCGCCCTTCTCTGTCCGCTGCTCTCGCTCTTCCCTAACAACCCCCTCCTCTCCCCTCCCCTCCCCTCCTCCGGGCGCGTGCGCGGCACGCACGCACGGGCGCGCGCGCGCGCCCCGCCGGGGCGCCCCGCGGGCTCTAGCGCGCGGCCGGCCGCGAGCGCCTCACGGGCGGCGCGAGCGCGGGCCCGTCCCCCCGCAGCACCACGGGCACCGCGGCGGCGGCGGCGGCGGCTCCCCGGCTCCGGGCTGCGGCTGTTGTTGCCATGATGATGATGTCACGGACGCAACCATTATGGGGAACGGGGGAAGGCGGACGGGCCGTGCGTTGCGGGGGAGGCGGCGAGCGGCTGGGTTGTGTCACTCCTCGGCACGCGCCCGCCCGCCCCTCCAGCCCGAAAGACGGGGCGCGAGTGCGCGTGGGAGTGGGGGGGGGAAAACTTCCCACTGCTGCCCTTCTCCCTCTTGTTAGCGGGGGGGAATGTGTGTGTGTGTGGGGGGGTAAGCTCGGTGATTCGGCGATCGGCCGCGCGGTCTGGGACGAGGCTGCGGAATCCCGAGTCCACGGATGGGGCGGGGAGGGAGCGCTGCTGGGACACGATGGGGTTAAGCTGGGTCGGCCGCCATTTTGGATGCCGCGCCGCCCCGCTGCGGGAAGGTGAGTCTCCGCACGCTGCGGGGGCCAACAACAACAAAAAAAAAAATAAATAAAGAAAAGCGGGGGCGGCAGGGAAGGAGGCGGGAGACGGGGAAACCTTCTGCCGCAGCCGCCGTCGTTGCGGCGGCGGGGAGCGGGCGTAGCGGCGCTCTGAGGGAGCGCTTCCGCCGAAGCCTGCGCCCCCTTCGGTTGTAACGGTCCCTGCGCGCGGCGTGCCGCCGTTGGGGGGGGGGGGGGGGGGGGGGTCTGGAGAAGGGCGGCGGCGGTTGGTGCCGTTGCCGAGCGCGCGGGTGGCGGCGGGGCGGGGCCGGGCGCGCTGCGGCGGAGCGGCGGGGGCTGCCCCCCCCCCCGCCCCTCAGCCGGGCCGCCCCTTCCCCTCCCCGCTCCCCCCCCCCGGGCCACCGGCCGCCCGCCCTTCTCCGTCATGGAGGCTCGTTGCCTCCCTGCGACCCGGGGAGTGGAGGGCAGGCGTCTCCCGGTGGGGCTGAGGGAGCCGGCTCCCTGCTCCAGCCCCCGCGGGGGCGGGCGAGACAGCCCCTGGGAGACCGGCCGTAACTGGGAGGCAGCGGGCCCTGAGAGCGAGGTGCCTGCCTGCTCCCCGGCGTTCATTTGGGTGAAATTTACCAGGGGTTGGGTTTCTCTTCTTTGGCCCTTTAGGAGAGTTTATTTTGCGTTTTCCGGCGCGCTCGTGCAGGTTTTCGTTTAAAATGGTAACAAAAACCTTGAGTTGGGATTCCCGTTGCAGTCTCTTTGTCTCGGAGCGGAGGATTTGGGGCAAAAAAAACGACACCAAATATCGAAAGACTTGGCAGTGTGGAAGATCAGCCTATAAAAAGGCCAAATATTCTTACATATACTTAGAATGATATTGTTACATATGCGTGCAAGACTGGATGGTATGAGACAAACGTACAAATCTATAAAATCTGACAAAAGTCCAATATGTAAAACATATGTTTCGCATTTTGCTTACATATGTTTTGGTTTTAGATTTGAACAAAAGACAGGTCAGGCAGTTGCTACCCTTCATTTTTTCATTGTAATGAACAGGAAGCTTGCCTGTCTACTCAAGGGTAACTGGTTTCCTACTCTTTCTTTGTAAGCTGTTTGTTTTCTCTAGCTCACATCTGTTTTCCTCTTTAAAGTCATTTTGATGCAAACAAAATAAAAAAAGTCAAACTACCTAGTCATCAAGAAATCTTGCGTCACAGAAGTAGTTGAAATAGGGCTGAAACCCAAACTATTTTCATTGTATCTAAAGAATAACTGAGCTACAACTTTAATTTTTTGACAGTTATTTACATTTGTAAGGCTAATATTTGGAAAACCTTTGGAACTGCGGGAATACTCTTAAGCATGCTTAAATTTCACAGAAGCTAATAAATGAGTAGAAGGTTACTGGTGGAACATGTTAACAAATAGCATCTCTAGCTCTTGTTATTTGTGTTCTCTACTGTTGCTTAACTAATGCATTTCCCTCATTTCCATAGGATTTTGGTAGGGACGTTGCTCTGTTCTTGCGTTACAGCATTCTGTGCTCTGTTGTCTTTCTGTTCACATGACAATCTTAACTTCTTGAGCATCGGATCTTCCCATCACTGTTCATTTCATTGACAGCTTAACGTCTTTGAACGCTGGCAGATGTGCTCTGGTGTCCCTTCCTGAGTTTAAGATACTATGACATCAGCAGTCCACTACTATATTCTGTTGTCATATACATAAGCAGCAGAACATGATGTGTGTCTGCACCTCAGCTGGATTAGTGCATAATCCGGGACACTGATTTAAACTACTGGAGGATTCTGGCTTCTTCTAAATGAGTGTGTGAGGTGTAGGCACAAGTTCATATCTGGTAGTTCTGAAGAGAAAGCAATTGCCCACAATAAAATAGTGTAGATAGCTGGAATAACTAACTTTATAGAAGCATAAAGCAGGATTCACTAAGGCACGTCATTCAGAGTCTTCTATTTCATTACAAAAAATTTTACATTATTAAATCAGAGAGAACCATGCTTTGAATTGGAAGAACTGTTGCAAACGGAAGGCAGTAGGACTGAGACAAGAACAGTTGATACCTAACTGAGAGTCAGTTTCCTGTTCATATGAGGTATTAATTTGATTTCTGAAAGTGGTGAATGTTTCTGAAAAAAAATTGAGTTTCCTCCATGCAGACATTTATGTGGAACTCACATGCTTTCTGAGCTGTACCTTTTCAGTTTCAGTTTCTTAGAGCACGCCTGTGCTTCCGTATTCTTCTTGCAGTCAAGTCAATAAGTTAGTCTGCAGAGTCACACCAAGGTAAGAATATATTTTCAGGAAAGGTTTGAGTCAGCACTGTCATGGGAGGTCCCCTGCCCTCCTCATATCAGTGCAAGCATTTGAATAGCTGCATAACAACCTGGATTTGGAAACTGATCCAGGTAAAAGTGATCCAACTAAAAAATATGGGTTAGTTTTAACTTAGATTAGGTCCCTGATCTGCCTCATTATGTAGGTATGTGAAAGCATGTGCTCACACAGTGGAGGAGGCAGTGCAGGGGCTGAGTTTGAGCAGCAGAAAGAAAGAGAACGCTTTTTTTCCAGCAGTTGGTTTGTGGTAGTTTAAGCTGATCACTAGTTTAAGTTGCTGAAGTCTAAAAGTCAGATTAACCGTTACAGTAGATGACAGACACAAAGCCTATTTCTGAATTTCCTACATTTCAGCTTGTGTGTCAGGGTTTGTTGTTAGCGCTTGTTTTATTTGTTGCTCATGGACATATGTGTATGCATCTACCATATGTACATTTTCTTGTAGTGTATGCACCTACTGTATGTAAATTTTCTTGTAATTTGTTACCTGAAAATGCTGCCATCCTAGGATGTCAATAATTGCAAAACGAAACATCCTGGTGAGAGAGCACTACCACCCAATTTCCCTGGTATCTACAAACTCTGTATGTACTCTTTCTAAGGTTTCATCCCGTTTTCTGTTATAAAGCGAGTCACCCCCTTTCTCTGTTCCTCCAGTTGCTAAGCAGCAGCTGTTCTCCCCATTAGCTAGCCATGCATTTGCATGAAAATAATCAAGCTTGAATATGTAACTGCTTCTAATCATGCACAGTTAAACAGCTGTACAATAAAAATGTATTAGTTCTATTAGTTATCACCATAACTGGTGACTGTCTTAAAAGTTAGAATTTCTCTATAGAGTAAAATCAATATAGTTTTTTTTTTTTAACAAAAGGCACATCAGTTTTTTCTTTCTCCTAATCCATTCTATGTACCTTACTTAAAAAAAATGGTCACAAAATTATATCTGCAGTTCACAAAAATGTATAAATGCAAATATGAAGACACAGTCATCTAGCAACTAAACATGATGGGGGCAGGGAAAAGCCACATTTTTCAAATACTTTCCAAGTTATTATAGTAGCAGAATGCAGCAGAATTTGATGATAAAAGTTTAGACTATAACACAATGGTAAAATTTTGAACAGTACATCTTAACTGCAAAACTGATGGGTATCCTTGTTTGAATTCCTGTTGATTTCCAGGCTGTTCCGTTATTTCTGAGCTCTATGGTCTGAAATCTTGGAGTGCTCTCTCAGTCTGGGGATCTCCTGGATTTATCCAAACTGTATTTCAGAATGAGGGCTGAGTGTGGCCCACATATTCTCAGGCGTTGATTTTTCAGGTGACAGAAACATGGTTTCTGCAGATAAAAAATCCTGGGCACCCATGGGTCAAGAGTAATGTGTGGTCCACCCGGTTGGTATCCTGACCTAGAGGGTCAGACTGTCTACATTCCACAGGAAGTTTATTTCCCAGTGTGCCCCACTAAGTGAATCAAAAAGGTCTAAATCTTCAGATTAAAATACTTGGTGCTACGCTGTGTAATTTTGGACTGCCAAACCTGTGCATACTTCGACACATCTGAGAATCCATAGTCTCATGTCAGGCTCTAAGGCTCCCTAAACACCCAGCGCAAGAATAGGTCCTCCTGATCCGCAAAAGTGAGTACACTGGATGAGCAGCTGCCTAGAAATGCTGAGGAAGTGTAAACTGATTTTTCCCTTGCCCAAAGAAGTAAGGCTGAAGTCTTCTCTCAAGATTCTCAGTTTGGAGTCTTCTCCTAGAGTTAGGTACCTAAGCAAGTACAGCCATTATCTGATTTGGGAGATAAAAACAACCAACCAAACAAACAGAAAAAAACCAAACCAACCAACCAAACAAACAAAAAAAAACCACAAGAAAAGCCAGCTCTTTCTTCCAAGCCCAGTAGATCTGGGATTTGAAAACAGATCCGCATTTCACGCATGAGTGCCTTAACAGGAGGTTAATGGATGTACTAATGCACCTGTGCAAAATATTAGGAAAGATTAATTTCTGATGGTTTTTCATGTTTTAAGAATGGTTATTAGACCGGACATTGTAGGCAAGGTACGCAGGAGGATTCCTCACGTGAGAGCCCTGACAAGCCTTGCTTATACCGCAGGTAGTTAGGCCCACTTACGCCAGAATTTGAGGCAACATTACAGATGCTCATCGTACCAGTTGAAAGTCAAGCACTGTCTGGATGTTATCAGATAAAAATCTAAGGACAGCATGTGAACAGCAAGGAATTGAGCAACTTGTGGATCGCAGACTAGTTTAAAGTGCCGCTTAGGCCGCTGAATTCATTTGTGGAGGTAACTGTGCTTTGAAAATAATACTCAACATCCTGATTTGTGTGCAATTTTAATTTTTTTTTTTTTTTTTTTTTTTTAATTCTCAGTGAACAGACAGAGGCTCTGCAATAGGCTCTGAAGTGTAAGGCAGTCAGGTTCTGTCAGAACCAGGGCAATCGCATGTAATCAATGGCCTTGCAGCAACAGTGTCTTGCCACTAGAAACCTGATGGGAAAACTAACCTGGGTCTCAATTATGAAAATACTAGAAGTGTCAAAGCAGTCTTTTAGCAAAGCCTATTAATAAATCTATCGGAGCAAGAGTGGTGCCGTGTGATTGGAAAATAACAAATGTGCTTGAGGAGAGCCCAAGGAAGTGTTAGGTGCAACGGTTGCAGTATACGGGACATAGGAAACAAATTCTAACATAGGATAAGTGAAGATGTCGAAGTGAAAAAAAAACATGAAAAATCTTTAGTGAAGTAAAGGTAGATTTTGTTGGGGTACCTGGGCATTTTTTTGATAAAATAATTTATTGAGAAAGGAAACAAAGTAGATCTATTCTGTACTTCATAAAAGGATTCAGTATAGTGCCATATGAGAAATTAAGTAGAAGGCATAACATAAAGGATTGCTAAGGGGAAATGACAGTGAATTGTGTTGAAAGAAGGACTGTAAAACTGGAAGTTGGCTACAGGTAGAGTTTACCCATTTAATGTCTTGAGCATAGTCCTATTTAGTATATAAATAAAACTTGCTGCTAACCTTAAGTTTGGAGAACAGGCAAATCATATAGGAGCAATTGTGTGTTTTGGATTGGAATAATAGAAATGTCATAACATCTTGCATATGAAAGACAAGATTTCGTACTTTAAAATTGCTAAGAATTTTCTGCTCTGAACGAGAACATCAGAAATGACAGAAGATCTGGGAGTCTGAGTAGTATGAATCTACCCCCATGACGGGTCCTAAAGGAGAAGTACAATCCTAAGCTGCATGAAGTGAGTTATTTCTGTCAAAGCAAGTGATATATCAATGTGGTTATACAAGAGCTTCGTCATACCTTATTTGGACTATTTTTTAAGTCATCAAGAGGGATGAATTTAAACCACAAGAGGTATAGAGGTACTGAAAATGATCATAGATGTGAAAAGCCTGTTTTATCAAGAAGATAAAAATTAGTTGGCTTCATCTAGAAAAAGAAAAATATGAGAGAATATAAGTGAACTTTGTAAGTATATCTGTAACTTTGGAGTAAGCAAGTAGAAAAGGTATTTAAGCCAAAGAATGGTGTTGGTGTAGAATGTTTAGCTATAAATTGGTAAATAACTTGCCATGAAAGAAAGTTTCTAACCAATGGATGAATTAATTTCTTCTCTCAGTGCAAGTGGCAAGGCAGAGCATTTTAGCAAGTTTTAGTATGGAGGTTGATGAGATTATGAAAAGGGTTATATGAGGTTTGATGATTATCACACACAGCTGCACCCAATGATCAAAACTCTAGAAGAATTGCATGTAGTTCCCCTAACATTTCAATAGTGGGTTCCTCTAATCGGTGCAGACAATTTAGTCATTAGGATAAATGAGTTTTCATCATCGTTGTACAAAACACATTGTATTCCATGGATATCGTATAGCTTTCTGTTTTAGAAAACCTTGACTAGCACAGAATGCAACCCTGTTACAACACGTATTGTGGCCTTATGTGTATGTTCGTATCTGTAAATGAATTGTGTATACAAATTCACATACATGTTTATATGAAAATGTAAAAGCTGCCTTTGACCATTTTTGTTTCCTGGGTTGTGTTTGCATTTGGTGACTTTCAATCAAAACTTCTGTCTGAAATGTAACTAATTCAATGTTTTATTTGTTTTGAAAGTAACAATGTTTTTTCTAACATTTTCAGGTCTTGCCATTGCCTGGTATCAGAAAAACCTACCAGTGAATATGTGTACAGGAAATGCATAAGTATTTAAGGAAATTATATAAACTGAAATGTAAAATTAATAAAGAATTACACATGTAACAATGTAGAACTATACCACTTTTTTTTTTTTTTTTAAATTGAGAAGGTGTGTTTAATTGAGAAGCAGGATATGCACAATGTAAGAAAATGGTCAGTAAACAATTTTAATTCTAAAGATGAGATTCCTGATCTGTTCCATGCTGACAGAATTCTACATGTCAGGAAGGGATTGAGGTTCCCTCCCATGCTTGGAGAATGACCTATTATAAAGAGCAAAATGTTTATATGATTGCACAGGGAATTAAGTTTGATATAACAAGAACACACACATTGTTGGGGAACAGTTAACAGTATAGTAATGAGTGAAGTTTAGTGATTTGATGTATGACAGTGAGAATTTTGTAGATGAAATTTGATTAAGATGAACTGATTAAGTCATAGATAATCAAATAGTGCTAGAGCTGTTTCTATACGGAGCACTGCTGAATCAGCGTAATTAAAAAAACACTGCTTAGTGCTTGGGTCTAATGACCGTAGAAGTTGGGTATGGACTTAAAAGAGACAATTGTGTGTAATGACATATCACATTTGTACATTAATGCTGTTTGTGGGAATGGTATGTGCTTGATCCTTCCATCATCTTCCCAGGAGAAAGCATATGTGACTGGGTGGGGTTGGTTAATTTAAGTGTATTTAATTGTAGATATGTATACCAATCCCTACCAAACTCTGAGATTTCTATTCCATACAGTGCAGCTCAGGGAAATGGTTGTAAGAATTGTTTTTAAACAGGCAAGCAAAACATAATTTTTCATATTCTAGTTCTGATAAGTAGCTGAAGCATTTAGTTGCAACTCTACATTGAGAAATATGTCTGGCGTGAAGAGAGTAAGCCCAAATGGTTCTAATAGTAAGTAATTAAAAAGATGTCATAATGGAAAATTTTCAAGTACTGTAACTGCCAAGAGTTCTATCAGTCTCCTATAACTTATGTAGCCAAATATATATAAGTATGTGGTTATTATCTGAATTTTTGTTGGTTTAAAATGTGAAATGAGTTTCTGTGGATGAATCACAGAAATGCTGTATTTTTTTCTGCCATGTAGTGTGAGTTACTGGAGGCATTCCTCATTCATGCATCAGACAGAGTGAAAGAAGCCTCAGTCCAGTGTGTTGATCCCAAACAGCCATCTGTTATCCAAAAAGAGAGAGGAGTGTTGCCATAAGAGTAAACTTTAAATGTTTCAAGACTAGATTAGGGATGGCAGAGCTCCATTAAATGCTTTGTCCATCTCTGTCAGTATTGGCCCCTTTAACATATGACTGTATACATTATGCTGCAGTTTCAGATGCCTGCCATTTTTTTCTATTAGGACAATTACCTATAGTTTAGAACTCAGTATATGTTTCCTGTATTGTCTAAATCTTTCCATTCCTAATTAAGTATGTTTATATAGCCTTTTATCACCTCAAATAATTATTTTTCCTTCTTGAGGTTTATTTCTTTGAAATAATTTTCCAGAACAAACTGAATGTTAAGAAAAAAGCATTTTGAACCTTTTACTTGCTTACCTTGAGCAAGTAAGGTAACACTTGTTTAGGTTTGTAACCTTTCCATTTGAGTCTTTCCAACTCCCAAAGAATTTCTGTTATTTTTATGTGAATTCCATCCAATTTGCCGAGAACTCTCATGTAATATGCCTAGAACTCATTGGTGAATTCCAGGCGTGGTTGTAAAGAGCATGGATGAAGAATTTATGGTTTATGTCTAGATATTGTTTCAGGCATCCATATGACCTCCATCTGTAGGGCAGAATTAATTACTTGAGGGTATTAATGTCTGGTCTACCGAGAGGCTTGAAGGAGTTTGTTGGTTGTCCACAAATAAAGTGTTCTACAGTCTGCCCTACAGCTGTATACAGAGAAACTGTCACCTTCCTGCTCCAGGATACAGCACTTCCAAGTATGCAAGTCAAATCTAAATTGGTCTCTTTGTTGGTACTCTGCAACAAGTCTATTTGTAGTTTCTGCTTGCTTGTTATCCTTAGATCCTTTACAAGTATGATGCCTGTGGGGTATTTCCATCCTACTGAATATATTCCAGAATCAGTTCCAGAATATTTCTCTGTCTTTTCCATAGCAGTAGCTTGCTTTTTCTCATACTCAATTTCATTTTACTGTTTTCTGACTGCAGTTTAGCCACACTAAGTTGCTTTGAGGTATCTCAGTGTCCTCAAAGTTGTCCACATTGTGCCCTCACAGGGATTAATGATGATGTCAAATAAAGCAAGGCGTCACAACAGTTCCTGTGGCACCACACATACAGATAGATTACTACTTGTCCTTTATCCTAAGACTCTTTTATGTGCTGTCAGTTTTCCCAGTTTTACCTTCAGCCCTACAATATTCACTGTTTTCCTAAAGCTTCAGAATCTTTACACAGTCCTTGTGTCTTTGTACCTTTCATTCAGCACATATCTAACACATGGAGTGATTTTTGAGGTTTCATGAGAGTACCAAATGCTTTCCTAAAATTGAGTTGTGTAGTATCTAAAGATTTCTTTTGGACTGTATATTTTGTTCTGGCTTTTGGGGAAAGTGTTGCTGTTTTTTTTTTTTTATTGTAAGCTAAATTTTGCCTAGTATTCTGTTGTCCTTTAAGGCTAACATTTTCAGGCTTGCTTGGCCAGAAATTAAGTTTAGTGTAGTTTAGTATTCTAAAGGTAGTGCTCTTATCTAGATGTTTAAAAAACTAATTTTATGACTGCTGAAACCTAGTTTCAGAAATGTTCACTTACTGGGCACTCTTTGCGAATGTTGTTTTTTGCTCAGTACTCATGGTGAAAGCACAATATAATTACATAATAATAATTATTATTGGTGGTGGTAGTGGTAGTACTTCAATTCTGGTAATATCTATGTCCTGGGTTGAGTGAGTGGTGGAGTTTTTTGGTAGCAGGGGAGGGGGCTATCGGGGCGGCCCCCTGTGAGAAGCTTCTCGAAGCTCCCCCAGCTCCAAGTCAGCTCCACCTCTGCACCAAAACTGAGCCCATCGGCTGCGCCTCTGCGATAACGTATTTAAGAAGGGACGTGGTGACGGGCAGTGGGACTTGTGAGGAGGAGTTGGGGCAGCTGCGTGAACACCAAGGTCAGTGGAGGAATGGAGGAAGAAAGGAGGGGGGAGGTGTGCCGGAGCAGAGACCCCCCTGTATCCTGTGGGGAGACGGCAGGGCAGCCCCCCCCGCCACCCATGAAGATCTACGGTGGAGTAGACATTGATTTATGGCCTGTGGCTCCTGCTTGCCTGATCAAGGTTCTGTGCCCGAAGAAGGCCGGGGTCTCATGGGAAAAGGCAGCCCCCGCTGCTGTAATTCAGTGCTGGGAGGATTGCAGCATGCGGGGGAGTCCCACGCCGGAGCAGCTCGGGAAGGGCTGCAGCCGTGGGAGGGAATCCAGTCGGAGGAAGTTAGTGACCCATGACGGAGCAGTGTGGGGAACGCTGCGGCCCGTGGGAGGAACTCATGTCGGAGAAAGTTTGTGGAGGACTGTCTCCTGTGAGAGGGGGACCACGATGGAGCAGGAGGAACAAGTTCCAGAAGCTCCCCCCACCAAACATGAAGGAAAGTGGCAGCGCTGCCTGCACCCCCCATTCCCTGCCCCTGCGCCACTGGGGGAGGAGGTAGAGATATCGGGAGCAGAGCTGAGCCCGGGAAGAAGGGAGGGGTGGGGGGAAGGTGTTCTCAAGGTGTGGCAATTCTGCTCACTGTCCTACTCTGTTATGTGTTGTTAGTGTCTGTAATAAATGTATGTTCTTTTTTTCTTCCCCTAACGAGTCTGCCTTTTGCTCGTGATCATAAAAGGGGGATTTTTCCCCATCCCAGTCCTATCTTGAACCCCAAGCCTGGCTCTCTGTCCCTTCTCATTGCTGGAGGGGAAGGGAGAGAGAGGTGCTGCGTTGTGGTTGGCTGCCAACCAGGCCTAAACCACGACAATCTACTAAAGGATGACACTGAAAATGCAGGCCCCATCAGCACACAGATCTACCTCAGCAATTTCATAGTTTTGCAAATAAAATTAATTTTCATGCCGGTATATTGATCATTTTATATCCCTAAGCATGAGATAGGTACAGTTGAAGATAGAAACGTGGGAAGGAAACAAATTTATAGAGTAGATGTGCTAGTCTGATGTGATATGTTAACTGAAGTTAGGAAAGATTGAAAGGAAAGACACCATGATTCTGTTTCCAGATTCTTGGTAGGAAAATTGTGTGTGTTGCTTACAGACTTCTAGTCAAGTACAGAAATCGGTGTTACATTCCCTCTGGAAGCAGTGCAGATAAGGGACTGAGATTGGATTCTGTCATGCTGTGGTACGTCTTTCCTGCCGTCTCTTGCGTAATCTTGCAGCTGCTTTAGTTAGAAAATCAGGGATGCTTGTTTTCATCCAAAAGCAGGAACTTGATGACTCGGCTACTAAGACTAAACAACGCTGCCCTCAAAATCTGTATTAAGTGCTATGGCATATTCCAGTCTCCCCAACCACTGCACCTCCACCTTCCTTTTCCTATGCTACTTTTCAAGCTATTTTGTGGATACAGTATTTTGCATAGCTGTTTTTCTGAGGACAGGACTTAGGCTTTCGATCTATTTAATTTATTTTCTCTAATAAGTGATGTGCTTGCATTAGGACCATCCTTTTTTCAAAGGAAATGATTGTTGACTGAAAGTACTAATATGCAAGGAAAAATAGGAAATTATTATGCTGTAAAAATAACT
This sequence comes from Tyto alba, assembly GCF_018691265.1. Taxonomy (NCBI): domain Eukaryota; kingdom Metazoa; phylum Chordata; class Aves; order Strigiformes; family Tytonidae; genus Tyto; species Tyto alba. The sequence continues at coordinate 40,863,146 of NW_024881296.1, read as the reverse complement.
TTGAAAGAGTCTCAGATTGTTCAGAGGAGGAAGAGAGCCTTCCAAGAAGTGGTCACATTCTCACACTCTGTTTTAAACACATTCTTTATCTTTAAAAGGAAACAGAAGAGAATCAGTCAGTATATCAAACGTAGCTGTGGGCTTGTCTGCAAAACCGTATCATTCTGAAATAAGGTGTTAGGATTGGACATTTGAAACAAGAATTGTCAGTGCTTTGAGAAAAAAATGGCTATGTGTTTCAGTAAACAATACCTTTCTTGCATTCCCTGACTGTTTTACTTCATCATTGTCTAAAGATAATGGTTATGGTGGCTATTCTGGGTGAATCTTTAGGTACACATTAAAAATTGGACTGTATTTTTGTACTGTAATGAATAAACTTTTAAAATCACTGTATTTTTTTTTTTTAATATCTGTTTATTTGAAAAGAAAATCGAATTTCTTACCAAAAAATCTCCACCTTTTCTTAGTTGCTTTTGGAGAAAAAAAGACCTGTAAAGACCACATGTTCTAGCTACAACTTTTTAAGCTTGTTTTGTGATAAAGATTACACTACCAGTAACCTGAGTTTCTCTCTATTGCTCCAGCATAAGATTACTAGTCAGTTCCCTAATTTCTTCTTTTCCTGACTGGCACAGAATTGCTTTTTGCCCAGAGAATTTCAGAAATTGCTTATTTTAAACAAAAGAAATCAACAGCATCCATGTTTTTCAAGCTTATCGAGTAGCTTTATCTTTTATCACACTTTGAAAGTATTAGCATTTTAAAAATTAAATAGTTCTGTTTAGAAGTAAATTGCACTCAGATAAAGAGAAAATACAGCAGTAGTTGCCAAAAGGGATAAAGTGCACTACCTGGAAACATATCCTTTGTTTCTTAAGTTCTGACAGAAACGGAGATGAATGAGTGTGTTAGAGGCACAACGTTTCTGTAAATAGTATATTGTTGTTAGCATAATTTATTTCTATGTTCCTAATAAAAGCAAAACTTTTTAAGCTTATTTGAATTTAATTGTGTATAAAGTGCTAACACTGCTTCTTCAAAGATTTAAAAATTCCAGGTGATTTGACGTGAACTGCACTGTTACAACAGAATTCATAATCTCCTCACTGACTTCTGTGTGATGTTCCTTACCATACGTTAATCTTCAGGGTGAAGTAAAGACGGGCTAGAGAGACGGCTGTGTCCCTGTGCCCCGCCGTGCTGGCCCCTGCGCAGCGTGGGAGCACTGTTCCGGGTGGCACTGGTTGTTACGGGCCTCAGCTGCCACCCGGCGCGCCAGAAGCTTAACGGCGCGGGTGGTGAGCAGCCCGGTGTTCAGGCTTGTTCCTTGGAACCATGCTGCGAAAAGCATAGGCAGCCCAGCAGTGTCTCAGGTAAGGTTTTTTTTTAAAATGTGCCAATTTGCCAATTTCGGAACAAGAGACTTAGGGCTATTCAGTTCCACTGCTTTTTCTTTTCTGAGTGCTTCAGATACATTAATTACTTTTCATACCATCCAAATAAAGGAGTAATAAGGGTCCCTGCTTAAAAGTCCTTACCCCCTGCTCTCAGTACTGTGCATGCAAGCTACATAATTACCGTTTAAAGAAAAAAAAAAACACAAGCAGGCCTAGGAGATTAGAGCTTCCTTATTCCTTTTGGCATCTAATTCTTCCATTCCTCAGAACTGATTTGGAGGTAAGAGATGCTTCACATGCAACCCCCCTGCTGATCGGGGCCCTCTCCTAGGAGACAGGCTGGACGTCAAGCAGTGTGTCTTGGGTTGAGTGAGTGGTGGAGTTTTTTGGTGGCAGGGGAGGGGGCTATCGGGGCAGCCCCCTGTGAGAAGCTTCTCGAAGCTCCCCCAGCTCCACGTCAGCTCCACTTCTGTTTGGGAAACTGAGCCCATCGGCTGCGCCTCTGCGATAACGTATTTAAGAAGGGACGTGGTGACGGGCAGTGGGACTGGTGAGGAGGAGTTGCTGCAGCTGCATGAACACCAAGGTCAGTGGGGGAACGGAGGAAGAAAGGAGGGGGGAGGTGTGCCGGAGCAGAGACCCCCCTGTATCCTGTGGGGAGACGGCAGGGCGGCCCCCCCTGCCACCCATGGAGATCTACGGTGGAGCAGACATTGATTTATGGGCTGTGGCTCCTGCTCAGCTGATCAAGGGTCTGTGCCCAAAGAAGGCCGGGGTCTCATGGGAAAAGGCAGCCCCGCTGCTGTAATTCAGCGCGGGGAGGATTGCAGCATGCGGGGGAGTCCCACGCCGGAGCAGCTCGGGAAGGGCTGCAGCCGTGGGAGGGAATCCAGTCGGAGGAAGTTAGTGACCCATGACGGAGCAGTGTGGGGAACGCTGCGGCCCATGGGAGGGACTCATGTCGGAGAAAGTTTGTGGAGGACTGTCTCCTGTGAGAGGGGGACCACGATGGAGCAGGAGGAACAAGTTCTGGATACTCCCCTTACCGAAGATAAGGGAAGTGGCAGCACTGCCTGCACCCCCCATTCCCTGCCCCTGCGCTGCTGGGGGAGGAGGTAGAGATATGGGGAGCAGAGCTGAGCCCGGGAAGAAGGGAGGGGTGGGGGGAAGGTGTTCTCAAGATGTGGCAATGCTTCTCACTGTCCTACTCTGTTATGTGTTGTTGTTAGTGTCTGTAATAAATGTATGTTCTTTTTTTCTTCCCCTAACGAGTCTGCCTTTTGCTCGTGATCATAAAGGGGGATTTTCCCCCATCCCAGTCCTATCTTGAACCCCAAGCCTGGCTCTCTGTCCCTTCTCATTGCCGGAGGGGAAGGGAGAGAGAGGTGCTGCGTTGTGGTTGGCTGCCAACCAGGCCCAAACCACGACACAGTGGAAGGCCTGGAGTCCCTCCCATCCACTGTTGCCTCTTGCTGGGGCTGTACCCGTGTCCTAGCCACACCGCTGCTGCGGGAGGGTGTGCAGCAGAGGGACGTGTCCCAAAGGAGGGGGAGACATCCTTAGCCTGGGCCAAGACCTAGTTCTAGAAAAGCTCTTGGGCAGCAGCTGTAAATTTGTGCCCGATGGCTGACCCAAATTTCACCGAGGAGCGAGACAGAGTGAACAGCAATAAACGGCCTGTTGTAACCTGCTGGCCGAGCTGTCGTGTCGGTGCCTCAGGCTAACAGGGTTAAGGATGCAGGAGTTCTGGTGCGTTTCTGGTGCTGCTCTTGGGGGACTGCGCTCCAGCTCCACGCGGTCACCCCCCCTTGTCAGTCGGGTGGCACGCTGCTGAGTGACAACAGCAGCGTTCTGTACGCTGTCCGCGGGGGCATAAATGGCTACACAAAGGACAAAGTTCTAAAGACTTAGGTCAGTAGGTTTTATATCTAATTAGGCCTCTAATCCTACTTATGGTTTTGCATTATGTGCTGGTTTTGGCTGGGATAGAGTTAATTTTCTTCATAGTCGCTAGTATGGGGCTACCTTTTGGGTGTGTGCTGAAACGGTGTTGATAATTCCGGGATATTTTAGCTGATGCCGAGCAGGGCTTACACAGAGTGAAGGCCTTGGCTGCCTCACCCCACCCCGCCAGCGAGGAGGCTGGGGGTGCACAAGGAGTTGGGAGGGGACACAGCGGGGACAGCTGCCCCCACTGACCAGAGGGACACCCCGTGCCAGGTGACGTGGTGCTCAGCACACAGAGCTGGGGGAAGAAGGAGGAAGGGGAGGACATTCGGAGCGATGGCGTTTGTCTTCCCAAGCCACGTTACGCGGGATGGAGCCCGGCTGTCCCGGGGCTGGCTGAGCCCCTGCCTGCCCATGGGGAGTGGGGAATGAATTCCTTGGTTTGCTTTGCTTGTGTACGTGGCTTTTGGTTTACCTATTAAACTGTCCTTATCTCAACCCACAGTTTTCTCACTTTTACCCTTCTGATTCTCTCCTCCATTCCACTGGGGGGGCCTGAGCAAGCGGCTGGGTGGGGCTTAGCTGCCGGCTGGGGTTAAACCACGACACATTATTATATGTTCATCGTGTCTTAAATGGAACTATTCATTTGAATGAAGTTATGGGTGTAATTGCATGCAGGATCAGACCTGGGCAATCATATTTTAGCTTATTTTTCATACTATAGCACTATTACAAGTTAGATATCTCTGATGTTACCCCTTGCCCATCAGGGTGAAGGGGTATCTGAAACTGGGTATGTTTCTGTGTAATTGCTTGCACTCCATTTCCATGCCTATCCAAACCGAGCACTTACACAAAGGCACATCAGAGAGAGTATTTTAACTGTTAAGAGAGTCATAAAGCATAGGTTTTCAATGCAGAAGGTCACAAGGCTGCAGTTTCACTGGGTTATGTGCTGTATTTGCATAGACAGATATTCAGGCAGTTAATGGTAGTGCAGAATGCTTTAATGATTTTCATTTGCATCAAGCTGTTCTCACCTCTTAGGAACATAATGGATAAATAAAAGAGGCCTTTTGTTTGCTCTTCATGAAAGTGACCAGTGATTAAGTGGTGCTGAGGGAGCAGACTCATGTTCTCATTTAAAAAAAAAAAAAACAAAACAAAACCAAAACCCAACAACAAAACTGCCCATCAAAGCTGACTTCAAAGTGACCTACTTCATTTTGACTTAAAATGGCACTTGAATAATTTATTTTGATGTTATGCACATTTCCTAACTCAAAACACAGAACTGGTCACTCCTAACTGAAAATACAGAAATAGTTATTACATCAGACACAAAACACTCATAATTTGTTAGGGTACTCTTTATAGTACTGGGTTACAAACAAAGATTCATATACTTAGATCAGTATTTCTTCCAAATGGATTCAGCAGTCACTTTTATTATTAAAAATCATGTCCAGAATGTAGTTATTGGAAAATTGATACTTTTTGCACTATACTGTGCTGTTTCATAAGAAAGTTCATGCCAGGGGATTGCTAGAGAAAATTTGTCATGATTCCTTAAGGTGTTTTCTCTAAATTTTATTCTTAGATATAGAGTCTCCCTGTGGAAGATCCTCCAGACCTTCCTGGCACATGGTATATTCTCATCAAGGTGTAGAGACTTCCATACTGTGTCTTGGCCCCTTGCAGCTCAGCATCAGCTTCTTGGGCCCCTCTGACATGCATCAGCTCAAAAGCCCTTTCTTGAAAAGGGATCAAAGGAAGTTAGCATAGTCTCTGGCTGTGTTATATTTTTAGGCGTTTTCTGAAGGATTGCATATGCAGTTCAGTCTCTTTCAGTGTAATCTTGGAAAAAAATCTGAGTGGCCTTCACAGCTCTTTGAGAATAAAGCTCTGTTCTTAAATACCTTTGCATCAGAATGGTCATGCTTAAATTTTTGTTTCTCATTTATAGGCACATATATCATTATGCCATTGCCCTGATTTAAGCATTGGCACCTCAGTACCAGTATTTTTTTATTATATTTTTCTAAATGTGTTAGAGTTTCAACTTTATGTGTCACACCGGGAAGCACAGTGAAGACACTCCATATCCCAAATACCCAAATTTCAGTAGTCTCCGTTTACGGTACAAGGATGCAATGCTCCTGATAGCAGTTAGGATGAACAGGCTTTCAAGTACTCGGGTCTTTTGTTTTCAGTTAATAACTTCCAGTCCTTTCAGTTTCTAACCTCCTGCCTTTGAGATAGTGATCTTGAGTACTTCTTGTGGCATTCAACTTCTCTCTCTCAAGCTTGTGTAATTTAAATCAAGATAAAGAACTTGACTTCATTTATTTGGAATACTCTTCATTTCCACAGAATTAATAGGATATTTGGGGAACACAGGATATGCAAATTCAGACCTGCTGAATACATAATTTTTATGGCCCTTCTGTTTTGTTTTGGCTTTGTAATTTGTCCAGTGTTTGACTGAGGGCTAATTAAATTACTGAATTTACAATGAGAATGTATTAGTCCATCCTTCCCTTCACTGATTTTAATTCTTTACTCCTCCAGTTAATTTTCTTTTAAATCTGCCTTTGTGTTCTCAGTGTGGCATAAAAGGACTAGTCAACAGCCTGAATACAGGGGCAGTTGAGGGAAATTTCCATCTGCAATCAATCTCCCCACTGCAGGAGGAGTGCTGGATATCCTCACACGTACGATGAAGATGGCTGAATTCAGCGATCACTGCCTGACCGGCATAACAATTCCATAATGATTTATGGCAAGTTGGGAGAGCAGGGGTTTAGGATTACACCTAAGAGACCTGTGCCTGTGAGGACATGGCTCTCCATCTTGGGTTGGGAATAAAAGACCTATTAGGAGCTGTGTGTCGTTTCAGTGTGTAGTAGGATGCAAAGTGTCTTCACACATGGAAGTGAGATCTATTACTGACTAGATATTTCACTACATGTAGATAAAAATGTATTTTACGTGTATTATCAGTGTAGATTTTTTACATTTTGTGTGTTTGCAGCCTCACAATGGCCTTGTTCGTCTTAATCTTGGTTTTTAGTCATGCGCTTATGGGCAACACATGGAAATATAACTTATTAAGTATATATGTCTAAGGAGATATTCCAGAAACAAGTCCAAGAAGTGAAGCACTGTAGCGGATTCTGACAGAATTACAGCAACTTCTTGCTGTAGTGGGAGCACTTTGTTCAAAACCAAAAATGTTCTTATGGTTTTAATTGAATGGCAGAAAATGACTTCTATGTGGTCATCCCTGCTAAGAGATTCTTTAAAACCAGCATTTTCCATTTTTTCTTCTTTATTTCTTTTCTGGCTAGTAGTTTTCTCCATGAATTGGATTTATAAACTATGAATCTAAGGAGGATAACATGTTTTCTGGAGAATTCGATCCAGATGTATGTTACTGTTTCAATAAATATCTTTTAAGTATTTAGGGTGAAGAAGGTTTTTTGGGGGGGTTGTTTTGTTTGCTGTTTTTTTTTGTTTTAGTTTGTTTTTTTTTTTTTTTTTTTTAATATCCTGGTTAACTTGGAAGCAGCCAAATTCTTGCTGTGTAAAACTCCAGGAAAGTCAATAGTATTTCATCAGGGATTCATGTGGCCCTTGGGTTTTGGACTGTATCATATTACAAGCTCCTAAAATAAGACTGTTTGGAAAGCTACAGGCTTCCCATCTTTTTGTCTGGAAAAGTTATAAAATGGAACAAGCAGGCTTTTCACTGAGCTGCTGAGAATGCAGTTCTGGCTATGCAATCAGGACTAAATAAGGAGCAAGATCTGCACTAAAAATAGAAATGGAGTCTGATCCAACTGCAGCGTGAGTTACAATCCTCTTGCAGCAAAGGGCTGGTAGGTTCAACTGAGGACACTCAGTTACAGAGAATCGAATAAACTTTATCCTAGTCCTAAAAAGCCATCATACCCTAGCTGCTCTAACCAGATTTTTACCAGTCAGCGGAATGATTAATCATTCCTGCAAATTATTTAACATGGTATTTCAGATTCAGATCCTTTTTTTTTTTATTATTATTAGAGGGAGGATTATATTTGCCACATAGTAAGAGGGAAGTGTGGGTTGGGTTTACCTAACTGTGTTTGAAGAACACGGGGGGAAAATGACACAGAGAGATTTCCTGCACTTGCCTCACAGCTGGATAAATAAACTCCTATCACTCCTTTGGGCATGCAGGTAACGTGCCCGTGGCTTTGCGTGACTCCAGGTGGGCACTGGTTTGTGTGTCTGGCCAGGCCGGGTACAGGCTGTGCCGCTCACAGTGTGTGCTCCGAGGGAAGTTACTCTGCCTGTTTCAGGAGCAAAGCACGGACCAGGGCGTGTAGGTAATTCCTGCCCCCTCCTCTTTGTTGGTAAAATAATTCAGAAAGTGTTTCTCTTTTATTTGTGCGTTTCCTTTCAGCTATGACAGGCCTCAGAAGCTTAAGCCAAAACTTGCCAAGGGAGTTCAAATATATCCTTTGATACGGAATAGATTAGTATTGCTTATTTATTGTTAGGAACATTTCGCTATTAAATATTTGGATTACGCGAGCACAGCCAGCTACAGCTATATTCTACTTGCTTTCTTTGCCTGTTCCTGTAACTCTTCAGGCGGTGATACGGGAAGCATGAACAAATTTTCTGTTACTCCAGTCTTAAAAATGAAAAATGGTGTAACAGACTTTGGTAATATATCATCTAATTTCAATTTCTTTAAATGTGATTATATGTGAAAATTAACAAAATTAGTAGACACCAGATCGAACTCTTCCATTACCTAAATGTCAAAAATATTTTAATTAATTTTTAGTTTTGAGTGCACTGAATAATTTATGACTGAAAATGCACCCTGTCCGCGTACCCCTTGCCTGTTAATGACAGGAGTAGCTCCGTCAAATCGGAAGACAGTTGATGGAAGAGAAACATCTGGGTCGTTTGACACATGGGGAGGCTTAGCAGTGGGAGTCTGTGGAAGAAGACCAAAAGACAGAGATCATCAAACCTGCACAGGCCAAGAACAAGGCAAATAAAATATACAGTGTCAGTGAGTCACAAAACAGTTGTTTGCTTGCATTTTCCGTCCCTCCCTCCCTCCCTCCCTCCCCACCATAGCGCGATCTGCAGAGTTCCTTGTTTCCAGGCTCCTCTCCCAGCGCCCGTATCCCCTCTCTCCCACGTCCCGTACCGAGCACGCAGCCTGGCAGAAGCTGTCAGCAGCTGCCTCACAGGAGGGCCAGCTGCTCAGCACCTTGCTGCAGCCTCCTTCTCCGACTCAGCTCAGAGGCCTTCTTCTGCCGTTTTGTTGAGGTTGTATTCCCATTACTTGGGCTCGTATTTGAAGATCTGTATTTTCTGGGGAGAAAAGGAGTGCGTGCAGTCCGGGAGACATAGAGAAGGGATGGCGATCGATAATTGCTGTGAGTGCTGAGCAGTGAAATAAGTGTGTCATTGTTTTGGTCACATTCAAAATTTGTCCCAATTAATTGTTTAATTCACTGACTTAAGTTAAATCTTTAAAAGGCTATATGGGGCTTTGCATTAGTTTAACTATGGGCTACACACACCCAGGTTTTCTATACCATTAGCTATTTGGAACAAATCATTTGGTGTAATAAAACCAACATAAACCTGCATTACAGATACAGCAATTTTAGTGAATTTATTAAGAATAAGCTAAACGCTAGTATCAGCTTAATGATTATGCTTAAAAAATCACACCCAACCCAACAAATAATTGTTAAAACTATATATGGAAAGAGATATCATTTTAATAATGTATTTTAGATAACTGAAGGTTGTGCAAAGAGGAAATGGCATTACTTGAACTCACAGTTTCAGACCAGGTAGAGGCTTACGCCAACATCCTATCAGTTTACAACGAGCCTGGCTCTAAATTAGAAAACAGTGGTGGTCAACTATGCAGCACAACTGAAATGTTAAGAGATAACTCCAAAACTGAAAATGGAGAGGTGTGCAATTCTACCTTAGCTGCCTTTTCAGTATTAATTTTTAATGTAATGAAAATATGGAATAATTCTGTGGGTCTCTACACATGCAGAATGAATGAACTCAAATTAAGAAATTTTTTCTTAAAGAGGATTTGTTTGTTTTTTTTTTTTGTCAGAGCCCTTTCAAAGTGCAAGGAGAGGTCACAGCTGTTCTTTTCATTCACATGTAGTCTAATAAAACAAACAACATATGTATGGGGCGTAAAAGTTTAGCACTCAGAACACAGGGATTTGTATATGACTTTGAAAACGGTAAATAACAAATTGTGCTTAACCTTTATCCTACCACCCATCAACCTGATTTGTTAGTAAAGATTTGTGTTGGAATTGAGGTTTTCATGTGTTACGTTGTTCAGAAGAGTAAAACTTTTCTCACCAAATGCAAGATAACAAGGTCCGTATTTACATTCTCAGCCTTAATTCCCATTGTCATAAGTCTTCTAGATTTACATAATTACTACATTTGCATAATCGCTTAAGACCTTGATCTGTACTCCAATGAAAGCAAACCTGAAACCTTGCTGAAAATCACATTAACCCGTATTCTGTGCTGCAGGCATAGGGGACTGGCCTCGGATATGGGCATACCACCTCTTCTTTAGAGCTGCCGGCAGCTGGGTGCCTGCCTGCGTTGGTGCACTGGCACTCTGATGCTCACGAGCGGGTGGTCCTCGCTGCCGTAGTGCATCTAGAGTGGATAGGGCTTGGGGAGAGGGGGTGCAGTTTGTACCGTGCTTGCTTCTGGTCTAGAGGACTTTTTGTTCCATTACATTGTGGACATAGCTGTGGTGGTCGCGTTTACCCTGGGAGATGGAGCTCCCGAGTACTGAGGAATAAAAAACAAACCCAGAGTGCATCACTCAGTTTCTTACAAGTCAGGCAGGAAGATTAGCTGAATATTTCACACATAGAAATCAAATCATCCCTCAACTTTTTTATTTTTGTCGTTGGAGACAGTGAGCAACAGAAACCCATCACTTTGCACATTGTCACAAGGAAATTTGGTTTTGAATCAGGCATTGAATTTCCCTTTGGCTTCCTCAAACCACAGAACCCTTACCTCTCATTTTACTCTAAGAATACCATCAATTTAGGGGAATTACGCTTGCTAGACTGAAACACTAGAAAGCAGACAAATATTTCAGTGCAGAATAGGTGGTTGCTATTCTGTTGTGTGATAGTAGAAAGATGAATTTCCTGTAGGAAATGGGTAATTCACAGGATATAGGTTAGATCTTGACACCACAATAGTCATGACAAGAAAGTTATTGTCATCTGATAGTGTTTGGATGGCCTCTTTCCAGTTAAGTCAGACCCTTAAACCAGTTCCCAGTGGACACATACCTAAATCAGGAAAGCCATCATGATTGTTAGCAATCTTATATGGCTTCATGTCAATATGTCTCAAGTGTGAGAATGTGGCATTGCTCTCTGTGCCAGGAAGAAATTAAATTGTGGCACTTGCATAAAATCTTTTTTTGTGTGTTGTGCTTAGTCTGCAGAATAGCTGGGAAAAAGATTTCAGCAGACAATCCTCTTCAAAACACAGACAGGAAATAAAAAGCATTTGAAGGCCTCTTCTCAAAATAGAGTTGTCCTGAACGGACATCTTCACAGCACAAGTCAACAAGACAATGATTTCCATGTTCCAGGCATAGCCATTTCCTTTTATACTTACCTGTCAGTCCTTCTAATTCCCAGATTACTTGGCAAAATCAAGTAGGACTCAGCAAAATTAACCTTTTTAATCTCCACTTGCCAAAAGAGTCCTGGTTTCCAGATATCCTGAATAGAGTATCTGCAGAATTTATGGGCTTCCTGCATTTGGAGCCAATGAATCCAAGAATGGTTTGATATCTGTGCTTAAAGTTGTTCCCTCTCTTAGTCTGCATGATGGATGGCTGTTAGGAATAGGAAGTGCTGCTTTTCACTCAGTCTTGATCAACGGTAAGAAGACCTCTTTGAGGCAAATTTAATAGGCAAAGGAAATGAGATTTTCCTCCTGGAGCTATGAAATATCTTGAGTACATTTAAGGAATTGCTACATGACATTTTAAACTGTCTTCTGGCTTTAGAGCAGTGACCAATCCTGAAAGGTTGAAAGAAGTTGAACTTCCAGCACCTGTATCTGTTGGCTTCTCTCACCTCACTCAACTGTGATTCTTGAAGGGTCCAAGCAAGGTAAATATGCTAGTTCTCCCACCTCAGACTGGAACCTGGCCTGGACCCATCAGCTCCCAGGAGTCCCTATCCTTGACAAAAATTTTATGCGCTTGGTGAGTTTTGTCAGCTGGGATGACCTCCTGGAGGCCATCCCTTCAGTCACGAGTGAGGGAGAAGTACAGCTGATCCCTCTCCTCCAGTGGGTACAGAGCACTTAATGGCATCCTCCAATTTTTGCTAATGATGGTTAGGGAGCTCCATCTGAACTAGAAAATCCATCTGTCTGTATTTTTCCCTCAAAACACATTCATAATAGTGTAAATTGCTAATTTTAAGATACTATTCTTAAACTCAAAATTTCCAAATTTAAAAACTTTCTAATGAAATGTGACATCAATAAATAGCTTGTTTTAAAGCTTCCTCTGCATAGGAAGTGTGCAATTCTACTGACACGTACCATATTTAAGAACCCAATCAAAATTACCAACAAACATCACCAGGCAAACAATTACAAGACAACGGTAAGCCTTCATCCCTAAAAGCAAAAGTATGGACCAATCCATAATGAAATAAAAATTGGCAAGAACACATCACATTTGCTCTCAAAGAATTGTGTACGTTTCCAAATTACAGCCAAGCGAAGCGCAGGTAGACGTCTGTCTACAATCTGCATGGTCGCAGGGTGTCTATTCTGCCAATTTATCCCTTAACTAATGAGCATTTCTCTGTAACCATGTTGTCGTCATACCTTATGTACAGTGGCTTGAACTTTTCAATGTCTCATAAATAACAACAGTAAACAAAACTGGGGACTAGATAGTACAAAGCTGGATAGGAAAATAAGGATTCAGGAGACTACAAAAAAAAAAAAAGCATAAAAGACTGGGAAAATGAGAGCAGAGCAGAAGGGTTGCAAAAGAGTAAGCTCTGAGGAAAGTGTCAATGCCAGTAAATGCAATATCCTACTCTCAAGAAAAAAAAGAGTAAAGCACAGATGGAAACGGGAGGGTTTGTTCATCCAAACCCATTATAGGAAAGCAAGACAATTGTGCCTCTTTTGTTCTTCACCGTGTTTTAATAGCACTTCTGTACAGAGTCATGCATTGTGACTGTTAAGGAAAGATACACCTAGAACTTAGATGGGCTCTTAAAAGCAAGCATCTGCTGTAGAGCAGTGAACCACAGGGAGAGGGAATAAATTATGGTAGTCATTTCTAGAGAATTCACGGGCCTTCTGATAATCAGGGATCAAATTCAGACTTGATCCCCCCATTTAGTTAAATAAGCTACAACTGTTACCAGCAGCTTTGTTTTCTTCTGAGTCAAACTCTAGTCTTACCTTTGCCCTTTTGTTTCAGTGGAAGACCAGTATGTACATATGAGCACAGAATTATTTTATTTTCCGTAATGATCAAACCCAAATGTTATTTTACCTTTGCCAGCTTTGTGTAGGGTGATGTGCCATCTTGCATATTTATTTTCCTGGAGTGATTCCCAGAAGTATGCTATGTTTTTTCTTGCTCATGTCTCACTAGCTTTATTTATGAGTTGTGTACACCAGGTTTTCAGTCCCTGGGGACAGGCCTACACAGGAAATCTCTGGACGTAATTTAATACATACAAGTATGAGACTAGTAAAAAGGCAGCTACCGAATGGTACTCCAAATTGACCTAATTCAAAATTTCAGACTAGATCGTGGATAGGTTAGCATCCATGGTTTAAACCACAAACACCTTTATCTGTTTTGCCATATAGAAGGAAGAGACACAGTAAAGATTAGTAAATTGGAAAGAGATGTTACTTAACTAATGCTCACTGATGCTCTTCGGCTGCTAAATATTTAAATATTAAAGTCTCACAGTAGACCTGTGTAATAGGATTATGTGATGCTAGATGAGTGAAAAATGAAGTACTGTAGCCTGCTTTTCTATTTGGAATATCTAGCTTCAGTTTGTGTCACATTTTCAAAAGTCTCCTTTAGTTCTTGTGGAATTTGAGGGGTTCAGTTTCTTAAAACGGGCCACACAGAGCTTGGGGCACACAGATTTAACATAAAAAACATATTGGCTTTTTTCCTTTTTAGTTGCTTCCTAGAATGAAATGATTTTTACGTGTATTGTTTTAAGCGTGAAGCAGGGAAGAAGAATCCTTTCATGTCCAACATCCATACCTAATCTGAAATACCAAATTTACAGGTAGAACTGAAGGGAATTCTTTGGGGGAATATGTTCAGTTCAAGAATACCAAAATGTGAATAAGGACAATGAGCCGACATTTCCAGTAGTCCTCCTTGTCAAGTGGAAACAAAATAATTTAAAGAGCAGATTTTCACTTGGTTTACAGAATTAAAATTCTGTTGCTCTCTGATGACTGAGTCGAATAGCAGTATCATTACAGTTATTGATTCTTACTGATTGCATAGAAAGTATGTTTTAAAGACACCTTTTTTTTCTCACTATTAGATGCATGAATTCCCTTAGGCTGTAAAATAAATCAAGACAAGGCCCTCTTTCTCACATGTCATCACAAGTGATGAGAGCTGATTGGTATCATATGATCCCTTCGATTACACCTGAGCAATCCTGTTAATTGAAAAATAACACGACCTAGGGAAACTTAATGGCTAGTAATGGTGCATGGGAAAACTAATATACAAAGCTTAATGTACATTTTAAGCTGCAGTTGTTTACAGGTTGGCTGCTTGAAGAAAACATAGACAGTTTTTGCCATCCCCTAGGAGTTCTGTGAGGTGCCATAACCGCTGGACCGTTCCTCAAAGCAGAACTGATGGATGAGTATTCTGATGGGTCAAGCCAGGGAGCAAGTCATCCCCCCCACCTTGCTGATGCTCTGATTCATTTGACCAGTCAGTTTGATATTCACGTATGTCTTCTTCATCTGGCAAGTGTTTCTTTCATCCCTAGGTCTCTTTATAACAGCTGCACTAGGTGTGATGAGTCTCTCATCCCGTGTAGCATGTTAGTATGTTGGTATTGTACTTCAAGGGTGCTCCTGGGCTTGCCTCTGGGCCAGCTCGACTGTCCATGCAGAATGCAAGCACACGTCCTCACTTGGAAGGTTGTCTGCGTAGTTGTGTGTGCCTAGCGGTTTCATACGTTGGTACTCAGGGAGGTGGTTTAACACGCTGCTCAGTACAGCAGAGAGGTGACGTGGTGTTGCACAGCACAACACACACTGCCCGGTACAGCAGAGAGGTGACGTGGTGTTGCACAGCACAGCACACACTGCTCAGTACAGCAGAGAGGTGACGTGGTGTTGCACAGTACAGCACACACTGCTCAGTACAGCAGAGAGGTGACGTGGTGTTGCACAGCACAGCACACACTGCTCAGTACAGCAGAGAGGTGACGTGGTGTTGCACAGCACAACACACACTGCTCGGTACAGCAGAGAGGTGACGTGGTGTTGCACAGCACAGCACACACTGCTCGGTA
Source organism: Tyto alba (assembly GCF_018691265.1). Classification (NCBI taxonomy): domain Eukaryota; kingdom Metazoa; phylum Chordata; class Aves; order Strigiformes; family Tytonidae; genus Tyto; species Tyto alba. Next base: position 40,848,142 of record NW_024881296.1, on the reverse strand, counting down.
CAGCAGAGAGGTGACGTGGTGTTGCACAGCACAACACACACTGCTCGGTACAGCAGAGAGGTGACGTGGTGTTGCACAGCACAGCACACACTGCTCGGTACAGCAGAGAGGTGACGTGGTGTTGCACAGCACAGCACACACTGCTCGGTACAGCAGAGAGGTGACGTGGTGTTGCACAGCACAGCACACGCTGCTCGGTACAGCAGAGAGGTGACGTGGTGTTGCACAGCACAGCACACGCTGCTCGGTACAGCAGAGAGGTGACGTGGTGTTGCACAGCACAGCACACGCTGCTTGGTACAGCAGAGAGGTGACGTGGTGTTGCACAGCACAGCACACACTGCCCGGTACAGCAGAGAGGTGACGTGGTGTTGCACAGCACAGCACACGCTGCTCGGTACAGCAGAGAGGTGACGTGGTGTTGCACAGCACAGCACACGCTGCCCGGTACAGCAGAGAGGTGACGTGGTGTTGCACAGCACAGCACACACTGCCCGGTACAGCAGAGAGGTGACGTGGTGTTGCACAGCACAGCACACACTGCTCGGTACAGCAGAGAGGTGACGTGGTGTTGCACAGCACAACACACACTGCTCGGTACAGCAGAGAGGTGACGTGGTGTTGCACAGCACAGCACACGCTGCTCGGTACAGCAGAGAGGTGACGTGGTGTTGCACAGCACAGCACACGCTGCTCGGTACAGCAGAGAGGTGACGTGGTGTTGCACAGCACAGCACACGCTGCTCGGTACAGCAGAGAGGTGACGTGGTGTTGCACAGCACAGCACACGCTGCTCGGTACAGCAGAGAGGTGACGTGGTGTTGCACAGCACAGCACACACTGCTGTACAGCAGAGAGGTGACGTGGTGTTGCACAGCACAGCACACACTGCTCGGTACAGCAGAGAGGTGACGTGGTGTTGCACAGCACAACACACACTGCTCGGTACAGCAGAGAGGTGACGTGGTGTTGCACAGCACAGCACACACTGCTCGGTACAGCAGAGAGGTGACGTGGTGTTGCACAGCACAGCACACACTGCCCGGTACAGCAGAGAGGTGACGTGGTGTTGCACAGCACAGCACACGCTGCTCGGTACAGCAGAGAGGTGACGTGGTGTTGCACAGCACAGCACACGCTGCCCGGTACAGCAGAGAGGTGACGTGGTGTTGCACAGCACAGCACACGCTGCCCGGTACAGCAGAGAGGTGACGTGGTGTTGCACAGCACAGCACACACTGCCCGGTACAGCAGAGAGGTGACGTGGTGTTGCACAGCACAGCACACACTGCTCAGTACAGCAGAGAGGTGACGTGGTGTTGCACAGCACAGCACACACTGCTCGGTACAGCAGAGAGGTGACGTGGTGTTGCACAGCACAGCACACGCTGCTCGGTACAGCAGAGAGGTGACGTGGTGTTGCACAGCACAGCACACGCTGCTCGGTACAGCAGAGAGGTGACGTGGTGTTGCACAGCACAGCACACGCTGCTCGGTACAGCAGAGAGGTGACGTGGTGTTGCACAGCACAACACACACTGCTCGGTACAGCAGAGAGGTGACGTGGTGTTGCACAGCACAGCACACACTGCTCGGTACAGCAGAGAGGTGACGTGGTGTTGCACAGCACAGCACACACTGCCCGGTACAGCAGAGAGGTGACGTGGTGTTGCACAGCACAGCACACACTGCCCGGTACAGCAGAGAGGTGACGTGGTGTTGCACAGCACAGCACACACTGCCCGGTACAGCAGAGAGGTGACGTGGTGTTGCACAGCACAGCACACACTGCCCGGTACAGCAGAGAGGTGACGTGGTGTTGCACAGCACAGCACACACTGCCCGGTACAGCAGAGAGGTGACGTGGTGTTGCACAGCACAGCACACACTGCTCGGTACAGCAGAGAGGTGACGTGGTGTTGCACAGCACAGCACACACTGCTCGGTACAGCAGAGAGGTGACGTGGTGTTGCACAGCACAGCACACACTGCTCGGTACAGCAGAGAGGTGACGTGGTGTTGCACAGCACAGCACACACTGCTCGGTACAGCAGAGAGGTGACGTGGTGTTGCACAGTACAACACACACTGCTCGGTACAGCAGAGAGGTGACGTGGTGTTGCACAGCACAGCACACACTGCTCGGTACAGCAGAGAGGTGACGTGGTGTTGCACAGCACAGCACACACTGCTCGGTACAGCAGAGAGGTGACGTGGTGTTGCACAGCACAGCACACACTGCTCGGTACAGCAGAGAGGTGACGTGGTGTTGCACAGCACAGCACACACTGCTCGGTACAGCAGAGAGGTGACGTGGTGTTGCACAGCACAGCACACACTGCTCGGTACAGCAGAGAGGTGACGTGGTGTTGCACAGCACAGCACACACTGCTCGGTACAGCAGAGAGGTGACGTGGTGTTGCACAGCACAGCACACACTGCTCGGTACAGCAGAGAGGTGACGTGGTGTTGCACAGCACAACACACACTGCCCGGTACAGCAGAGAGGTGACGTGGTGTTGCACAGCACAACACACACTGCCCGGTACAGCAGAGAGGTGACGTGGTGTTGCACAGCACAGCACACACTGCCCGGTACAGCAGAGAGGTGACGTGGTGTTGCACAGCACAGCACACACTGCTCGGTACAGCAGAGAGGTGACGTGGTGTTGCACAGCACAACACACACTGCCCGGTACAGCAGAGAGGTGACGTGGTGTTGCACAGCACAGCACACACTGCCCGGTACAGCAGAGAGGTGACGTGGTGTTGCACAGCACAGCACACACTGCTCAGTACAACTGAGAGGTGACATGTTGTTGCACAGTACAACACATACTGCTCAGTACAGCAGAGAGGTGACGTGGTGTTGTACAGTACAGCACACACTGCTCAGTACAACTGAGAGGTGACATGTTGTTGCACAGCACAACACACAGTGCTCAGTACAGCAGAGAGGTGACGTGGTGTTGCACAGCACAGCACACACTGCCCGGTACAGCAGAGAGGTGACGTGGTGTTGCACAGCACAGCACACACTGCCCGGTACAGCGGACGCTGGTTGTGTGCGTGAGAAGCAGACGGAGTGGGGAGCACCGTTTGGTGCCAGACATGACCAAGACCGTTGTGCGACGCGCTGTGCAAAGGCAGCCTTGTGGCCTTCGGTGCTTCTTCGGGGTGATACACAAGCAATCACACTTCTTCTGTGCCGGGCTGGCACTCCTGCCTCGTGCCCACTGGCTGCCGGGCAGGAGGGAAACAGAGGGGCTGTAAGTGTGGTGGAGGAGTCGGCACTGCCGGCTTGGTTCCACCACCCGTCGTTTACAGATGCCAGACGTGCTGGTGAGGTGCAGGACAGAAGTGCTGAGGTGACATGCCTTTTACCAGCCTTTAGCCTTTTTGTTTCTCCTGATGCCTGAACTCCCAACGCAATTCCCTGTGAGGCGGCTCACCCAGTGACCCTGAAGAGCTGATTACCGAGTGGGCTGTTACGGTGTGCGGTAGCCTGAAGACAGGCTGGCTTTGCAGGGGGCTGGCCTTGCAGCTCCTGCCATCTCAGCTACCGCTCTGTAAACTCTGGGATCTGGACTGGGGGAAACCCGGCAGGAAGCAGCTTAGAGGAAGGGCATCATTCACGCCCTCACAAGCCCTTTGCTGAACTAAGGGTCCCGAGTAAAATCAGTTACGTCACTTAGAGCCCAGCAGCTGCGTGTCCCTCCACGTGCTCGCTGACACCAGCACCGTTCCAGCTGAAAGGATTGCCTCCCCTACCCCACGCCTCAGTGCCAGCAGAGCTCCGAGCCCTCTGTGTGGAGCAGAGCCTTGGCAGATGTTTTCATCACGCAGCGGGTCAGACCAACACGTGTGTCCTGGTGCAGACAGCTATTGCCCAGGGTAGCAGAAGCATGTGGGTATTGCTAGTTGGGGAACAGAGGCTTTATTGGGGTCTTTCCCTCACCTCAGTCCCAGGACCTGGAGAAGACTTATCTTAAAGACACCCCATCCCCCACACGTGGTGCTGCCTACACCTCAGTCAGGGATACAGCGCTGGCCTTGGAGCAGCAGTGCCGTAATTTACGCCAAGTGACGAGGCAGGAGCAAGTACATCCCATGCTTCATGCCCGAGCCATGATGCCTTTTGCAGAGCTGCTGTAGCTTGTGACGTGGAGACAGCTTGGGAGAGGGGGATGAAGAAGAGAGGCTGTGCTGCTGAGAGGGAGAAACAACGGGCCGCTAACTGGGGCTGAGGAGAGAGCGTGGCAGATGCTGGTATCTCACCCTGGCCACTGGTCCTACAGGTATTGCCCAAAACTGCAAGAGATACTTTTAACATGGCCTGCTGTTTGGCCTCTCTTACTTGCCAATGAAATGAGGGTTACTCTGTGGTGATTCAGATTGACTTAGATTTATATTTTTTTAAACAAATCAAACTAGCATATGTTACCTGTGAGTTTACGCTCCGTTTTAGGCTGTTTGGGGGCTTTTTGGTTCGTTTGTATTTTGTTTTCTTTAACAAGGAAGAAATCACGCAGAAGCATGACTAGACTTGCTCACAAGTGGTTACATTTAGCTGTAATCTGCTTGGTGAGTCGTAGGAGGAAAATTGCTCTAGTTTGAACTGGATTTAGTAGCAAGGATATTTTAATTTGGGGCAGCAGGGAAAAAATTGTTTAACACTGTTATGCTGTCCTGAGTAGGAGAAGCAGCCAGTGAATTGCAGGATTTTTCCATATTTGTAATCAGTTTGTTATGCAGAGAGCAATGCCGTGGGATTCAGTGTTTTATCTGCTGGGTTTCCCCTGGCAGCATCTGAAGAAGTTCATTATAAGTGTTTATCACATGATCCACTTAATCAAACCACTGAAACTCAGAGAATAAGTCATTCTAACAACATCCTTCAGAGCTGCCTTATAAGCTACTTACTGATATACTCTTCCTTGGTGAGTGTACAATGAGTTTTCTTGTATCCCAGTCTATGATACAGGAAGTTCATTATCCCCAGTCCAAATTGAGACGCAAAGAAAGGAAGCAGGGCTTACAAAGAAGCGACAGATAATTTGCAAAGGATTTTAGGTAGCCACTCAAATCCCAGATAGAGTCAGACTGTAAGCTCTTCATAAGAACAGCCTTCTGGTTTCCAGCGTTAGGCACGGAGCAGCTATCTATGTAGCTGGCTCTAATGTTGTAAAATACAGATGACACATGAGAAACTATTTGCTGCTTTTGATTAGAGGTTAGCTAATGAAAGCATGTGAGAAAAAAAGAGAAATCAGAACTGAAACCATGCTTTTAGCTGGGCAGTAGCACATATACTCTATAGTGGTAGCAGAGCCAATAATCTAGGCTAATGCAAGATGCGTTGAAAGCCGGCTAAATCCCAGCGTGCGCTAGGGTTTGAGGTATGAGACTCGTCTGACAAGCCAGGAGCTCACAGACATGCCGTTCGCAACCTGAGTTTGCACACTCGACGTCTGGTAGGATAAAGTGCATTTCCTTGTGCTGTACCTAGGAACTCTTCTGGCCGTAGGGAGCAGGCAGGTTGAGGGATGCTCTGCCTCCTTGAAGGAATTCATTTTACTGAGCTCTGTCGCAAGCAGTGTGACACCAGATTTTCTAGTACTGGCTGGATTTTCTCACTGACGTTGTTTCACAGACAGCATCTCATAAAGGCTTGCCTTCTTTCTGTCTTCTGAAGACCAGTTTGGGTACCACCGCAGATATAGGCTTGGACCAACCTTAATGTAGAAATGCCCTGGATAATTTTCCCAAGCACCACCGTGTCCCCAGACAATAGCGCTGCTTGGCTGCCCCTCTTCTTTCACCTCCCAAGCTTGTGTGAAGGCAGTACAGGATCACACCAGACTGAACGTTGATTTTGTGTAGGGGTGCACAGGCTGAGCCTGATGTGGGTCTCCAGACAAACCCTTCTGTGTACTGGAAACTGCCGCCGGGACAAGGAGCATCTGGCAGTTCAAGACAAGCTACTCTGTAAGACATCAAAACCAGGGAAGTCTGCAGACTGAGAAATACGGGCAACAGAAACAGAACCCCCCCAAGCTGGTTTGATGGGGATGATGCTTTTCCCCAGCGTAGCTCCAGTGAAGCAGGTCACAAAATTTATGCCGTTGTCCGGGCACCGCTTTGAGGGAGCTGTGAAACCTGGCTCTCCAATGCCAAAGTCCGTCCAGCCCAGAGCTTTAAAATTCAACCTGTTAATTACTCCTGGCAGTAATTAACTCCAGCCTGGAGTGAGCAAGGGGTCTGGCCCGCATCAATCAACAGATGTGAGGGCTTGAGATGTGCAGTTTTCGTTCACTGTGTTAGAGGAAACCTCATCGTTTTCCACGTACTTTGTACCTGGCTGTCTTGTCCTGATGCAGCCATCGGGCTCTTTGCTGCTGATATACTGATATATCAAATTGGCATCGGTGTGGCTGTGTCCTCAGGAGGGACTGTGCTGCTTTACTAGGTTGGTTTCCAACTAGTAAGTTAAAATAGGACACAAAAGCCTGGAGGAAAGTACTGTTTTGCTGTCGTTTCCCTCTTCATTTTAAAAGTAGTAAATGCTAAATTATTTTACCTCTTTTAAAATAAAGCATGAAGCCAAAAAAGATGAATCTGTGCTAGCTGGTTAGTTTTGCTACTTCATTCAATTTTATTACAGTATAGTTCCCTTCCTCTTTCTCCCTTTATCATACTTTCTGTCTGTCTTCTTGATTTCTGTTGTGCCTATTGAAAGAGCCCTCCTTCACCTCTCTTTTGGGACAGTCTTACTGCTGGCTTTCTGCTGTTTCAGCTTCTATGCAGCCAGTGCTTCAAGAGAAAAACGTCTCTCTTGTAAGGCTGGGAGGAGAACGGACCCATAAAAATAAATCCTGATTGTATGCACGTAGTACTTCAATCAGTAAGTCTCCAGTAACTTTACCTAAGTGGCCAGTTAGCTGGGTCTCAGCTTCTTAGGTAAGGAGATTGGAGCGGAGCGAGTTGGTAACTGTTTGCAGCAATGCAGTAGTAAAGTGGAGAATAAAACTTCTGTCTTCCAAATGATTTTTCAGGGCTTGACCCAGTGCCCGGTACGTGGGGAGAGCCAGCGCCGAGCATCTGGGATCACTGTCGACAGGGATATCTTTAGTCTGCTGTGAAGAGGAGCGGTCAGTTGCCCGCGGCGTGCTGGTGGTTTGGCATTCGGGAGCCACTAGTGCCCGCACCGAGGCTGGGGCTGCAGCTCCGTGTCTCTGCACGACCTGCTTGGGGGGAGGCTCTGGGAGGAGGGCTGTGGCGGGAGCCGTGTGCCTCTGGCTCTGTGCACTCACGCGTGAGTGGGCTGCACGCCGCACCCACTGAGAGCTGAGGTGATGCTACCAGGCACTGCCCTGACTGGGTGCGGTCAGTGCCAAGCCGGGCTCAATTCTGTCTCCCAGCCTGGGGACGAAAGACTCTTCAATGCACCCGCAGCTCCGGGGCCGCTCAACTCAATCCCCGGTAGTGTTAGCTGTTTAGCAGTCTTTCTCACTAAATTGCTTCCTTTGAAGGCTGCAGGCTTTTTAACGGTGGACTGCAGCACCTGCTGCTTGCTGGAAATCCCGAGGCTGGCACATGAGAGCGTTGCAGTGCTGAATGTGCCAGTCACAAAGCACCACATCTAGCAGATTTTCACTGGAGGTAGCTGATGAAAAACAGAACAGACATGTTGTAAGGACTGTCAGCTGAGGTAAAGGAAGATAGCTCTGAAGAAAGGCTCTGAGAGAGTATTTCCAGAATACACTCTCTTAGAAAAAAAAAAAAGGAAAATCCAAAGTATGAAATTGAGCCAGGATGAGCTCACTGCAGGTGGTGCTGGTCATGATTTTTTAAAATCAATTTTAATCATTAACTATTTTAATCACTGTTTTTCCTCCAGTGTCTGCCATTACAGTAACTTTTTCTGCAGCCCCATAAAACCCCACACCTCTGTGGTTCCCTGGGGCTTTCCCACAGCATGCATTTCCACCACCAGTTTAGAAGACTGGCATGATACAACAGAGCGGACTTAATCTGCCCAACCTGCAAACGAGGTGCTGGGAAGTCACCTACTCCCTGGTAGGATTTGGGCCACTCCTCTCCCTTTTCCACAGCAGCCAGTCCTGCAGGGATTTACACCCACTGGGTGTATCCATGTTTCGCCTGAAATTCCCTGGGTCCATCCATTAGACCTGTGGGCTTGGTGGCTGCAGAAGTTGCTGCAAAGTTCCACTGACCCTCCGGAAACTGGAGACGTCCCTGATACCCTACAATGAAGAACAAATGTTTGAAAAAAAAACCCTGCCTTTTTTTTTTTTTTTTTTTTTTTTTGGTGGCATTTCTTCCACTTTGCATGGATCTGCATGGCAGCGTGCAGTGCCCAGAGCCGCGATGGGGGGATACATGCGTTTATAGATCTCTGGTCCTATCCGCACCGCTGAGCCCTGGAAGTGCAGCCCAGCTGGCCGATGTGGGCAGGCTGGGAACCTTGGGTTTAGGTGGTTTTTTGTTTGTCTACGAGTGGTCTTGGCCGCAGGCAGGGACACACAGCTGGTCTGCGCACACCTCCACGACGATCGGGCTGCGGCAGGGCGCGGAGCCTGCGGAGGCCGGAGCGGGGCTGAGCCAGCTTACTGCTGGCTGAATTTGGAGCCGGTGTTGCAGAGGCTGCTGCGCTGCCTCCTGCTCCCCGGGGCTGGAGCCTGAGCGCCTGGTTTGGCGTTGCCCCTGTGGGCAGCAGCGTGCAGCGCCCGCCCGCAGCCGCGGCGCAGAGCGGGCGCGCGATGGTTGCCTCTGCTTGCTCCAGGCGTGCTGCAACTGCAGACCAGAGAACGCCTCTCACTGTTAGCAGTAACAGCTTTAATACGAATGTTGCACCAATATAGGTGGTGTTCTTCCCCCGCTAGTTAGAATAGCATTAGACAAGGTGGGAGGGGGGCACGTCGGAAGGCCTAGCGTCTCAGAGAGGGCTTTGCAAGTGGATTTTTTGAGACGTTCCTGTGCCAGTGCAGTCCATGCTGGCCGCAGGGACCCGTGCGAGCAGCCACTGGCACAGCTCAAGCCGCAGTGACACAGTGAAGATCTCTAGCAGTACTGGTGGGCTGTGTGCGCCAGCCTTGAACTTCCAAAGAGCCGTGTGGGGGCCGGGGGGGAAGGGGCAGTGACAGCCCACCGGGGCTGCAAACCCAGTGTTAAGGGAGCGCCTTCCTGCAGCAGTGTCCTGGTAAAGGGTGGTGGCAGGGAGACTGCTGAAAGCCGTGACCTTTCCAGCAGCATTTGTTTCCCAAACAGACGCTAAACAGTGGCAGGACTCCCACAGGTGTGGGCATGGGGGAACCTGTTAAATTAAAGCCAAAGCATAACAAGAAATGTTTGCTTTGGAAGATAACGGGCACCTGTTCTGCACACTGAGGGTGAGGAAACTTTCCTAAGTGCGTTTCCTCCATTACCACAGTAGACCTTTTCCACTGCAGCTCGCCCTTCTCCCCCTGCATTGCCTTTTAAGACCAGGTATCGCCCTCGGCTTTACCAGTGCCTCCAATCTGATAACCCAGAAGCATGATAAATGGTAGCAGCTGCTCCTTTTTCTCCGTCAGTACACGTCATTGTGGAGCTCCCCTGACCATGCCGCCAAAGTTTGCTGCCCAGACTGATGCTGGTATGAAGGTGCCTGGGTCTCCAGCACCTGCAGCCTGGTCGCTGGCTGGAGACGAGGGAAGGTCATGCTTCTAGCAAGGTGCCCTTCAGTGGGGCTGCTCTCTAATGAGCCAGCTTCATTATCTGCCTTGCTGCCGGTCTCGGAGAGGCTGCAGGGATGTCTGCTGCTCTATTTTCTTAAATGGCACCGAATGATGGCAGTTAAGAACCTACCAGGAGAAAATGAGCTCTTAGGGCAGCATTTCATGTCTTGCATGCAAGGCTTTATTGCATTAACTTTGTACTAGAGCCACTGTATACTTCCCTCACTGGAGAGGGCAATTACAACTGTATTTTTGTCACACAGGTGACTTGCATAAAAAGATCTTTACATGCATTAATGTCATCTGAGCTTTGGCAAGCCTGCAAAGCAGGCTCTCTCTCAGTGATCTCTGTCTCTCTCTTAATGCTGCACTCATCCCACCATTAACTGTGTAACTCTCTTGCTGTGCTGCGTAGTTTCCACATTAGGGATAGCGTGTTTCCTCTCCCACACACCCCTTGCAAATGTACAGGGACTGTGAGAGAACCCCCCAGCGCTACCGCTGCCGTCCAGGCAATGCCTTTTGGCTCCGTGGGTACCTGCCAGCCTGCGGGAGGGAGACTTGCATACTTTTAGCTACTTCCCCATTATTTACACATAAAGTTAATAACTGACTCAAGAGTTCACCTACAAATACATTTTTAGGGCTGCTTTTAGTACATTTTTCCCCTCTTGGCCACAAAGCTCTTGTTTTCTGTAATTTCCTTCTTATATTTTCCCTTAGCCCTAATACATTTTAACACTAGCATATTCGTTTCGAAACAGCTGGTGTATTCTCAGCCTCTTATTCTTCCTTACCTGCTGATTATTTATTTTTTTCACTGTCCTCTATCTCTACTTTTGTTGTTTGCAAAACCAGCTTTTCTCCTCCCTCTCCCTCTTCACAGCTCCCACCATCTGTCTCTCCACAAATACAAAGCTTTAGGGGAAATGATTCACTGGGCTGCTAGCTCATTACTCACACTCTCCCCATCATGGTTTCTGTCCTTGTAGGATGCTCTAACTAATATAAAGATCAATGAATCCTGGGAATTGTTATTCAATTAAAAAAAAAAATACTGCCCCAGCAGTTAAATAGATTGGGCTCTTTGTACTTCCTAAACACCAATACTTAGTTTTTCTTTCTCACTCTGCTAGCATTGTTTTTCATAAAAGGACCATTGAAACAGAAGAATAGAAATGATCGCTGGACCATTTAATGCAACCTTGTGCATCACATGATGCAGGAGTTACTTAATGAAATTCCCTGGCCCAAACCAAGCAAATCTGTGGTAAATCTAGAGCACACATTTTAGGATGACGGCCAAAACGATGAAAGGAATTTGCTACCCAGCCTCGCTAATCATTTCGAACGCTTAACTGCGCTCCCTCATACGCTGCTCTGCAAGCAGCAAACCTGGCACAGCCTCACCCCCTACCCATTTCTCTCCCCCAGCCTTACCCAGGCCGTGTGGCCCAGGTCCCTGCCAGCCCTGTCCAGGGGCCGGGTGGCCAGCTGTGACTCCTGCTAGCCCTGGCTGGCCAGCCACAGCACGCAGGTGTGGGGCTGCCTCTTCGCTGCGGTGATTATTTCGGCGAAACTCAGGGGCACTTGGGACCCTTGAGCTTCTCCCTGCTAAATGTGGTAGAAATTGGCTGAGGGGCTCAGGAGCCATTTGAGACAGACTAGTTCACAGTGCTGAAACCCTTCGGAAATCTTAAAATACCAGAGACGGCCATATGAAGTTGGCAGAAATGCCGGAGGATTTCGGGAGACTTGCTCGACCGGGAGGCTGAGCTCAGTGCTATAGGGCTCCCCAGGTGACCCTAAATGTCAGCCTGTGGGTACCCACATCCCACTCCTCTTGTCTTCACTTTGTTGACCTTTCAAGAAGGATTTAGGCTTGTCACCATATACTAGGAAGTTATTTTCTTAACTGGAAGCTTAGTTTTTCATTTTATCACATGGAAAATGAACCTCCCCTCCCCACACGCGAGTGGGTAACAAGAAGTACCACTACCTGAGACGACTGTATTGTGCCTTGTCAGGAAGCTGCCAGCACGGCAGGTATTAGCCTATTTCACTGGTTGAACTTCCCTGTAGAAATTGGAGTTGTAAGAAGCACAGCAAATACCACAGTCAAAATTATAAGAGCTGACAACACCGGATACACCCTTCTCCCAGTACTCTTAAATGGCTGCATCTCTTTATGCAGTAGCCTGCTGAAGGAGAAGCTGAGTACATCTGCAGTGTCTCATGAGCACCACAAAGCACGTCCTGTATCGACACACCACACTGGCATCACCTTCGTGGAAAGCTAATTAAATAATTTGGGTAATGTAACAGGAGTATCATCTTCTGGGCTAATTTACTTTACAAACTACCAAGCACATGTACTTTTTTGTAAAGCTGTGTTTGGGTCATTCTATAACAAATAATAAAGCTGAGGAGGATCTTGTAAAGAGCCTGCACTGAGCAGGCATGAAGTGCTCTGTGTCAGAGCAGGACAGTCTCGCACGACTACTCTAAAGGATAAGGCCTGCAGAATTTTAAGCCAACAGGGTCCACTGTTACCTCGGTAAGGTTAAGGCATTTAAAAAAACAAAAAAAAAAAAAACAAAAAACCCCAACAAAACGAAACCGTCACCAAAGTCGTACTTATGTGCTCTGCAAAAAAAAAAAAAAGTTCAGATTTTAGCAGATGTGATGTTGTCGAGCTTTCCTGGTTGCCAACACCCCGTGGCTCTCCAACATCTTTGATTATTTTATTGTTCAATACAGCATACAAGTTGTAGGAGTCAATGTTATTTTTCTTAACAATCGCTGGCTTTCCAAATGCCAATTGCCCTTTGACATGCTCTGTTTTAAGTAAGGGCTGAAGAGCAGTAATGAAGCTAAAGGCCTGCTGTAAAAAATACTGCAGCGTTCCATGATACTGACAGCACACACGTAGTCATGAGTTTAGCTCTCCTTTTGTGGACTGTTGCTGCAACACGCTGAAGGTGTTAGGGGCTGAGCTGTAAGGAAATGATACTCCAGAGATTTCAGATCTGAGAGTCCTCTAATTGAAGACAGTGTCTTTATGCAAGACAGGCTAAGGAAAGCTCGTGTTACCCAACAGTTACCATTCCTCTGTTGTTCCCAGCAACAATAAAAGCTGACGCAATATATAAGGTTGCCTTACAAAAGGCAAATATATTTAATAGTGTATATACAAATTAACCGTTCAATAATGCTATACAATGCAGGAATATCTTTAAAGAAACCCTGAGCAAAAAGGAGGATGTAATTTTTATTTTACACTTATTGCAACATTATTTCTGGTATTTGTTTGCTATATCAACTAATGAAGGAATATGTTAAAAACAGATGTTAAAATAAAACCGGGCGTTCTTTCCATTTGCAGCTTATTTAAAGATCCAGAGAAAAGAGTTCTGCCCCGTCAGCTTCAGAAATGGATGTTTAACATGGTAGAGAACAATCTGAGCCTGAGTTACCCAAGACAACCAATTCCTTTAGCAGAAAGAGTGTCTTCTATCATCAAAAAGAGCCATCTGGAAGAGCGCTGGCTCCCTGCCAACAACAACCCTTTAACAACTGCTTGTCGTGCACTTTAAGTAATAACGTTCATAACGGCACAACCTGGAGTGTTGGTAGAGGTCCTATTGGAGGAGCAACGTATTCCTCCTCCCTCAGTAACCGCAAAAGGATGTTCTTCTTATTCTTGGGCCAGTTATAAATGTGAGTGTTCTGCAGCCAGGTAGGCACATGTTCCTGAAAAACAAGAAAAACAAAAGGCGAAATCTCATAAATACTCCTGAATCTGTACCAGAACTTCGCAGATTCCATCAGGCCCCGCCAAGCAAGATTTCATTTTGTCTGTTCTAGGCACTTCCCGTAAAAACAAGAAATTTTAATTTGGCTCCAGAACTGTATTTGGGTTCCTAAATAAATGAACTTCATGTGATCTCACAGCTTGCCTGTCTCTTTCTTTTCTGCCATCATGTTGGCTAATCTCACCACGTTTCAAAGGCAGTCTGATCTCAATGACAGGCATCTAAAGGCTTGTGAAAATAAGCACTGAGAGGAGAAGGGAGACATTTCAGTGCCCCTACCAGGGAAAGGCTGCCACCTTAGCTGCTGAAGGATCCACACAACATGTTCAACCTCGAGATGAGAATCAATAGTGAAGGAGCAGGTCCCCAGGAGAGCATTTCTCATTCTGGCAGCCTTGTCCCTCCTCCCCTTGCACCTTCCTTCACCAAGCGTGGTGTCCTCTGGCTAATGCATCTCCAGGTTAGCAGGGTCAAACCCCCACCACTCCCTGCCTCCTGGGAGAGGTGCAGCCTTTCAGAGGGGCTGGCTAATGACTGTTAACATAATGAAGCTGGGACCACCGTGGCCCTGGACAGTGACAGCAGGCTGATGGAGAGGAGCCTGCTTAGACCTCGTGTTCCCTTGTCTCCACGGCCTTGAGAGGTTTCCATGTGGACAACCTGGATGTGTAGGGGTGAGGGGCTGTTACCATACAATGAACTAAAAGAGGTTCAAAGACTGATCCTTGACCAAATCCAGTTCACGTCCACTGTGGGGATGGAGATTTCTTTTTGGAGAGCTGTTGTTGGAGACACCAAAACGCAGCCAAAGTGAGATAGCAGGTGAGCACCGTGAGCAGTCAGGACATCCAGCACTTGCTCCCTGGACCTCTTATTTGGCAGGGCAGTATTTTCCCAAGGCGGCCCCTGTTAGGAGCAGCACACTCCCTGTCAAGCCAGCGGAGCTAGCTCCGAGAGGGCAGAGCGAAAACCTGCTGGCGTGCACCAGGTCTCCGGCACGTCGCCAGGGGCTGGCCTGGCGTGGGCAGCACGTGTCCTGCCTGCCAGCAGACAGCCCTGCTGCAGGCCAAGTCGTTCACTCCCGAGCCCAGTGCCTCTCACATCGGCTGTCTTTCCTTGGCCTGTACGGCTGTAGGCACAAGGCTGCATCGTTTCCACTGCTCAGGGAGCCGTTGGTGTAAACTGATGCAACCGCTTTGTTAGATCTATAGAAGTTATGGATAAGAACAAGGAGGTAAGTCACGCAGGCAACTACAGGCCCATTAGTCTGACCTCACCTAGGCCTCTGAACAAGCAGCTTGGTGAGTGGCAGAGGTATCTGTCAAGCCTGGCCTTTCTCCTTCTGCGGTGGCCAAGAAAGTATAGACTTTGGTCAGTGGTCTCCCCAAAGTGGAGGTTTTAAAACGTTGCTCTTCCAGGTGGACATCTCGCTGCCCAGCAAGGGTAAGATCCGGCAGCGTTCCCTTTGGTAGGAGAATGAATGAGATTTCTTGCCTGCACCTGCAAGTCTGTTTTTGCATAGGAATGGATTTTAAACTTTGTGAACTTTACGCCGTTGACAAAACTGTTTGAAATTGGCCAAGAGATTCAAATGTTACTGGGAGAAAGAAAGATAACTATGTTTGTGTGCACGTGCACAGCCTTATAACATAAAATTTGTTTCTTTACTAAATCTTGTTAAGAGCTATAAAAGGAAACACAATGAAATATAGCAAGGGTTTACCAAATGAGCCCTTTCTCTGTCTTTGATAAGAAACTACATTTTTTGGAGGAAGGAAATGCAGTAGATGTAGTTGACCTGGACTTCAGTAAAGCATTTGATATAGGTCCACATGGGAAATCATTAGTTAAGCTTGAAAAGATTGAAATTAGTGTGAGAAATGTATAGTAGGTAAGAAACCAGCAAGTGGGGATATAATGAGAGAGGCACTATACGTCCAGAGACAGGCTCTGTGCCTTTCTTCCAGAACTGCTCCTGCGGCCAATTTCATTTAATATCCTCCATAATGAACTCGATGCAAAAAGCACCTGCATGCTAATCAACTCTGGCAATGATTTTAACTGGAGGGAGGTGTGTAGGGGTAAAGGGGTAGCTATAGCTACTATTTTGATCCAGTAGGAGAGCAGAAAAAGTGAGAAGGGAGCTTTTCCTTGCCACACAACACCAACTGTCATTGCGGGTGGGATTAATGGGAAAATGGTTATCACCACTGCAATTTTTTTTTTATTCGGCTTGGTATCTGTAAGCTGAGAGGAAATTCTCTTTTCACCGCAGAGGGAGTATTCGATAACTCTGGGGATCACGGTGGTAGGAAGGGGGCAAAGCACGTCAGTGCAGAGGGCAGGGCCGTGCATTCAGGGCGGTGTCGGTGGAGGGTGGTTTGAGCTCTCCGGCCCTCCCTGGCACCGGCGCTGCCCACCTCACCCCTCCGGCCGCCCCCGCCCTTCCAGAGGGAACCTCCAGCATGGGGCAATCGCGGCTTCGTGCTTTGGTCATCGGGTGACCAGATCAGGGGGACACAATTCTGTGGACTGGCTCGGTGCAAGCCTTGAGCCGGCAAGGCCCGGGTCTCCTCTAGCAGCGTACGACGGGAAGCTGAAAGCGCCAGTTTCGCCTTAACTGGGTGTTGTGCTTTTCCCCCTCATTATCCAGTTTCCTCATGAACGCTCTTTGGATCACATAGATCCGTTCCTGTCGGAGGCCGACTAACTTTCACATACCAGCAGTGCTCAATGGTGTGCTTCGTATGAGATTAGATGATATTAACTCATCTAATAGCCATGTTCCCAGACGGAACCTTCCAAGTCTTGCTTTCCTGCTCTTTTCCTCTGCCAGCTATGGTAGTACTTGAACATGCAAAGGACAGTATAAAAAAGAGAAAATGAAAGTAATTTGCCCACCAGTGTCATCCAATTGTACATACGTGTGGCATTTTTCAGGTACCTCACTTCCTCTGACTGCCCACAGGCTTCATTACTGCAACTTGTTCAGGCTCTGGTGCCCTCCTTCCACCCATGATGCCCTCAGTTATATGATCATTCACTAGCTAGATGACGGTAGATGATGTACCAAAGAAATGTGTGGAGAAATAGAGCAAAGCTTAGCAGCAATAGAAAGTGCTGATCTGCATAATTTAGATGAGAAAGGCACTTCTTGAGAAACTGACGGGCGACGTGGACTACAGAGGATGGGCAGGAAGGCTCCCTGGAGCCTGATGCTTTGATAGGAGCAGCTGAATAAACCAACCCTGGAAATTCCTTCTAGATCACTGTCTGAGAGAGCCGCTGCTATATGCTAAACAGCCTTCTGATGCGTGAAGTTCAGCCAAAATTAGCGTAAATTTGTCGTTCTCGCGTCTGCCTGAAAGCCCCGCGGCGGCTATAGTGCCCGCTGGGCCACTTCCCTCCGCGGCCCGTAAGGGGCCACGTGGCTGGGGGCTGCTCGTGTGGCAGGCTCCCGAGGAGCCCCACGGCGAGGGGCTGCCCTGCCCCTGCCCAGGCCAGCCTGCAAGGACTCACTGAGAACGCTGACCGGCTCCCCGCCCTGGCTCTGCCCAGTTCCCACCGGTGCCGCGGCCCCGCTTCCACACTTAAGGCAAGTCCCAGGCCGAGATCATGCAGGAAGGGGGCCCAATGCCATGAAATACCCTTCATTCCAAAGGACCTCACGTATTTTCCATACCCGGGGACATGCCATTAGATTTCTGAGCTTACGTTAAATTGGTGCCTAAATAAAGAACTTCGTTACACTAAAATTCACAGTGCAGTGAGACTTCACAGCAATACAGTCACCGATAACATTGTTTAAATTTTGACTCATGTTCCAAAATTTGTGCACCCAAAGAAATGTAAAGAATTCTTCCGTACTTTTCCAAAATGCAGCTGTACCTAGGGGTAACGTGACAGCTACCCAACAGTGCACACAGCAATTAGTGATGAAAAGCGAACACGAATACAATACATCCATTCTACATTTGGGGAAGAATGCGATCTCTCAACTATAACTGAAGCCATTTAACTTTTCTGGCCCTGTAAAAATCCAAGAGATTCTCTCAGAGTGAGGAAGAAGAGGCGGGAATCTGCTGCACTGCTTATTTCTTATTCTCAAATGAATCTTCAAAACCAGTAAGGAGGGCAGATGAAATTACAAGTCCTAAAAAACCTTACAGTTTGCTTTGATGGGCCCATCAAAGTTCAAGCAACAGCCTAGTACTTTAATATTTATTATCCCCTTTATTTTTATATTCTCAACCCACCCTCTTCCAGATCCTCACTTCACATCAGTCGTAAATCTCTCCCATCTCACTCATCAGCGTTACATCTGGACAAAATTATAAAAGGGTTAATATAAAAAGCATGCTTGCTGGATAGATTGTCTCTCTCCATTTAAATTCTTTCAATGCTCAAGACAATTTGAGTTTTAGTCGTACATTCATCATCAGAAATAAATTTATGTGCTGATTTATATTGTGGATGAAATGTTTTTTATTTGTGTGTACATAAAGCTATAAACTTTTCATGTAAAATGTAGCTTTGTAATATTACTGGTGGGATATTAAGAACCAAGAAATTGAGGGCTTGGGTTTTAAGATTTCATCTGGTGCACTGTGATCAAAATAATATGTGCTTAACCGTGCGACAAGTATATATGTATGTTACCTTCTTGGCATTGGGAAAAAGCACAGGGATGAATCTGAAGTTCATACTTCCTTGTTGTATAAACTCGATCTGCATCTAGAATAGAACACATTGCCAGATTTATTGTAACGACATGTTAATTTTCCTTCGTGTGCATCTGAATCCTATGTGTAAAAACATTTGTGGCTTACTTAAACTGCTCTTCTGTTAAGCGATTTGATCTACTGCTGGTGGACTCGGTATCGTTTTGTTTGGCCACTTAATCTGGTTCCCCATTACTACAGAAATGATGCAGGAGAGATCTGTCAACATTTCTTGAGCGTTTAGCTCTGTGGTGTGAAATAACTGTGGGTTTAGCTGCAGTTGCAATCCATCCAGAGCTGACGAAGCTCGACTAAGGCCCCTGTTCAGTGGCCAGCGGGCGAAAGGTTTCAGCCAGAGGCCAGCTCTGTGCCCAGGCTAGGAGCCAGCCTGCTCCCCACGTCCCAGCTCCGTCTCTGAGCTGGGATCTGGCCTGCTCCCCGTGTCCCTGGGCACAGGTGGTAAGGACGGCAAAGTACCGCTGAGAGCTCATCTGTTGGTGACAGCTTCTGAGAAGTTTGACTGCAGAATCAGATGGGTTACAGGCTGGGAAAGGCAGCAAACCTCCAGCTGAGGGGGAGAGGACGAGCTCCACAGCTCTGTGGGCTCTTCTGGGCTAAATGTCCACCCTGTGACAGGCTGCAGAGGGGAGCATCTGTGGCCCCCACTGGTCCCTTGCCGCCCTGCACCCCCCAGCAGCCCCGGCCTTCGCTTTGCAATTCCACCTTTCCGTCAGCTTTACTGCTGCCCAAAGGAAGACCTCAGCTGCGGGGTGGCCGGAGCGGCAGAGGCTGGTTTATAGGCAGGAGGGTCAGGCTCTGTTAGACAAGACTGTGCTCAGGGCTATGCGATGGGGCAACAAGGCTCGAGAAGGTGAAGGAGGGAGAAAAACGTTGGAACGGTGAAGAATATGGAGAAGTAAGACGAGCATGTTTAATAGGATTTTTGTTCCTTGAACCTCTTAGCAGATGTTAATGAGCATACGGAGCTGATGAGAGGGAGGATTAATGAATTCCAAAGGGGGGTGTTTAACTATGGGGATTAGGGAAAACAAAGCAAAGAACCTGCCATTTGGAGACAGATTTGTCTTTTGAGAAGAAGAGACAGAGTCTTTGTAAAACAGCAAATGCATGTCCTTGCTTACCATCCTGTGGATGTATTTAGTATGTAAGCCGTGTTCATCCCTGTCCAGCTGGGATTCAGCCCCTTCCACATCCTGTTTGTATTTTGGACTGATTGCTATGATTATCATCACCGTCTTCTGTTAGGGAGAAAAGCACTTTTATGAAATTGGGAAACGCAGCGTGTTTGGTAGAGGCAGATCGGAAATCTGCCAGTTTGTGTTTTAAGTGATCTTTATGTTCTTGGCAAACACGAGAGGATCTCATTCATTCTGGCAGGAAATACAGGAAAACTCGTACACTCGTTCTCCTCATTATTTCTCCAGATCTCATAATATAGAAAAACTAAATGTCAGGAGATATATTAGCAACTACCAGTTCACAGTTGGAATCCCTGTAATAAGAAGCTACTTTTTATCAGTGTAGAGTGTCTATGTACATACACAGAAAAGTTTTATCTTCAAATTCAGACCTAAATGTTTTCCAACAGCTTATGTAAAAGTGCATCTATTTAACCATCGATGGCTTTTTATACATAAAGCCACTGAAGGCTTTATGTTATCTGTGACAGTTGTCTACGGAATGTACTGCTAGGGCTCTCAGCAGCAGAAACAGCAACTTCTCTTGCTGATCTTAGCGGTGAAGTGTGCAGAGATGTGGCTGTGCAGAGGGGTGGGCTGTTGCAGGTGACCCGGGCAGGGTTAGGGGCACCAAGCAGCTCCGTCCCACCTTGCCGCAGTGGGCAGAAGGCAGTGCTCCTCGCCTTGCCAGGACAGCCCGGATCCTGCCTCTGACCTGTTTAAGCCCAGGCCCCCACCAAGCTCAGGTTTCCACAGGGGGGGCCATCCCTTGTACCTGGGAAACGTCTCTCCTCCTTAACCGTGGGCCGGTGAAGAGGCTCCGCTAACGAAAGCCTCCTACTTGCGCTTCCCCAGGGCCTGTCTTTCATCCCTGCCACCTCAGGCTGTGTGAGGCTTCCAAGTCTGCGGCTCATAGGCAGCCTGGCACCTAATTAACTCTGTCCTCCTGTGCAATATCAAGGGAATTTGCCCCACCACAGGGTCAAATATGGTAAGGAGCCATTATCCCTTGTACTGACTTAACATACTCCAGAATGACTTTTGCTTGTGCCTGACATGCATGTAAGCACTTACAGATGTTGCGGGTTTGCAGAGACATGCCTGGTTGCACACACCCCCCTGCTTGGGTCCGAGCAGTCCCTTCTTCCTCACACGTGCAAGAGTTTTGGTTAGAACCTGCCTCTACAGTCAATGGAGGAAAACAAACATTTCTGGGGCAAGCAGTCATAGAAGGGTCCTCATGTGGAGGCAGGGGATTGCTCTCTGCACATACTGGTCTCTCCTACTGACTGTGCAGGAGTCCCAGAGGAGATCTGCCAGTCTATTTTAAGCGATAATGATGTTCTTGACAAAAGCAAATTCACCCTGGCTTCCAGTTCCAAGTACCTCCATTACACATGGTGAGCCCAAGCATCATTTGTGCTGGTGAAAGCCCCAAAAGGCATGACTGCATTGCTGCAGCAGAGGCCCCAAGCTGGCTCTGCATGCAGCAGAACCACGCCTGCACGGTAGTGAGCTTGATCTAAGGTGTCCTGCTGGACACCTCTGGGAAACCTCTGTAGTGCTGTCTCAGACGGCTGAGATTCCTTGCTGGGGTAGAAGAGAGCCCACCACTTTGTCATCCTGCTCCCGAGCCAAGGAGATCTGCCCAGAGTGAGTCAGAGGCCTGGTGGCTGCCCAGCAAGGCATGAATCAAAGGAAGCCGCCCCGTGAGGGCAGATGTCAGGCGACAGAATCTCCAGTTTGTGTCCGGCTGTGCTGGCGTAATGGCTTGATCCTAAAGGAGATGTACACTCACTGCTCAGCTGAACTTCAGAGGAAGTTGTTGCTGTGGGGAACTGCACTGGCAGGACCATATACCTCTATTTTACTGCGTAGGTAGATACGATAGGTAGTGATGAGAACAAATCTATCCTTCAACTAACAGAATAGCAATTTCCAGTTTACATATAGGATGGTTTATCCAGAAGAACCCCTCAGTGTTTTAGATAGCAACCTGAAACCTACAAGTGAGAAGCAGGATGAACGTTAGCAACTGCCATGCAGCCTGGGCTGAAATACAGGTATCAGTTTAACCAAGCATCGCTAAACCCCACTATTTAAAAATGAGATGGAGGAACAATTGCCCAATGGCAGCTTCGGGCTGAATTTAACAGCCAGCATTGGAATTTGGCAGGAAAGCCGGGACTAGAATTTTGTTTCTTAAAGAGCGACCTTCGGGACCGTAAGATACAGAAGAAAGTGAGGTTTGCCTATGCTCTCTCTGCAAGACCTCTGCCGTTTCTGTAGGGGCAGGGAAGACAACAGTAGGGTCTTGCATTTTGATTCTGTTCCTGTTGCTATTAGAATAAGTCAGTCGTTTCATTCAGGTCACCTCTGCCACGAACAAGGTTAAATTGCCTTTTACATACATCACCTAGGTAGCGCTCCATCCACTTAATGATGTCAATACCTCGTACTGTGTCCTCAAATATATCAATCTGCAAGAGAATGGAAATCTGTGGTGAGCAACACCATTCTCAGCACAAATCCAAAACATAGCCCCATACTAGCTACTGTGAAGAAAATTAACTGTATCCCAGCAAAAACCAACACAAAGGGTATATACCGAGGATCAAGTTTTAGCTTCAGATTGAACTAAATTTTCAGGGTGTGTGGCAGGAAGTCAGCCAGGTCATTGATAATACTGGCTGCAGTAACCCAGATTTCAGCGACAGCAGGGAGGTGGAGGGCTTCACAGGACTGAACATGGCCGAGACTGCTCACTGCCCTGCAGGCTCAGTAAGCCCAGAAACTGGCACTCAGTGACTGTGACCAATGGAACAGGTATTAACTTCGCCAAGCTTCTGATAAAAGAGTCATGTGCTTCTCTCAAGTCTTTCTTTTTCCCTTTTTGAAAGTAGAGAACATATCCGTTCCCCTGCTTTGGGGCCAGTTAGCTGTATTTATTATTCTGCAGCAGGCTCCAGGAACCGCCTGTCCAGCAAAGGTGCTATTAATGAGCCTTCTAGTCCATACCTCTACCGTGCCCAAAGCGTTCTTAGGAATTGGTCATAGTGCAGAACTGCAGGAGAGAAGTATAATTGCAGACTCTGGAAAAAAACTTTGATTCATGAAAATAAATAAGAGTGTGCAAAGCCCCCCACTGAGTCTCATTCAGTTTAATGATAGCCACTTGCTTAAATGCTTTCCTGAATTGAAGCCAAAGAGTGAAGGTTGAGGGGTCAGATAGCATATGCACTTGAAATAAGAAAATATCAATCAAGATTTTGATGAACACCAAATCCTAGAGCCTCTGTGGATGGTTCCCTTAGAGAGGGCTGTTATGATGAAGCAAACTCACAAGAAGTTAAATGAAAATCTGGATTAGAGAGTAGGACACAGACCTTTTCAGGCCAGTGATTTTAGAATCCCTTTTGAAAGTATAACAAAGCAAATGAAACCATGAGATGGGCTTTCATTAAGCTGTGTGAAATACACTGATTTTAGATCATTTTTTAGCAGACAGGTTCTTCGCATCTGAAGAACCAACGATGTAATAGCATCACAGAAAAAAAAGCTGGGATGGGATGAACATGAAAATTGACCTTTTTTAATATTGATATTATGGATCAAGTATGAGACAATGTTAATGGAATAGTTCACAAAACCTCATCCTAATGCGCGTCTGGTATCTGGTGTCACAAAATGAAATTTTTCCGGGGTCATTATTAAAACACATTTCAAAGCATAAAACTCAGTTAAAATATGGGCAAACCAAAGGGCAAATCATTGAAGTTGCACCTTTTAGAGCCAAGGCTCGTTCATTCTTTCTGTATCTTCTTTAACGTACAAAATGTGACGACAAACAGAAAAACATTTAAATGGACAGCGTATCACCTCTGCTTTTCTAAAAAAAAGTCAGTTTTCTGCCCTGGTTGAAAGTCATTTTCTCCAGAAGAAATACTTACAGCAGTTTGAAATCCATTTACAAGCAGGAAGTTCACAAATTTCATAACCTCCACCGCTGTGTCCACCGAGTAGGTTATGAAGACCTTGCCTGGGAGAGAGAGCCCGTGTGAACGTGCGACACGGCACAACGCGCCCTTCGGCGGGCGAGACTTTCACGGCCCCCTCCTCCACCCTGCCGTGGGCTCTGCCCGCCTGTGTCTCGCTGGGTTATTTACCAGGCCCTGGGGAGGCCGCGGAGGGCACCGTCCCTCTGCTGCTCACCCTGCGCGGCCGCGGAGCCGCGGCTCCCACCGCCCTTTGCCGGGCGTCAGGCCCGGCTCCCACCGCGTGCCCGGCGGGTTCCCCCCGCGTGCCCGGCTCCCCCCGCGTGCCCGGGCTCCCACCGTGTGCCTGGGCTCCCCCCACGTGCCCGGCGGGTTCCCCCCGCGTGCCTGGCTCCCCCCACGTGCCCGGCTCCCACCGCGTGCCCGGGCTCCCCCCACGTGCCCGGCTCCCACCGCGTGCCCGGGCTCCCCCCACATGCCCGGGCTCCCCCCACATGCCCAGGCTCCCCCCGCGTGCCCGGGCTCCCCCCGCGTGCCTGGCTCCCCCCACGTGCCCGGCGGGTTCCCCCTGCGTGCCTGGGCTCCCCCCACGTGCCCGGGCTCCCCCCACGTGCCCGGTGGGTTGCCACCACGTGCCCAGTGGGTTCCCACCGCGTGCCCGGGCTCCCCCCGTGTGCCCGGGCACACAGCGGTAGGGCGCTGCGCAGGCGGGAGGGATGGCTGATGACAGCAAGGTCTTCAGCTGTCCCTGCCGCCGAGGAAGGAGTTTTCCTACTAACTGAGGAATCGTGGGTTTGCAGGTCAGAGTAAACCAGCTGGCTAATCTAGTCCAGCTGCGCGTGTATCGCAAATGGCACGGTTTTATTGAGGGATTCCTGTACCCAGGGCACACTAACTGATAAAGCAGGGACTACCCAGGCGTGGTACCCTGTGTCCTAACTCCCTCCTACAGGCCAGAGAGATGCAGCTCTGGATTTGAAGGGTGCTGCGCAAAATGAAGGATAAAGGAAAAATCAGAACCTCGGGAGAGATGCAGAGACGTTTTGGCTCTCAGCAACGGTATATACCGGCGAGCCAGCACGGCATGAAGAAGGGAGCAGTTTTCGGAAGCCTGACTGTCCCGTAAGAGCTGGAGGGTGAAAGCAGTTGAGGGGCTGGTGGCAGGGGAAGCCCCTCAGCCAGCGCCTGTGCTGCCCTCAGCCCTCCCAAAGCCCTCCCCGGTCACCCGGTCAGGGAGAAACTGGGGTCGAGACTTGATGTAGTTGTCTGGTTTGGGACAGGCAGAAACGCTTTATCCCCGGGGCTTTGTTTGTTATTAGTCTGTTACTGTAAGCTTCGGTGCCTCCTGCCTCAAAGGGACATCCTGTTTAGCAAGAAGTCATGAGAGCAATCAAAACGGTATCTATTTTTTGCAAACAAAACAACAAGCAATCAATGACAATTATGTTTTCAGGGTTCAAGGGGATAATTCCGTCCCACCAAACACAAATGCTCACACCCTACAGATGTGATGCCACTCGGTGTTTTCTTTTTTTGTTGTCTTTGTGTCTTAATGTTGGTCCCCCTGCCCTCTCCCCCCCGGAGCTTTCCCACCTAAAGCTGTCAGGCTGCGCTGTAAAATCTTGCACAGAACAAATTTGCTAACCACTTACGCAACTCCTCCGGCAGATTGCTGGTTCTCAGAGTTCCCTTGGCTGCAGGGTTACTGAGAGGTCTTGGGACAGCAGCTGGAGATGGAAAATTGTCAGGACAACGGCATGCTTCATCCGGGCCACATGCCTTGGGGGGCAGCTGACCATTAGGTAGTTGGTTGTATAATTGGTTTCTACAAAGAAAAGCAAGTGAAGATTCAAACGATGTTTCTTTTCAGGCAAAATTCAGATTTTTTTTTTTTTTTTTTTTCTTTTAGTAACACACGAAGAACTTTATCTGCATATTAGCTATGAAAAGTTCTTGTAGAAATGCTTAGCTTGGCATTCCTACTTAGTTATTTCAGCATCTTTTGATCGGATACCTTGGGGACAGTCTACCACAAGAAGCAGTTGACTGCAGAAGCAACATTAGCCACAGGAAGTAAATGCACCTCATAGCTGAAAACTGTTCAGGTTGTAATTAGCAGAAGCAAAGGCCGTTTCTGAGTGAGAATACTGCTGTGCCGTGGATGTTGCTGGGTACATCTAGCAGCAGGGTGGCACCTGGGTAACCTCTTCCCGTTATCTGAAGGGTGCTTCATGGCACCTGGATGCTCTCGGGATGTCCTGTGCAGCACAGGAGGCACAGTGCAAGGTGGGGACTGGGGAAAACGGGAATATAAGGGCACTCCACCTCCAGCTCTGGCACAGCTTGAAGGCTCCCCAGTTTTGGACAAAACTCTAAGTTTTACTAGAGGGAACAAAGTTAATTTCTTGACCAGCAGCAGCAGACCTGACAAGGGTTTCTCATGTCAGGGATCTGTGCTCCAGACCTGCAAAAAACCTTGACTAGTGTCCTCTCCATTGTAACAAAGAGAGAGAAAGGGATGATTTTAGAAAGCTGAGCAGTTCTTGTCGTACTACGCTTTGGCCTCACAGTTGAAGTCAATAGGAAGGTGAATCTACAGAGATTTTAATGTGAGGTGTGCTTTGAATCTGCTGGGTTGAATCTGTTGGATGAGTGTTAGGTTTCTCTGAGAGCTTTTCCCCACAGAGCAGTGATGTTTAGTCAATCAAGCCCACTCTCTTTTTTTTTTTTTTTTTCCTTTGCCTTCCTTAAATGAATGATGACAGGCTGGTCACAGCATGTTTTCTGTTGTCACATTAAGATTTGGTTTATTCATTTCGGTACAGATGTTTTCTGTTACAAAATACTCTATAGGCAAATATTACCAACATATAACTGCCGTTCCTGGAATCAGCATGCAAACACCAGCCTCTCAGCCGCAGGACAGACCCTGCATATTCTGGATTTCTTTTAGCAGAAGAAAGTACCAAGAAAAATAACACATACCTCATCAACAGCCACAAAAAACTACCCTGTAGCTAATTTACAGATCTTCCCAAAACTTCACCTTAGCTAGCAAATGTGCCAAAAATGAGGAGTCCCTTTTTAAATTTTACTACTGCAGAGGACACCCACTGTTCGTCAGTATTTTTACATTTTCATACACACTCTTCAGTGCTAAAGGCACTGCTTTACCTTGCTGCCACTTTTCTGTCATAGCACCTAACTTTTCACAGGCCAGAGCAGCGTGGTATTTCAGTTTTCCACCCTCTTTTGTTCCTCCTGGTCTCCCAGTTTTCTGCCAAGACCATGTCACGTAAGTGGACGTTTTCAAACACGGCTGCCTGTAAGTTTAGCACCTCTAAATGGATTGTGGCACTTAAAACCGGTCTGATTTTAGATGTCCTCAATACCCAAAGCTTCATTTTGTCTTCAGGTAGCTGAGTCCGGAGAAAACCCTGCATGGATAGTATTTCCCATCTGTTAATGACATACTTATAAGGAGGGAGATATAAGGCTCAGTAGTATTTGAGAAGCAGTCAAAAAACCCTGAATGAAAAGTGCTAGACATGTGGTGCTTTATTACTATATGAAAAATAATAGAAAAGGCTGCAAACTGCAATGTAGAGATGTGTCAGCGACGGACAAGATTTTTCTCCCTTTTTCTCTCCGCTACAGAAGAGATAAGAAGGAAATCACTGGAAGGCAATGATTGAGGCGTCCCGGGCTGGTACAGCTTAAAGCTGAAGCCCGCGGTGAGCCGCCGAATTGACCTTTGCTCTTGAGCAGGAGAGCTCTAAGGTTTCAACAGAGAGATTTTTCAACCCTTCATCCCTTTAACCTTCAAGCATTTATCTTCCTTAATGCGTGCATTTCAGGGGGTGCTGTAACAACATATCAGGTATCCGGCTTTGAAGTTCCCTAGGGTAAGGTCAGGCCCCCGCTGAGTGCAAAATAGCAAATAAAGAAATCTACCCAGCGACTTGCTTGTACCCTTGCAGCCCGGGCACACTAACATCACAGGGCTTCAGAATTACTGGTGGAAAGCCCACAAAATCAGACCAGAGGAGCTTTCACCCCCACAACCCACCCCCCCCGAGACACACTTACGGGAAGCGAGGAGGAGCAGGGGAGGAGCACGTCCTCGGGGGTGGTCGGTCCCCGGTGCCCTTGGGAGCACGAAGGTTTGAGTAGTTTGGGATGACTTGCTGGGCTGGGCGGATAATTCTCATGCAAGGTCCAGGAACAGGAGGAAGCGGTTGCGATGTATGTGCAAAATGTTGGTAAGGAGCTCTGCCATCTGGGAGGGTGAGAAAATAAAGGCAGCAACTATCATTTCAGCCAATACACCTTTGCCTCGGTTTCTGTTTATTCCTTTCCAGGCAGGTCTTCCTTTGCGTCTGGGGAAACTGAGCAGTTTGACGGCATTTGCAGGTATCTCGGTCTGAAAGAAGCCGGATTAAGTAACATTTTGCAGTCTGAAGTCTCCTATTTCCCATTCATATGCAGCATGGTTCTGATCCCCGCCCTGGGTTGGGCTATTGGGACAACTGACAGTAAAACATCCAGGGCTGCTTTGTCCCTACATTTACCGTGCCTCAGTAATTTTTTTTTTTTTTTTTTTTTTAAATTTCTTTTTGGCAATAGCTTGTGCAAATGAATCATCCCAATGTTCTCATGAAAGCAGATGCGAAATCCCGGAACAAATCAGTTTACAACACTAAGGCTAACCAGATTGTGATTATTCTAAATGAAAAGAGAAAAAAGAATCTTTTGATTTGATATTTCACCCTGTATGAATTTTCTGCCTAAGTGACCTTGTAAGGCCTTGCTGCTGCTCCTGTTGCCATCCAGGAGGCTGCAGGGGAAACCCAAAGTGACAATTTTGCTCAAATAATTCTGACAAACCTTACTGTTGTTGGCCGTGCACATGTAATGCTTAATGTTTAATAACTAACGTGCAGTGGAACTGTTGGCATAAACTGAAAGAGAAAGCAATGTAAGTTCTTTGTTTCCCAAATGGGGAAAACTTTTTTTTTTTTTTTTTTTTTTTTCAGCCTTTCTGCTTGCAGTTTTCATTAGGCAGCAGCTCTGCGCACTTTCAAGCTGCTGTGTGCAGATCAAAGTCCAGCCTGGCAGGGCTTATTAGCGCTGCATGATTACGGTGTTATGAGCTAGCTCTGAAAGCTGCAGTACTCAAACACTCTTTTTTTCCGCCCCCTAGACTGTTTTTAAAAATCTTTTTAGCTATTTTGGGGTCATGCTTTCCTTTTCCTAGCAGCCATGAGGACTAAAATTATTTTTAAAAAGGGAGAAAAAAAAAAAAAAAGAAAGAAAACAAAGCTTTGATGAAACAGTCCAATTCCAGGAGCCAATACTTAAAAAAAACCCAACTAAGCCACAACTGCAGAGATTCCTGATGAAATTGTGAGTCGGCAACATTGTACTTATTGAGATTGTTTAAGGAGATTTTCCTGCTCCCCCTCTTAACTATTTGCAAGGGGACAGGTTGAAAGAGGCTGAGAGAACAAAATTGAAAGTAAATATGGTCTTCCCATGGGTTCCTGGTGACCAGCTCTGGGGCAGGTGGCAGGGCTCGGGGACATTCAGTCTGGTTTGCAGGTTTTTAGGCCAACGTTTCACCGGCTTCCCCTGGATCTCTCTGACACTACAGTGTTTTAATGGTGCAACCACTGCACTTCAGAAGCACAGCATGGCCGAGCGTGCGTGCTCGCACACACCAACCGCTCTCATGTGTAAATATCTGAAATAATGGTCCCCGGTTTCTTTGACTTCGGAAGCAGTTTTGCTGCTGTATCTCAAATAACAGGTGTCCGGGGCCTGTTTAGAGCCTGCGGGCACAATCGCCGTTCCCCGGGACAGGCGTGTTGCAACACACAGGCTGCAGAGCTTCGCTGTGGGTTCCCGCTGCCCAGCAATTATCTGAAACGCAAGGAGCTGTCAGGAGGTGATTCACGCTGCACCGGGCACCTGAGATACGGGAGTACAGTTGCCAGCTTCTTGGACCAACCAAATCTGCTCCAGCCACCTGAGTTTATTTTACTCTTTTTGCCCTCTGGATATGGCTGAAGTGGTAGTGATTTTTCTAAAGAAAGCCTTTCAGAGTTCCTGCTTTAAAACAAAATGGCCTCATTCAGTAAGCGTCCTACTTCTCACGATGCCCGCGTGTGGAGAGGTAAATGGAGGTAAAGAGTCAGGGGTGTTGTGCAACCAGCTCTTTGTCTGCTTAAAGCTGAACTGAAAGGAGAAGGTATGAAAAGAAAACCAGCGGATGTTTTGCAAACGTTCAGCTGTAGACACTGATGAAAGTCCATCTGGAGCCCCTTCCCCTTTACAAAGTTCCAAGATCAGAGGTGAAAACTGAGGCTCTGATACCCTCTCTCTTTCCTATACCTAATTATAGCACATTGCTAGAATGACAAAACTCTTTAAGCAAATGTAATATAAATGCTGTGGAATCAACAGAAGGTTAAAAAAAAAAAAAGGTTTATCAGAACAGGCCTACAGCTTTTTATTACAAAGCCAGTCCAAAGCGGGTCAGGGTCTCATGAGTCTGGTGTAATATAAATTATATTAAAACAATGATATTGCTGTCGAATGTTCAAAGCTCACTTCATAACAGATAAAAATCTCAGAGACTGAAAAGGAATACTAATTAATAGCAGGCTGTAAGCTGTGTCGTAGTCTCCAAGAGCCAAAACACCCATATTGACGGAGTCACATCAGCGTTCAGCGATACAATCACCAGCAGCTGAAAGGGCTCCATTTTAAGTAATGAGCTTTCATTTTAGCTGACAACAGGAAAAAAAAATGAGGATGATGGATGTCACGCTCTTTTCACATAGAAATAAAACACATGGGTGAGTTTGGTCATAATGCTGGGAGATACTATTTGCAGAGATCAAGGGTAACCTCCCATTCTGATTCTGGCAGGAGATTCTCAACTTTGGGGTTCCAAGTGGGAGCAAGGGCATCTATGAAAACAACAGGAATTAAGTCAGTATAGGAGGCTGCTGAATGACTGATGCAAAGAGGAAGGAAATGACTAGAATATGAAATAACAGCAGGGAGGCTGTGTATGCTCAGCGTGACTGACAAAGGCTAGTTTCTAGGCAAAATCATTAGCCTTCATTTGATGAGTGACTGTGAGCTCTTTAACTTTTTCTCTGGCTCAGAGGTTGCGCCTCAGAGAGTCCAACTGCATAACCCGAAAATCTGGGAATATGAAATGGACTGCAGAGATTTTTGAAAAGGTTAATTAGTGCATGCTGTGCGTTGCCATTAAGTACAGCAGGAAAACACCAGCTTGGTGAGTGACGGCTGTGATACACCTGGACAACCTCCCGTGGGGCTAGTGGTGCTACTCACGTGGGCCCTGGGGGTGCTGCTGTGCCGGGCAGTGGTGCCCAAAGTAGCCATGGGTCTGGTGGGAGACGTTGGGACGGGGCACGTGTTGGCACATGGGGCACTGCTGATGCTCGGGCCCAAAGAACTCCCTGGAGATCAGCGGTCCTGGGAGGTCCTGGGGGTTCAGGACAGACACCAGTGGCAAGGGGGGCTCCAGGTGCCTGATGCCCATGACGTCTCGTGACTGGGAGTTGTGCCCCGTGTCCACCACCCCCAGCTCTGCTGGGGGTCTGTTTCCCGAGGGTTGCTGTGACCATGAGCTCCCTTGGCTGCTCTCCTCCAGCCAGTCCTCCGGAGCATCAGACAAGCTCTGCTCTGATTTACTGGAGTTGTGCCCAGTGTCAGGTGAAAGCTGGGCTCTGGGCTGCATGACTGCTTTGTCCACAGTTACAAGATGCATCTCGGAGGGAACTACTCCAGCTATTGCTTCACCGGGGGAACAGAAGTGCCCATCTCCATCAGGATCTGTATATTTTGACCACAAACTGCTGTCCGGCTCCACGGACGGAGCTGACTGATGATGTGCTGGTGCTCTGCAGAAGCATGATGGATCATCCGCGGGCTGAGGCGTTCGAGTGACACAAGGTCTCTGGGACTCCTCATTCTCCATATCCTCTCCAGAAGGCTGCAAAGCCTTTCCCAAGACATGTTCGGGAAGTGGGGACCATGGCATTGATTCATCCACTTCGACTGGTATGCTTCGACTCACAAAAGTGCCTGAAAATAATGAGAGAAGAAACACTGTAGATGGACAGCCGTACAGACAAATGCCTGTCATCAGTCATCACTCAATGACTGGAGTACTGAAGAGCAATATGTATTCTTTATACTCTTTGTATTTTTGTGTTTTTTTTTTTTTTTTTTTTTTTAAGACAGGCAGAAAACAGCAAAAAAGGTCTGGCTAAATTTTGGCAAGGTAAGAAAGTAGAGAGTTAGCTGGAATGTGGCTAACTCAGAGTTATAATTTGGACTAACCTGACCCAGAGGCCATTTCCAAGTTCTGCAGTCGCACTGGAAACGAGAGTCAGCTGCCTCACTGCAAGGCCAGGATTTTCCAGCAAACTGGAAAACAAGAGATAGAACTCTTCTGAACATGGTACAGTTTCACACAGGCAATAATCCTAAAATAACTCTATCTCAGAGACTGGAAAAGAAATACCAGTTAGGGTTCTGGAAATCACATTGTGCAAAACAGACGCTTTTATGGGATTTCTGGAACTTACTGTTCCTGCTGAGACTGGGGGGGGGGGGGGGGGGGGGGAGAAAGCATGAACTGTCCCTCAGAGGTAATTTCTGCACCTGACAAAAGAGCAGGCTGCTTGGGTCTTGAGGTTTGGCTCAGGCATATGCCAGGGACTGCAATCACTTGCAATTATTTTACTCTGGACCTTCTAATAATAGCTTCACACTGACGCTTTGGATCTAAACTTCACCACGCACCTAGCTGAGCAATTTCAACTCCAAAGCTTGTTTCCAAGTGTTGCTGCTTATTTTATCAAACCGCTTCACCCAGCCTATTATCACATGGCTGTTGTTATTTCAAATCATCAAAAATTAAAAGACAATTTAGAGATGTTAGTTACTCTTTGGATTCCCCCCCCAAACATCAAAATTATCACTTCCTTTTCAGGGTGCTGGCAATAAATTTGGTCCAGCCAAGTGATCCCTGATGATGGACGCCTCTGCTCCACCTTCACGCAGAATGACAGCAGCAGTAATAAGAGAATGTTGAGTGCAGCCATCTTCAGCCTCTTAGGTAGGGGTGCAGATCAGCTTGCTCCCAGTGAATTTTATCTGTTACTATGGAGCACAGAGAAACAAGCCTGGTGCTCATCATTTCCCCGGCCATTTTCCTTCTATCACATTGGGGAAGCTAAAATCCCGAGTAGGAGAGTTATCAAAGACAAATGGCCTAAGCACTCAAGCAACAGGAATGACAATGTTTGGCAACAGAATCTGGCTTGAAAGACTGGTAAAAAAAAAGCCAAAATCACAAGATGTTTGAGGAGCTATTAGCGATCCAAGGATTTCTCCCAACTTCAATCGCAGTAGCTTGAACGGAAAGGTCAGACGAGGAACATATTCAAATGACCACAGTATTAAAAACAGTTGAACAGGATCACAGAGAGTTATAAGGCAGTGTGCCAACCTTTACCCCGACACCCACAGCGATTCTGTAAAAGCAAATGAGGTAGCCCGTGCTACAGGGCAAGAGCGAGGCTTTACATTCATGCTGATCAGATCAAATAACATGTGTTTTCACCTGAAAGTACCTCTGGCATAGAAAATTCTGGGTGTAACATTTGCTGGAAAGTAGGATAAAAACTGTGCTCTGCTGCTGGGCTGCAATGTAAATATCCCTCCTCTGTGTAACTTAAAACCCATATACGCAGAAGATTTACCATAGATCGATGCACATCCTATGTTATACTAAGCACGTCCACAGGGAGAGGTGTCCTGGGATGATTACAGTGGGATAATTTCGCTGGTGAATTTTCCCATGTAGGCAAGCCCTCAGGGCAGCTCTCAGTTGCCCCAGGACGGGGCACGCGCGGCTGCTCTGACAGCTGCAGCCCCCTGCGTGAGCGCGCTGGCTCGGGTGCCAGGCCGGCCCCTTCCCACACAAGCACCCGGGCTTGAGCTCCGACAGTCGGCTCGCCACCATCGCACGCCTCTCCCTGTGGTTCTTCCATCCCCTTTCCTCTACCCCCACGCCACGAACGCCGGCCGTGCTGGCTGAGCCACGGCTCGCCCACAGCCGGAACCGATGTGACGGGAAAGGGAGAAGCTGGAGCTCCCACAACCAGCACAGGGCGGTGACAGGGACTTGTGCTGTGCTGTCCTCTGTGGCGGTGGGAAAGATGTCCTTTTCCGCGGACTTTTGCTCCGACGGCAGTTCAGACGACGGCTGCCCTGCGGTGGCAGCTCACCAGGACAGCGCAGCGCGAAGTCAGCTCTACACAAATCGGGGTGCGAAGCTGCCGAGTGGTCCCCTGCCAGACGTAGGGACGCGCCTGCGGAAGTCAGGCGTCAGACTCCCTGCAGGGCAGCTGCCTTTTGCTCATCTCAGCAGCTTTGTAAACCCGACCCTTGGATCATCTGGCCTCGAAGTGCCTGCTCAGACACGCTGTGGCTTGTGGCCACCTCTGTCCGTTTGCTCCTAAGCTGAATGACACACACCCGGGCAGCACAAATCATACTGCAAACTCTTCTTCCCCCTCGCCCCCGGGGTGAGCATCTCCAGTGAACTTCCTTGTGCAAAATTCACCCCGGTGTTCACAAAGCACGAGGTCAGCTGTGGGGGAACAGGGTGCAGCTCCTCCTCTTTAGCCACACGTTATCTGAGCGGCCCTCCCATTAGATATAATCTTTAGCAAACACCCAAACGCAGCTTTTCACAAACAAATTTTCAATGCCTGATACACTAAGACGCTGCTTTGATGGTCTCCGAAATAGATCAAAATGCTAGAAAACACTTCAAATTCAGATCCTCTATATTCAAGAGCCTCTAGTTTAGCACCGTGACAAGAACAGATTTCTGCAGAGAAACCAAGAACTCAGCCCAGAGTGAACTCAGTGAAGCAAATGGGAAGCTTTCTATTGACTTCAGTAGGTTTTGGACTGGGTGTCTGTTGGGATTTAAAGTTACGAAATTCCTTTGGAGACTACAACCTCCAAGGTTTCTGGTCTTTTTTTTAAGTTCCATTGCTAACATCTGGCTATCTGTGAAAAGGATCTTGCACAGAGTGTGTGAACCTAATAAAAGGCACAACATAGGCAGAAAAATTTCAGACTTGTTTTCTTCAAGTTTCTTATTTGATGTATTTACTCTGCCTTTTGGAGGAGGGATATTAAGACTTTATTAAACTGTATCGTAAATGATCAGCTACCAAACTCTTCAAATGGCTTATTTCAGAATAGTTTAAAAATGTCTTTCCTATTTAGACCACTGAAAGGATAAAGGGCTCTTTATCTCTCAAATCAACTTAATATTTAAATGACAGCCTTATTTCATTCCTGTGTAGCATGAGCTAAACATTATGAAAATGACTTCAAATACCTGAATAAAAACAATTCGGTCAGACAAAAGAGAGACCTGATTCCATCACTTGTCTTTTCACCTACAAAAGCTTCTAGTTTTTAAAAATATGATTTTGCTTAGACCCTGCTGCAGGATAGCTGAGCAGTGAAAGCTGAGCTTTGATACCCACGCACAGCCCCTCTTCCCGCAGGGCCGAGGTAGGAGGCACCGAGGGGCTGAGGCTTTGGTGTTAAAACAGACACATCATTAAAAAGAAGGAAAAGTGACTTCATCCTCCTCCTCCCTCAGTAGCTCTGGCTGGAGAGAGAAGCTGTTACAACAGCAGAGCTCTGTCTATAGAGATGGCCCTGAGGATAAATTAACCCCAGGACGTGCTGAACATTTTTTGAGCAATGCTGGCAATGGTGTGTGGATGGGAATTCCCGAGAGAAATCCCCATGCTGCTGGAAATGTTACAGATGATTCAGAAACATCCTCCTCCATAAAGCAGTGCTTCAGGATGTTGTTTCTGTTCTGCTGAAGATCCTCAGTTTTTGGAAAAAGACCCAATGCTGAGCCCATTATCCTGGTATTTTATGTTACCTCCTGCTGTAAAGTTTCATTAGGTTTCCTTTGACTTTTCTAGTTAGCTTATCCTGCAAGTGTAGTTATGCATAGGATAGAAAAATCACTCACTTAGGTGTCCCACGTTGAAGAATTAGGGTAAAGAAATGCTTCAACATATTGAAATACCCTCAGAAACCTGTAGCCTGATCCCTTTTCTGGCACGGAGACTGCTGGAGAGTGTAGATCGTGCCCGATCTCATTTCCAAAGACACTGCAGCTTCAAGTCAGATCATGATATTGCCAGAAAGCTTTGAGAATTTAATATTCCCCCTGCACCTATGACTATGCAGGAGATTACTGATAACCAGCTGGAGCCATTGCATATATTCCTGCTTGTAATAAAGTGAAGAGGCCCTTCCTAAAGGGACAAAGTAGCCCGGCCTGGACTGCTCTCAAAAATGTTGAGGGAACTCCTTAAACCATCTTCTCTCCTTCTCTTCCTTCTTCTGCTCATACACCCAGTTCTGAAACATGCATTAATTCAGCAAATGCCATTCCCGGGTGGGTGCTCAGTGACCCAAGCTCCTGGGAAGAAATCCCATCCCAGCTCCCTTGTGAGGCTTCCCAGGGCTGGGGAAGTTCTTCCACTGCTTCTGCCAAGGAGGCTGGAGGGAGGCTGCCCAGCCCTCCTGCTCGTGGCTGGCCACTGCTGGTGATGGCCACTCCTGGAATTCTGCAGGGACTGTATAAATGTAGGAGAAAATATTCTGCAGGTCAAGAGGGAAGGTCCTGAGCTCCCAAATCTGAAGCAAGGGCCAAATCCCCCTAAAAAATGTCCAACTAAGGCAAGGGGCTGGCCAGGAAGAGCGTTGGGCTCGGGGTCATCTGTGCAGTTTTCTTGCAGCTGATTGCAAAATCATAAAATCATCACAGAACGGTTTGCGTTGGAAGGGACCTTAAAGATCATCCGGTTCCAACCCCCCTGCCCCAGGCAGGGCCCCCTTCCCCCAGCCCAGGGGGCTCCCAGCCCCGTCCAACCTGGCCTTGAACCCTTCCAGGGAGGGGGCAGCCACAGCTGCTCTGGGCACCCGGGGCCAGCGCCTCACCATCCTCATCTTCCTTATAGCTTATCTAGATCTACACTCTTTCAGTTCAAAACTATTGTCCCTTGTCCTATAGACCTTGATAATAAGTCTTTCCCCATCTTATAAGACCCATATATATTGAAAGACCACAACAAAGTCTCCCTTCTCTTCTCCAGGCTGAACCCCCCCAACTCTTTCAGCCCGGCCCCCCAGGGGAGCTGCTCCAGCCCCCCCAGCATCTCCGTGGCCTCCTCTGGCCCCGCTCGAGCAGCTCCGGGTCCTTCTGCTGTTGGGGGCCCCCGAGCTGGCCCCAGCACTGCAGGGGGGTCTCCCCAGAGCGGAGCAGAGGGGGAGAACCCCCCCCCTGGCCCTGCTGCCCCCCCTGCTCTGGCTGCAGCCCAGGGCACGGGGGGGTTCTGGGCTGCCAGCGCATGGGGCTGCCTCACGGGCAGTTTTCTATACACCAGTCTGTCAAGTATTTCATCTGTTTCCCAGAACAAAGACTTGTCAGGATGAGCTGTCCCAAAACACAAACTAGCCATCTATCAGTTTTTGATTAGAAAACTTCTGACATGAAGAAACAGAACGGAGACTGCAAAGTGAGCAAAGCTGCGCTCCACGTCACTTCCGGAGAGGGGGAAAATGTCTTTGCTCTTTTGATCAAAGTTATATTTGTCTACATTATTAAAAAAGAAAATATTAGGTTGAAAAAGAAATTTCACCTTCATTGGTAAACAATATACAAGGGAAGGGTTGTTTTATTCACCAGTCATGGCATTTCTGAAATGGCATGCGTGTAGATTAAGGCAAAGCTGAGATCACAAGGGGCAAGGATGGACAGGAATTTCTTGATTTCCAAATAATTTCTGTGTACTTTGGCTGAATCCTTTAAGCTCCCTGGTGCTGCTGATATCCATCTGCAGGATGGGAGTAAGCAGATGTAGAATCTGTAAGCTGCCATGAGGATGCACACGTCGAGATTGCAACAAATGCTGTTGCCATGGGGTCAGATAAGTGTAAATGTGTAAGTACACTTGCGTTAAGTACAGCTTTCTCTACAGAAACACTAGACAAAATTCGCCTGAAAAAACCCCAGAGACAAATCCTTTTAGGAGGAGCAAGTGCAAATGTGGGAACTGTTTTGGGTCTCCAACCTAAATAAACACATCCAGGAAAATCCAAACTGCAGTTTCACACTTCATGAAGAATTTTGGCTGCTGTCATCATGGGCCCTCTCCCTTGGGCACCCTCCACAGTGAAGACTAAGGCAATGTGTCATGTACCTAGCCCAGATTTTAAGCCCCCTAGGGCAGGTATTGTTTACTTTTTCGACTTCTGGTAAAAGTAGAAAAAGAATATGAAAACAAAGTTCCTCTTCCTCACTGACTATATGGTTGCTCTTATGTATTTTCTGCAGCCGTGGCATGAAAGTCTACATGCACCAGGAGAACAGGAGAACAGACTTCCAACCCTCCCTGCATGGCAAACATCACGTTCCCTTTTGCAGCACCAATGTTGCTTCAGTGGGAAATCCGTGGTGCAAAGGCTATTGTAGACCTGATGTTTTCTGCATCTTTAGTGTAGACTTTGACACGCATGTAATAGGAATACGAGGCAATAAATAGCAAAAGATTAGAAGAGCAATACCTCCAAGCAGGACCCAGACAGGCACCTCACATATAGGCAGCATTCTCTGCCAGTTTTCTAATATTTGTGAAATATAAAAATGTCTGCAGTGATCTTAGGTATCTTTAAAAATATGTTTGTTTTCCAGAGATTACTTCCCATCCATTTCTGATGCTAATAAAACTCCCCTAGACACTGAATAACCCCCTAACTGGGATATCCCACAGCCCTGGGACATCTAAAATTCCTGGCACAAAACTGGGGCTACCTGAGTGGAGTTCGACGGGGGGGACCACCCCAAGAGACATAAATCTCCCCAGCCTGCTTTCCTCTAGATTCGTGCCTTATGTTGGAGTCTCCAGTTCCTAATAAGGGAGAACCTCCAGTATTTCACAGGGCTGACGCCTCCCTCGTCCCTAACGGCCCTCCCCACGAGGGCCGGGGGGTGCGTGGGTGGTGGGAGGGTGGGGGGAATCCCGGGGGGCCTGACGCACCTCCCTCAGCTGGTGTGAGAACCGCCTCTCTCGGTTGCTTTCATGAATCGTGCAGAAATGTATGCATGTGTCAGACGTGGACCCTCGGCCAAGCTTCAAAACCCGCTGCTGGGCGTGGAGGGCACTGACAGACACCAGCGCCGTAATTGCACGTGCCCTGTTTCCAGCCTTAGGGAGGCAAAAAAGAAAACCCGACCCCGTGAAAAGGACCAGGAGGAAGATACGGCATGCTTCAAGACATTGCCGGTGCTCAGCGAGGGAATCGCGAGCCTGGAGCCGACGCTACCCCTGCGGAACCCACATCCTGAACCGATCTCTTACGGTGTGAAGTGGGAACGGGTTTTAGATGGCTGATTTCATTCTAATGAACAAGAAATGCTACTGCCTCGCTCCCAGGGTTTCCATACCAACGCCACGGAGAACGGTGCAAGTGGGGACTACTGTGCTGTTCTCCTCATGATGTCCAGACACCCTCACTGGGTGTGCTGGCCTGAGGGAGAGGGAGAGGGAGAGGGAGATGGAGAGGGAGATGGAGAGGGAGAGGGAGAGGGAGAGGAAGAGGGAGAGGGAGAGGGAGAGGGAGAGGGAGAGGGAGAGGGAGAGGGAGAGGGAGAGGGAGAGGGAGAGGGAGAGGGAGAGGGAGAGGGAGAGGGAGAGGGAGAGGGAGAGGGAGAGGGAGAGGGAGAGGGAGACGGAGAGGGAGAGGGAGATGGAGAGGAAGAGGGAGAGGGAGAGGGAGAGGAGGGAGAGGGAGAGGGAGAGGGAGAGGGAGATGGAGAGGAAGAGGGAGAGGGAGAGGGAGAGGAGGGAGAGGGAGAGGGAGAGGGAGAGGGAGAGGGAGAGGAGGGAGAGGGAGACGGAGAGGGAGAGGGAGAGGGAGAAGGAGAGGGAGAGGGAGACGGAGAGGAAGAGGGAGAGGGAGAGGGAGAGGGAGAGAGAGAGGGAGAGGGAGAGGGAGACGGAGAGGAAGAGGGAGAGGGAGAGGGAGAGGGAGAGGAAGAGGGAGAGGGAGAGGGAGAGGGAGAGGGAGAGGGAGAGGGAGAGGGAGAGGGAGAGGGAGAGGGAGAGGGAGAGGGAGAGGGAGAGGGAGAGGAGGGAGAGGGAGACGGAGAGGGAGAGAGAGAGGGAGAGGGAGAGGGAGACGGAGAGGAAGAGGGAGAGGGAGAGGGAGAGGGAGAGGAAGAGGGAGAGGGAGAGGGAGAGGGAGAGGGAGAGGGAGAGGGAGAGGGAGAGGGAGAGGGAGAGGGAGAGGGAGAGGGAGAGGGAGAGGAGGGAGAGGGAGACGGAGAGGGAGAGAGAGAGGGAGAGGGAGAGGGAGAGGGAGAGGGAGAGGGAGAGGGAGAGGGAGAGGGAGAGGGAGAGGGAGAGGAGGGACAGGGAAAGGGAGAGGAGGGAGAGGGAGAGGGAGGAGGAGGCCATTGGCCAACAAACCACCTTGAACTTGCACAGTCGTGCAGGGCGGGAGCGGGATCAGGCCTGGCTGCCAGGCATTGCCAGGCAGCTACGTAAATAGGCAGGACAGCATTTCGACACCAGGCGTGTCTGTTCCCAGTGTTTACCCCAAACCCCTCCTGATTTAAAAAACAAAACAAAACAAAACAAAACAAAACACAAACCCAGCAAAACTGCAGTGAAATGGCTGAAACATGTTGTAACCATCTGTGAAACTCGGGCTATCATTACATGAGAGAGGGGGAGAAAGGGAGCGAGACAGCAATTTGAGGGAAAACAAACCCCCACCGAGAGCCAGAAGTGGGTCAACAGCTCATCACAAGCGGGGACGGAGAAAGGCAGCACCTCTAACACTACTTACCTTGCGGGTGAGGGAGGCTCACGCTGGGCTGGCCGAGGAGAGCGAGAGGGCTGGCGTGCCTCCTGTGCACCCCGGCGCTCTCTTGGCGTGCCTGGGTCTCCTTCCTTGGCCGGCCGGGTGGTTGGTTTGGTTTTTTTTTTTTTTTCCTCCTTTTACGACACCCTCCCTGCCTCTCCCAGGTAAGCAGCAGAACTGGCTCTGCAGCAGGAAGTGGAAGAGGCATGCACGGCACGGCGCTGCACAGCGCGCTGGTGGGAGAGCCTCCGTGGGGGAGTGACACTTTGAGGCTTAAAACTCGCTCGCAATGCCGGCGTGCGGCTCGCTCCCTCTCTTGTAGGAAGCCAGCCTGCCTCTGTGTGAGCCCTGCAGACAAATAACTGCAGGGGAAGCCCGGTGTGATTCCTAAACAACGTGCCCCGCCAGGAAACTCATCCTTTGCTTTTAGTCCTCGGTCACTTACGGTCAATGCCAAACGTTAAATCAACTGTGATTCAGGCTACTGAAGGCAGTCACATGATGGGTGTAAGAACTATATAAAAAAAAAAACAAAACCAAAAAAAGGATTTCTCATCTGTTTTTTTTTTTTTTTTTTTTTTTCTTTTAGGTTAGACTTCTAGACCCTTCCAAGTTTCTCTCTACACCCACAAGGAGCAGGAACTCGCTTTTCCTGCAAGCCGAAACCCTTAGGCATCCACACAGCTCCGGAAAGCCGCGTAGCGCCGATGGCACGGGGCGGTGGGGCTCGGGGCCCCGCTGAGCCCCACCAGCCGCTTCGTCGGCGCAGTGCCAGGCTCCCCAGCAGCTGCGCGTCCCAGCCCACGCCGCTTTCCTGACCCCCCAACTCAGCGCGACTCCCAGCCAAGAAGCTCTTCCTGGTCTTTAGCCTACGTTTTCTTACTTTAACCCTAGGAGGAGTCTGACTCGGCTGCAACTTGTGCACGGCCCCCCATCCTCCAGGAGTCCACGGGCTGCTGCCTTAACGCCCGGCGGGCCGGCCGGCGCTCACGGGGATGGCTAAACCGCCCCCGAGCTCCTCGCTCGGGCAGTGCCCCCGCTTCTCCTTCCCGGGGCACTGGGGGCGGAGGCGGGAGCGTTCCTCGCCCCCCCCTCCCAAAACGGGCCCTGGCCGGGTGCCCGCCGCCCCGCCAGTCCCTGTTTACGGTCGCGAGGTGAAGCCGTAACCCAGGCTCTTGTTTCCTCTTGCCAGGGGATGACTGCCCACGTTTCCGGAGGGAAAAGTCGAGCGGCTGGGAGCAGCGCGTGCCCCTGGGCAGAGCAGGAAATACGGCTGTAGGGGCGGCGGCAGAGCAGTGACGCCCCACAGCCTGAGCTTACCTTCCCCACGGAGAAGCCCCACATCAGCCTGGCCCTCCGGCTGGCGGTCCCGACCCCCTGCATCCCTCCCTCCTCCCTCCTCCGCCGAGGCACAGGCCAGCAGGACGCCAGGCCTGCCTTTTGGGGCACCCCGACGTCGCCCTTCGCCGCCCCTAGACTGCCGGGACAGGACCCAGACACGCCGGGCGGTCAGTGCCCGTGGCCCGAGTGGCTGCGTTACAGCCCCGGGGGGTTGGATTCAGCTCAAGGTTTAATCCCTCTGGTTTGGACCCCAGCGCGGCGGCTCCGCTGCACACTTGGTCTGCACCACGAACGCGCCGGCATTTTCAGCGGGGCTGCCACCTCACCCGGCTTTGGGGGCTGCCTCCCTTGCTGGTCTCCCACCCCGGAGCAGCCACGGGCTCGCTGCAGCCCGTGTGTCACGGTGGGGAAGGACGGCGGGGGGCCCGAGGCCACGCCGAGGCCAAAATCAGAGAATGTAGATGGGATCGGGGTGGGGAGAAAGAGGTGCTCTGAGAAGCGCCTGGCCTTGCCGGGGCTTACGTGAGGGATTTGGGCAGAGTTTGCAGTTCATCGACCAGCTCCCCCGGGGGTGAGGGCAGCTGCCATGGGCATGGGGACGCGGCAGGCAGTCTCCCAGGGGGATGTTGTGTCAGTACCCGCATTCGTGGGGTCTGTTTGTAAAGGGCTCGGCTGTGCAGCCATTAAACACACCTCCCTTCACGGAGCAGAGCAGACTGCCTTGCCGACAACAGTTATGGACACTCTTCTTCCATCCTCCATCAGTCACACGCCACAGACCAGGCTGCAACATCCAGCAAATAACGGTGGCCACTCGCCCCCCCTGCAGACACCTGCCAGCTGGGCCAAAGGAGGGCGGCTGTGGCTGTGACCCACCCGTCTGCCC
Source organism: Tyto alba (assembly GCF_018691265.1). Lineage (NCBI taxonomy): Eukaryota > Metazoa > Chordata > Aves > Strigiformes > Tytonidae > Tyto > Tyto alba. The sequence goes on along the minus strand of NW_024881296.1, from coordinate 40,805,417 downwards.
CAGCAGAGCTTGGCCAGGGCCCCTGCCTGGTGGGGTGCCCGGGGGCCAGCACGCGTTTGAAGCATATGGGATGTGGCTGGACGGAGAAGTCGCAAAGCCTCAGGCTATTAGTTTTCACACAGAGTCACACACAAAATCACTGAAGGGCTGAGACTGGAAGGGAGCTCTGGAGGTCCCCTGGTCCAGCCTCCTGCTCAAGCAGGGCCGCCTAGGGACAGATGCCCAGGACCATGAACAGAGAGCTTTTGAATATCTCCAAGGATGGAGACTCCATAACCTCCCCGGGCGACCTGTGCCAGTTCCTGGTCACCCTCACAGTGAGAAGGTGTTTCTTGATGTTCAGAGGGAACCTCCTGTGTTTCAGTCTGTGCCCACTGCCTCTGGTCTTGCCACTGAAAAAAGCCTGGCTCAATCCTCTTTGCACTCTCCGTTCATGTATTTATATACATTGATGAGGTACCTCCTAAGCCTTCTCTTCTCCAGGCTGAATAGTCCCAACCCTCTCAGCCTTTCCTCAAATGTCAGATGTTCCAGTCCATCATCTTTGTGGCACTTCACAGGACCCTGTCCAGTAGCTCCAGATATATTTTGCCTGGCCACCTAGAAATGCCCCTTGGAATTAATACTAGCTCACTCAGCACTCAGTCTCCTGGGGTTATTTCCATCCTGACTGCTCATACGTGTCTTCAGTGGAAGCGGTATTTGTGGCCCAAAGAAAGGAGCGCAGAGCAGCCCAGCCACTAAGGACGTGATGCCTGGGGAATATGCTGTGAAATCTGGCCCGTGTGTGAGCACTTCCAGGTCCAGAAATCACACCTATGGAAGTGAAGGTGTCTGTAGCCACGACCAAAGGACCAGTCTCTGTCCTCTCTTTAATTTGCCAAACCACAGAAACCAGCAGGGATTTGGAGCAGTCCCTTTTACATGAGCTTTATGTACTTTCTTAGCAGCCTGAGAAAGGAAAAAAAAAAAAAAAAAAAGAAAAAAAAAAAAGAGCTTGAAAGACACTCTTTGCTGACTGTGTTAACAGCACTGTCTGCTGAGTGGGTTTCAAAGCAAAGATGAGGTCCAGCCCAAACCTAAGTACCCTCCCACAGAGTTGTAGGAACTGCTATCAATTAACTTGTTTCTGGATTAGGAAATTTAGATAACAGATACCCAAGTTTATTTCAGCATTTCAAAAGCCTCCCCTGTCTCCAAAATTGAGATCGTCCTCATTGCTTTCTGAAGCTGTGTTTTCTATTTCTGAAGTCTTCCGACTGACTTCACTGAAAGCTGGATCAAACTCTGAACTCTTTAAAGTTAGTATCTCATCTGTACATTATTTACAAGCAGAACGTGGTGCGTCATATTGGGCCCGTCATAGAAAGTGCAGATTAATATTCAAGTGCAGGATGAGTGTTGTCATTGGCAAGCTTGTTTACAGAAAGTGGTTCCTCGTCTTTCAGGACTTGTACTATTTCTTTTTCGATTAGGAAGATAATGTCAATGTCAAGTGCTGCTTCTTGCATTTCCTACTGCATCTATATATTCAGAGAACTAAATCATAAACGTTTTTGCTTCCAAATGATTAACTGTTCACATAAAGCACTGTCACGTTGCTCCATTTCTAACACTGGTGCTGCGAATTAACCTGGAGACATTGCAACCAGCATTTAATCCCCTCTGCCTCTGCGTAACGCGCTCCACGCTCTCACTCCGGTCCTCTGCATTTGCCTTTCCCCTCGCTGCTTTTTGCATTGTGAGGGAAGCTGGGGCTTTCTTCCATCTCTTGCTGTTTAGATCGCTAGGCACATGCCTACAAAAATATTTCCACTTAATTTTTTTTAAGGCTCTTGCTTTGGCATTTTTCTGTCACGCCCCGGAGAGACACCTGAAAGGAAAGAAAACAGTACCTGGCTGTTAGCTTGTTCAGTGCTTCTCATTAAACCTTGCATAACGACAAAAACCCTCCTGCCATTTGTTAAGATTCTCCCCACAGCATTATGCATCCTCTTAATTAAGAGCAGAAGCCAAGTAATACCTATTTTATACCCTCTTGCTTCCAATTAGTCATCCATTGATCATTACCCCCTCAACATTTGACAATTAACAGAGCCCCCACTCTCCACAGGACTGGGATGTGTAGCCCTTCAGAAATGACACGTCTAGAATGACGTGAGGGGAGCTGCGTGGGCGAGTAACGGGCCGAGAGGTAGGGGGAAGGGGAGGAGAAGGCCACCCAAGCGGAACAAAAGATGTGTAACATATGCAAATGTTCAGTGTGTGGCGTGTGTTTTATACGCTGGATGTACATGAGGTCGTATACAGAGCTCAGCTGGCGGCCGTGCTGCTTTTGGGAGGCACGGGAATTTGAGGGAGCACTCGAGCTCTCGGGTGATCCAACGGAGCTTGTCGCCTGCCTTTGGGAGGCAGAGCGGTTCCCCATTCGGCTCTTTGCCGAATCTCTGCTTTTGTCAGGAGAGCAGGAGCTAGCACCCGCTTCCCCGCTGTCCCCGGGCCGGGGGCCTGTTCCCACAGCCCCGCAGCCAGCCGGGGGGGCTGCGGGGAACCCGGGGGCCCCTCTGCCTCGCCGCTCCCAGGGATTTTGGGCAGGCGGGCCCCAGGGTCAGCAAGTGAGGCTCCAACACGGTCCGAAAGCTTCCCTGCGCCCTTTTTCCTTCTTCCAGGTGAAAACCCAGCCATTACAGGGCTCAGGGGGTTTGTGTGAAGCTGTGACAGCAAGTGGCTGAGCAAACTTCACGAGACTCCGGGTGCGGGAGCTCAGCAACGGATGCTGATCCACAGAAAAAAGCAAACCAGAGCCCTCAGCTGTAGGGGAAGGGGGAATAATCTCATTTTGTTGCTCTTTGCTCTTTTAGCTATTCACAGGTCTTAACGCCGAGTTGTTCCAAACAATGAGCCAAAAGATCAAACTTCCACCTGGCCTGCCCAGTCAGATGCAACACTTGCCCTCCAGTCACAGGCACACCCGTCCTGAGATTTTTTTTTTTCTTTTCCCCCTGTCTTGGATGTACACTATTTACCCCCACCCGGTAACAGAGAAGATAGTTACTGCTGGTAAGGGAAGCTGCAGTTCATGCTCACCAGCCTGCTCTAACCTGGTCACCTAAATCCCTGGGCAGGGCGAAGCACCGCAACCTTTGGATCTCCCTCTGCATGACAGGGTGCACAGCCTGCCAGCTGATGACCTGTATTCCCTAGGGCACTGCTCTCCCTTTCCAGCCCTCCTGCATGCTCACGCCGCAGGCCCCAGACTCCAGCCATGCCCTTGGGAGAAATGTTTTCTCTGTCCCGTCCCCCCCGTCCCCCCCCCCCCCCCCCCCCCCCCCCCCCCCCCCGACTTTGAAATCAGCTACAGTTTGCTCTTTGCAGTAGCGAGAGACCCGCAGCATCACTGGGCTGCGAACAGCAGCGCTTGCTGCTACCATCCCTCCCCTGGCCTGGGAACAGGGATTATAACTGATCATGTAGTGAGAGACAGGGGAGGAAAAAAACACAGATAAAGAGAGGAAAAAAAAAAAAAGAGAGAAGCTCTGTTGCTGTTAACACCATTCTGTTCTCTAATTTACTCATGTCCTGGTCTTACATTTTTGTTAAGCATTCAGCTGCAATGGAGGAATAGAAGGAGATGGTTAGATGCTTGTGTAGGTATAGATGGTTTTGTGTGCAAATTGCATTTTGAGATATATATGCACACACATAACAACACTGGCTTTATTAAAAATCAACAGAAAATATCTCACAGGCTTAAGTGAAGCTAGCATTTCCCCTCTGACATTCAAAATGAACCTCAGTAACCCGGCTTTAGCTGTCAGAATTTCTCCTGACAAATTCAGAAGCACTGAGAGACTAACACCCTGCACCAGTGGCGTCCTAGGAAGGGGCCTCTTTCCCTTTTCTGCTGAAAGAACATGGGTCCTGGTTTGGTCTGTGTGGGAAAAGCCAAAATTGAAGTGTCCCCTTCTTCAGTTAAGATGGCAGGGAATGCTGCCCCAATTGACAGGAGCCCCTTCAGCGATAAAATTTCCCTGTGTATGAGTCACAGGAAATTATAATCACTGCTTACCAAGGCTGCAGAACACAATGAGATTTCTGAGCTACAAACAGACTTCAATTATTCCCGAAAGACAGACAGACCCTCAAACTGACACAATTGGAGAAAATAAATATCCTTTTGTCTGCACTACTGGTGGTAATTTCCCATTAGACAGGAAAAGACTTCTTTGATGAATGAATATTGTCTACACATTAGAAGAGGAGCTACTGTCTATCTCCTAATAGCTCTTGCACGCTTGGGCTCAGCCCCACGGGAGGCCCTTAAGCCCCTTGGGTACAACGTGGTAGCATTCATTAGTGTACTGCATTTTTTATTGCAGCATTTGAGAAAAGGATGGTGCCTATTAAAATAAATTTGAGCAACTTCCCACTCACCTTGAAGCTATGTGGCAAGGTCAAATACGCTTAGCAATCTGCCTTCTCGGCCGCAGGTAGTCCTTTCCAGTCTAGAGGCTTCAGCAGAAACACTCGCACCGGAGACAGATTATCCATTTGTGCTTACTGTAATTTTAGCAGTTAATCACTTCTCTAATTTTGCATTTACCTGCGGTAATTAAATCAAAACCAGCGCGTCGCATAGAACTGAGCCAAGCATTGTTTGCAGGAGCTAAAGACGACCACGTTGGATCCTTTGACGAGCTCTGGACCTTTTCAAAGACCCACCAAGTCTCACACCATTTCCTTCCCACAGCGGAATGCTAACAGGCATTAATTACCAACCGTCGCTTGCGTGGCAGCGTGGCATTTCCGCTTGTCATTTTTCCTGGGACTGGTTTTGGATTAAGCTTGGCCTGGAGATGCCTGGGTCACCCCTCGGAGTCCTTTCAGCTGCTGGTAGGTCACCTCCGCTGGAACTTCGCCACCGCACCACGGACCAGTCGGGAGCTGGGTGGGCGGGTGGGGGGAGCGTGTGGCCAGTTGTTTTTATCTGGATGGGATTCGTTTAGCCTTACATTAAAAAAAATTACTGGACAGCACAGGAGATTCTTAATCTCATAATTCTACTTTTACAGTCACCACACAGCTATTTGTGGTATACACGCAGTACTGGAGAAAAAGCTTTTATTAATTTATAGCAAAGATGCTAACAACCTTGTTTAAATTTTTGCTAATGTTTTTATTTGAGAGATTAAAAAAACCCAAACAACAAAACTCCCAACATTAAGAAAAAGAAGCAGAAGAGCTACCGATGAGAAGCGGTCCGGATTTGCCACCCGCGGGTGGCAGCAGTCTGCACACAAAGCCGGCTGCAGGCAGAGGTGCGGCAGAGACCAGCACGGCGCTCGCAGGCCGAACGCGATACAAGAAACAGCAAACCCAAGGGTCAGAAACCAAGGCCGTAACACCCCAGCGGTGCCCCATCCGAGTCTTGCTTCCGGCGAGGAGCACAGGCAAAAGGAACGTTTTCGGCTCCTCCTGCACTACAGATGGCAAGCGCCGTGGCCGCGGCTGTGGCCTAGCGATGGCTGGTGGGGCACCTGGCGGCACCGGGCCGAGCCCGCGGCCTTGCCAGCCCGCTGGGCTACTGCAGGGTCCCCGGCACGCTGCGTGATGCCTTAAGGCGGGGGGGTAGCTGTGGGGGGAAAAAAGAGGACCACGGCTCGCTGCGTAAGTGCTAAGGGGAAGCCACAAGTCCAGCCAGGTCGATGGGCCCCCTCAGTACTCCACAGCTGCGGGTACAGCAACGCCGAATATACCGTGTACACATAGCATTACGTATAGACTCGACATGTAAAACGTTAACCGACTGACTTGCCATGGAAATCTGCTAACAAGCAACACTGCCATACAAATTCACACTCCAAGAAAGGCCGGGTGTGGAAGCCTCCTTTGCAAGAGGATTTTCAGTCAGTGCTTTGTATAGAAAATACTAAAACGATGACAATTTGCTCTCTGAATCTCAATTCACTATTGGGTTAGTTTTCAGGAACGGAAGAAGGTTCTCTTTAGAAGATGTGTGACTATTCGGAATATGAGTTCACAATCTGAGGATTAAATAACTTAAAAAAAAGTTTCAACCATAAGAAGCCTTACTCAGCTGCAATACTTTAAAGCGATAACAGAAATACAAGGCATAGAAAATATTTTCCTGCAACACTGATAAATGTAAAAGTATTCACGTTAAATGCAACAGAACTGTTAAAGAAAAAACTGTTTGTAGAACAGATAAATGAGAGACTAGATATGCATTCAACCATCTTCCTTACAGTTGAACTCCAGCTGCTTAAAAAACATATCGACTTCAGAATTTGGAAAATGATGTCCCATAGGCAACTGGTCTGCGTACTCCTATGAAATATGATGCCGCAAATGGCACGACACCCCTTCTTGAAAAGTTTTTATCTCCACAATTATCTCCACAGTTTAAACAAAAGAACAACTATCCGAATGTAAAATGCTCTTTTTTTTTTTGTTTTTAATTACTAAATTAAGAAAGTTAAACAGTTTTAAAATGTAAACTTGCAAATAAACCATAACAAAATGCAATTAAGACTTTAAAATTTGCAACTCAGTATTAAAAACTCAATAGAAATAGAAAGGAATTTTTTTTTTTTTTTTGGTTAAACGTAAGTAATTCAAGGCTGGTACAGACAACTGAAAAGGTAATACTTTGTTCTGTGCATCCCCCATGAAATGTAAAGAAGTGCATAGTAATTCCACTGGAGAACTTGCAGACATAAAGAAAGTAATTTCATTAGCAGTACAGGACATTTAACACACTTATTTTACAATGGAAAAATGTTACACATAAAACAGAAGAATCCTAGTTGCATGACCAACAGTTTAGCAGGTGGACATGGCTAAAATGCTATGATTTTAAGACCATCTGAATGTGGTTACACTGTTTAATAAATCTTTTTGAAACATTTCAGTATACATGTTTTGATCCAAGAAGTCCTTGCAGTTTCAATTTTCCAGTTCAAACGGTGATGGTGTAGTTTTCTTGCTTTAAATATGTTCGTTTTAATTTCAAGAACAAATCATCACACACTTGTCAAACATTGGAAACATTACTGTAAATACAGCACATGATTCCTGAAAGAGCAAAGTTACAACCATCTACAGGTACATAATCATAAACAAAAAGTGCAATCCAATTTAAAAAAATCATGCTTGGCAAAAGCCAAAAATTAGATCACTGGCTTTCAGAATCCCACCAGTGTTTTCATGTCTGCAGTAAAATTATCGCTTTCTGGGTACTGCTGCAGCAGGAGTCATCCACTTCCAAATGAGTTTCCCCTGCAATAGCACCCATATACTGTATGTACAGGTATGTATATATATTATATATATTTTATATATAAAAAAAGCAAAAAACCAAACACCTGTCCTGATTTTTTTTTTTTTTTTATTAGTTAAAACATGAAAAAAAATGTTTTAGACAAAGAGGCCACTTCTGGAAAATAATACTTTTAGTTGAATCAGGAGAAGACTAGTTAAAATCACATAAGTTTTGCGTTTTAAAAAAAGGAAAGCACTAGGATCAGTTATTGGCACTGAGTTACTATTTACAATGAACAGAGGTTTTGCAGTTTACATAACATCAATACAATGCAGTTTTGGAGTCTTTGATTAAGAAAAAAACCCAAGTGTTTTTCTCCTTTTCATCCAGGACATTCAGATTATTAGGACAAGTGGTCATAGGCAAGGGCTGCAGAAGTTCTCAGCTTCAGCCCTCCTGCGCACGGCGGTGCTGGAAGATGCTGCACGCTGGAGATCACGGAGTTGGAAGGTGAAGGGCAGGTGGGGCAGGGCTGAGAAACGCCTGGTAATTCATGACAGTGTCTGGGGACCAGGGGTTTACAGGTTGTCGCCGGGCTGGTACTGGGGTTCTGTTGCAGTGAAGTAGTCTTCAAGGAAACCCTGCAAGTATTCGAAAGTCGGACGCTCCTCTGGGTCTTTTTTCCAGCAGTGGATCATAAGCTCGTGCAAGGAGATGGGACAGTCCTGAGGACATGGCATCCGATAACCACGTTCTACTTGTTCCAAGACTTCACGGTTATTCATGCCTGCAAAGGGCAGACAAATCCACACTTAAATTACAGGAAAATTAACCCGAGTATCAGTGTATCCACAGTACATACGGTTTTCTCGATCATACGAATTTGTTTTGGTTCAGACAAGAGAAACAAAACCACCCCAATGTCCTGTTTCAGTTCTTCACCTACTGCAAGGTAACCCGGATTATTTTCTTTCTCAGTAGAGAGGGTCTGAGGATACAGTGAGGAATAAAATGCAGCCCCCAGGGTTACCCTCTTGGCTTACTCCCAATGGGAAGGATTTGGCTCTTTCCTTCTCCAACAACAGTAGCCGTGAAAAATATTATGGGAAGTGGTTCAGGAAAATAAATGCATTGCAACAAATACTATTCAAAATTCTAAAAATTAAGACGAATTTTTGAAACCTGAGAGTGGTCTGAGAGTGGGTCTTCCTTGAAGTGCTCTGTGAGGTCGTGCTGCAGAGACTTCAAGTCAAACCCTGCTGCTTTGGGCTACCAGGGATGCCCAGCAGCATTCCCTTCACCGTCAGATCTGAACCTCGCTGCGGCTGCTGAGCTGCACTCCCTTAACCTGTGCTGGTTAGTGTTGTTTCCACCACATTCCACTGTTCCATCCCAACCCAGAGGAGTTGCTCAGAAGACAAGTCAAACACCAAGCAAAACAGCTCCAATGCAGAACCACGGCTCTCTCTCAAAAAAGGCAAAAAAATGTTATTACCATCATGCTTGTCTCTAAGAGGCAAGCCAGGCCCTTTGCTACCTTGTCTTTTCTGTGCAACCTCTTCAACCCTTGATTCCTCTGCTGAAGTGCTTTCCACCATACGTTAATTGCGGTCAGCCTCAACTTTAGTTTAAATATCTCTTCCAGTAATTCCTTTTGGCTTTTTAACAGGACCAAAGGCAAGACTGGCACCACAGGCGTGCAGAAGTAACTCAGAGAAAGCGTGCACACTGCCTGCAAGCTTTGTGGCTTGCCCGTTGGCAAGCCCTGCCCCAGGCCTCTGCTGAAAAATGCCCGCAGGCTTCACTCCCCTGACTTGGTGAGTCCTGCCAAGCAGCTCTGCAGGAGGACTAGTAGGGACACTTAAGTTCCTCCATGACCAAGTCTAGAAACCAGCACCTTGATGTTACTCTTGCTGTTACTTTATCCTGCCCCTGGCTTCCAGGACACCATCCTTCCTTGGGTCTCCTCCACCCTGTTCTTTCAGGGTGTCTTCCTGAAGAATTTTCTTGGCCCAACTTCAGGACCCACGGGATTGTCTCTGCCTCGTATTTTTGGTAAGCTATTTGTGAGAAATAATTCAACCACCTTCTTCAATAGAGATTCATTTGTCTACTCTAAACCTTGACTAGTGGGGGTAGTATTCCTCCACTGCACAGGATTTAGGCTGGTAATTTAGCTGTATCCTTGGATTTGGTCTTTACTCCGTGTCCCCATGTCCTGGCTGTGTTTAAGTCTTAAAAACGTTTTGAAAGAAGCATCTGCAAAATACAGCCTTTCCTGACCATCCACATCTAGATCATCTCGTGTTAGGATTACAAAACACCTTCTCCCCGTATCTTGACAGAGCAGTTCCCTCCTGCTGATATCCATTTGCAGTGTCTCTGCAAGGATCATTTTCCCAGCCGGTTATTGTAACCACCTCTTGCATGGACTTGCCACTTGCTCCTCCTCCTCCTCCTCCTCCTACAGACCTCTCCTTACCGCTCCCTTTAGCACTGATAACTGCAAAAAGAAAGGCTGGATTTCTGATTTACAGTATTTCCTAGTGTGCGGACCAACACTTCAGCACTGGTTTCTTGTGTGTGATTTGTCACCTGCATCCACCCACTCTATTTTTGGTGTTAGATGTTTATGAGTAGGAGCAAACACTTTGTATGGCACCTAAAGGGGACTGGGACTGGGACTCCACAGATGACGAAAACAGAGTAATAGCGGTCCTCTGCAGACATCAGATTCTGCGTAGAGTTAAGGTTCTCCTGTATTATTGACTCCAAACCGATGTTTGGGTGTTCCTCATCATCCAGCAAGAACATTTTCAAGCATATTTTACTTTTTTTATTAAATTACAAAACAACACTAGTGGTCTGTTAGTCATCACTAACCCAAAGGCAACATCAACCCAAGTCTTCTGGTCTTGCTGTTTACAAGATGCTACAAGAAAAAAAATGGGCGTTTTGCTCATGTTGTGCTCTCAATGTTATTTTTTTTAATTAATATTTTGAACAAAAATCTGCACCCTTTTTTCATATCCTTGTCTTTGAATCTGCTGAACTACCTTATGTTTTGGGGTAAGAACTTCTGCTGCGCTCTGCTTCCCTTACATGTTAAAGGCTATGAAAGTGTTACCAGTAACTCATCTACAGTATACACCTAAACCACAAACAAACTGCATCCTTTGTTTTTATTTTGGCACTACCCCTTTAAGTACAACATGAGGGGAAGCAACAGCAGCAGAAAAGCTCCTTCCCAACTGATTTGTTATTCTAAGATATCAAATGTTTGGTATTTTTACCCAGTGCATTACTGAGTGCTGCAAAGCACACTCTGAAACTTGATAATGAACTGTATGCTGGAAGAAAAACCCTGAGGAGAGAGAGGGGGGAGGAAAAACATAAACAGCTTTTCACTTCCTCCTTTAAAAAAAAAACAGATAGAAAAAAGAACATAAAAGAGACATTGAAGTCTGAAATCATAGTCAGTTTTTTGTCCCTAGAAAGTCAGTCAAGCCAGGTTTTCTCATCCCAGTATAATCCAGGAAAATGCCCTTCGTTTCCTTTATCCTTTCCCCTCTCTCCCAGTAAAACCAGATATGAAACTAAACCAAGTAATCATCATCTTTCTTACTGGAATTCATACATACAGCAAAGGCTGCAGCGCCTAGGATTTGCCAAAGAAATTTTGTCGGTTTTGACGTGTGCTGTTAATTTAAAAAAGGAGTTTCAAATACATTTTTTTCAAAATTGATTGGATTATTAGTCAGACTTATAAATATAGCAGTGTTTCAGGTACACTTTTTTTACATCTGAAAAGGTCTATTTATGTTTACAAATCTATTGTCTATATTCACTTATCCTACAAGTTTTAATGTTTTTCTTTTGATAGTGAGAGCCTGTTGTATCTGCACTTCCAACACCACAGAGAGAATACTTGAGCAGTCTGCACAACTCTTCCCTCCTAATGAATACCCGAGAGTTTCAACTCCTTTAGTAAATAATAAATGAAATCTGCTTGCAGTACGCTTCTAGACCCCTTAAAAGTTTATCCTAAAATCCTTAAATCTGTGGAATAAAATAGTCAGCAATATTCTTCTGTAGACTGCAGCTATTTCACCTGCTTGAAAAATCAGTTTGTGCTAATGATGTTTCTAGAGTTACCATTCAGGACCAAGAAGGAAACAGAAGGAAACATCCAAATTCCAAAAGATGGATTTTCCATTAGCTTTTTTCCCTGAAAAGCCCCAAAATGAAATAACCTCCCACCATCCAGCTTTGTTAGTGAAACCTCCAGTAACCGTAGGCTGTCACGGGATATGGCTATTCTAATGCTCAGTACAATAAAAATCGACTGCCCATATGGACTGGGGACAGAAACACCATGCTGCTTGACTCTTCCTAGAAACCCTGCAGTAGTAAGAGTTACTGTGCCATAAAAGAGGATGTAGAGTTTCCAGCTGTGGCTAAAGAAAACACTGGAAAATGCTTTAGAGTGCTCTGAAGAGCTTGATTAGCTGGAGCCCAGCAGATGTGCAAACAGCGCAGGTCCGGGCACCGCTGCTCCTCCAGGAGAGAGGAAACGTTACGGTAATGAGGCAGCATCCCCACATCCAGAGCTAAGAAGCTGTACAGATTGCTCTGGGCAACGTGAAGTTCAGTGAGGGCAGCGATGGTTTTAAGCCACTTTATTCTTGCTTTCTCCTGTTGGACTGAGAATTACGCTCCTTCAAGACCCACTGCATGCTTTCAGACCAGTGATCAAACTAATACAGAAAAAAAATGCTTAAAGTAGGGCTCTTAAAATAACAGCTCAGCTGCTGTCCATCCCCAGAAATGCTGTCTTTCAGCTTCTCCAAGAGCCCGGAGCTGTGCCTCTGCTCATCTTCAGAGGTTCCTCAGATGGGGACATGTTGGCCCTTCTCTAGTACAGTTGAGAAGGTAAAACTGCCTAGTCCTCCGGAGGGGCTGGGTCATGCTGGCACTCCGAGCGAGCTCTCAAAAGAGAGAGGTACAGTGGAGACAGGTTGAGTTGGGGGTTTTGTTCACGTTTGATCTAGAAGCAGAATTTCTAACTTCCATGGACAGCCCCAAACAAAAGCCAGAGGGGAGGGCACAGGAATGGGATAGGGGACTTAGGCAGAGAGATTGTTCTGTACACAGGCATGACAGTGCACTGAAGGGAACAGAAAAGCTGCTCCTAAAGGAAGACAACCTTTGAAGCATAACGCTGTTCTTACAGAGTACAACACGAACCTAGTTATTTCTGTGCAAAAGTAGTAACAAGTTTTAAAAATCTGGAAGTCATGCCACCTCATTTAGAAATTAAGGCCTGAAACCCCCCATCAACTCCTCATCCTCAAAACTCCCACAAAGCTAGGCTTTCAATATCCGTTGGGGGTTTTTTTGTTTGTTTGTTCTTTTTCTTTTTTTTTTTTTAAATAAGTCATTATTTGCTTTGGTATAAGAGATGCAACTTTGAGCTACAGCATTTGTGAGAGGAGCTTTCCTGCTTACAAAGAAACACACCTGAGCTTATCTGTGCCACGTGCTGAGTACGAATCTCTCTTAACTCCTTATCCACCACCCACGATGCCGGTCCACAGGCACGTGCCGGCTCACCGATGTGCCCCAGCCCTGGGCAGTGTCCCGTGCACCCGCCGGGACTTGTGGCCCAGCTTCCCCCGGGGATGAACACACCCCCCCAGGGGCCGCAGAGCTGCTTGGAGCCCAAGCTCAAAGACCTGCCTGGCCAGAGGCAGCAAGGTGGATATTATCGCGGTGGCTGTCACACTAGACGTGAAACGTAAATGCTTTTGATGTGACAAGTGCAGCAGAAAGCAGAGGGGAAAAGTTAAGAGGTGCCTGCTTAGTGCAGCTGAGATTTTTGCCTATCCAAAAGGCAACACGTCAAACAAAACCCCAGTTCTCTGACTACTGCTAGAGAAATGCAGCCTTCTACTCTTGAACTCCATTAACAAACTCAAAACTAAGATCCAAGGGGAATTTGTAAAAGGGGAAAGAAACAGACACTGGAAAAGGTTGAATAAGCAAACTGTTTTTTAAACTTGGCTCCTCTTCTGCCCATATCTAGCTTTTATTTCCCCACTGTAATAGTGGAAATAGAACCTCAGAAAGACTGTGAAAGTTGTTTATTTCAATCTGCTGCGTTGTGAAAAGAATGGGAAAGCATTAGGGAAGGCTAGAAAAAGCACTAATAAATTAGTTATCACAGCAGTCCTTTATATCAATTGACAGAGAAACAGGCTCGGTTGAAAGACGAAGATGAGGACACCTGTCAAAAAGTCAGTTTTGCTTGTGGAAGCTACAGGGTCTGGGGCAAAGCTTGTTTGTGAAGTCTAGCTTCATCTTCATCTCTGCTACGAAAATATTTACTGCTCACGTGTCCTGCCACTGCTCCAGCCTCTCTCCCAAAATGAAGCATCAGGTCAGGAACTGGTTGAAATCTGGGGGGACAACGAATGCCAAGTCCTGTTCCACACAGCCTGTTCCTCTCCTCTATACCGCCTGACTTCTCCTTCTGTCCTCCTCCTCGTGCTTCTCCCTCCTTCTGCACAAGCTCCAAGCAATGCTGGGTTCTCCAAGGCATGAGGTAGAGTGCCCTGCAGGCATGGTTACCACCACAGGACTGGTGTGTATGTTATAAATAACCTCTCCAGGCACTAACGCCTAGTTAAGCGAGTGAGCAATCCCTCTGGGGGCCTCTCCCCGCTCCCCCAGCCCGTTACAAGCTGTAAACAGGGACATCAGCACAGCAGGCCCACAAATGTCTTGGAAACTGCAGAGCCACAGCTCCATGACCCTCTCTGGCTCAAGGCTGACCCTTCCCAGGGCTCGCAAACCCACGCCTTGGGTGCCAAAGCGGCTGGCAGTGCCTCCAGGCTGCATTCCCTCACCTACAGGCTGTCCCCTGGAGCTGAGCCTTGCCTCTCAGCATCGTTGAACTCCCCTCCTTTCCTCCCCACGCGAGCCATGCCGTGATGGCAGGAGAAGCCCTGTGGGTGCACCTGAACCCTACTCCCCGCCCCAGATAGGGACCTGAATTCATGCAGCCTTATCCTTCCAGGAGGGCCTTCCTTTCCCCAGCAAGAAGCAGGGATGGATGATTCTTCCTATGTCAGGGGAAAACAGAGCCTTTCCCGAGGCGCTTAGTAAGTCTTTGTCACCTTGGGAAATCCAAGCCCTCCCTTCAACCCACATGCAAAGACAGACCCTCCTGAGAAGGCCCCAGTTCCCCTCCATCGTTGCCTCAGCCTATAAAAGGCTTCTCAGTTAGGGTGTGGGGAATGAGTTCAAACTGAATTTAAAGATTTTGGAAATTAACATTTAAAATAGAGGCCGCCCTTAGGTAAAACTGACTGAGCGGGGAGTGACTGGCGACCACGAGAATGGTTAAGACCCTCTGACTGCCAGGTGTGGGAGGCCCGGTGGGTGGAAGGGCCCTGGCGTGGGGCTCGGGCAGTGCATGCCAAGGCAGCACACGGCCACCCGGCAAACTGCTGACTCTGGGATATGTGATGCACAAAAGGGTGTTTCCAGCTACTCGGCCTCTTCCTAGCGTGGGTGGGGGAGAGTGAGCCGGAAGGACTTTCAGTGTGCGAGGGCTTTAGGCAGGGAGGGAGGCGGGGGGAGGACAGCGCTGAAAGAGCAGAGGAGCCGCGGGCTGCCTCTGATGTGCTCAACCTCCCAGGTAATAAAACCGTCCACATTTTCAGGACACAGACCATGCCTGAGATTTCTGTCACGGGTCCTACAAGAAGCTATGCATTGCAAACACTTAAATGCACACCCAGTGGCCTCTTTCTCCTTGGGGAAGGGAAAGGAACACTTGGGAAGCGCAGACGTTCTCTGGTGCCATGGCCAACACTGTGTTCAGTTGCAAACTTGCGAGCTAACATGGGGCTTAGATGGTCACTTTTGCCAGGAATAGCATTTTTCCTGTGTGCGTGCATGTGTCGGTGCTCATGCACGTGATGGGAGAGAAGTCTACTCACTAAGCATCTCTGCCCCTACCACGTGGAGCTCAGGGAAAAAAAAAAAATTCACCTTAACTCTGCCCTGGCTGGCGAGAGCCCCTGTGCTACCCGCTCCACTGGTAGTGACTAGGAATTTCCTCTGCCTGCAGCCCTGCGAGGAGCGCTGCCCACCCTCTGGGAGCAACACCGTGTCATCTAAGCCTTACACGTCTTCCCCCTGCCTTCGACCTTTGCGTGCTGTGCCACGTCTGCATTTAACCCTCGATACAGTTGTGTAAATCACAGTTCTCCCACACCACTGCCAGTAATCCTCATGGCAAGAAGACCTCTGTGCCAGCTGACACAGCCACTTCGTGTGCTGGCAACACCCCCTTTTCTTTAACCACACGGGGAAGTGCTGGGCAGAGGGACTGCTCCATCCTACAGAAACACGTCATCTCACTTTCTGCTACCTCATTCTGTTGTCACAACCGCAGCTTTGCTAAGCTGTTCCTTGTTAAATGTGCCAAAATTCACAAGAAGCCTTCTAGTCCCCATATTCTCTTCCCAAATATCAGCCACTGGCTGCTAGACACTAGCAAAATTGAAATTCCTGGTAAAGCTCTGGGAGTTTAGCTTTTGCTGAGTTCAGCTTTCTGAAGTGGCATGAGGTACCACAGGACAAACTGAACTCCACCTTGACGCTTCTCCTGCTCTATTTAATGTATGGATCTGAGTGCTTGGCCGTGGCACGGACTGGGAAATTGAAACTCCTTTAGGGCACTTTCCATTAAATCAGCTGCAGTGCACACAGCCATACTGGTAAGTATTATAGAGAATTTTTTTAATATGAAAAGAATAAAGATGCAGCTAGATGCCCCGTTGTTCCTATCTGTGCTGATCTGAAAGTGAAGGGATTAAGTTCTTTTCCATGTGATGCACTGCTTTCAGCTCACTCCTTTCCTCTTCACCTGAATGCCTACAGTCTTCAGCGGGGGCGACAGAAGGAAAAGCTCTTTCTGCATAGGCAGATCCAATCACCCCTCCTACAAATCTTAATCCACTGGATACTTGGCAGGGTTCCAACAAAGAGCCATGGGGCCTCCGGTTCCCCCATGCAGAGATTCTGGCCCCACTGTGACCCCACCATGAGCTCCGGCCTGTGCATTACACAATCAGTTTCTTTCCTTTCCGTTCATCTTGAAAGCAAGGATTGAAATTTTAAGAGTTTATAAGAGATTGGGTAATACCATACATTCAGACAGTCATCAAACCTTGCAGAGAACCAGACTTACAGAATAAATGGAGTTTTCAAGCATACACAGAACTTAGGCATGATAACCATTCTCCTTTGAGCCCCATGAAAATAAATAAACATTCCAATTTAAGCATACGGCTCATTCCGGCTCCTTTCCCCAGGTGAAGCAGGGCTTAGGCTGTTTCCTTACCTGGGTATGGCACTCTCCCTTTTGTCACCAGCTCTGTCAGTAGGATCCCGAAAGACCACACATCTGACTTTATTGTGAACCTTCCATACAATGCCGCTTCTGGTGCAGTCCATTTAATGGGAAACTTTGCACCTAATGAAAGAGCAGATGAATCTTAATCAGAATAGAGACAGAATCAAAGTACCAGTTTGCGGGTGACTGCTGTTTTCTGCCACACGTGCAGGTGGACAGAGCTGCTGGCAAGTGTTAACAAACAGTTCCCTGGGGTACGGTCAGGGAGGACAGGCGGGTGGAACGTGTCGGGCAGAAGGGAAGACTTAGCAGGGAAGGGGTGGGTTTGTCCCACATCCCAAGAGAAGGCTAAGACATTTTAATTCAGGTTTGAAGTTTTATAAAAGAAAAAAAAGAAGTTTTCAAAACCAGTGAGCCCAATATAATAGAAATTCCTTCTCCCAAAGTGTTTTAAATTAACGTTTCCCTATGATATTTGCAAGTCAAACACAGTTAGCGTGTACGAATAGAAGTAGAGATTTATTGGAAATGTACCTCCCAGTTTCCCTGCTCGAGCTGAGCAAAATGCAAAACAAACATGGTAAAAACGTAAATTAAAAACAAACCTAATATTTCATTAGAAACATGCAAGGACTTAAAAATAATACCGCCTTTCGAGTTGCTTGGAGTGCAATGATGTCAAGGCACAACTCTGCCCTGTGATTTATAACTTGACAGTGTACTTTAAGCTCCTGGCACTGAAAAGCCTGTAGTGCCTTAAATACGTGCTGTTCTAATGTGCTCATCCATCATCAGAGCTTGCAGGAGCCAGTTGTGGTATGGATGGTAAGATAACAAGCCTTTAAACACAGATTTATTTGCTTTTCCAATCATTTACTGTTTTCTTAGGGAAAATATTTTCAGTATGACTTTAAAGAAAAGTCTTGTGGTAATAATTAACTCATAGTATGTACAAAAAAATATGCAGACATTTCCCTGGTGTCTTGTATTAACATACAGGCAAAAGAGTTGCATTGCTTATTGCTGATCCCTCGTGACAAACACTCTTGAATTTGGAAACAGACTGACTTTGACTTCTCACCACCCTCTCATAAAAGTTCCCTTAGCTTTCAGGAGGAGTGTGGAAAGTGTAACAACGTGGACAAATCACCCTCAGGGAGTGAAGTTACGGCACTGTTTACAGTTCCCTGCTGGCACTGTTCTGCCTTGGTATCCAGTACTCGATGCCCTGTATCTTCCGCTACATGCTGCAATCTGCCTTGACTCAGAGTACAAAGTAAACACGGTAATTCTCATCTCCTTACTTAGTAAAACATCAGGTGTGCTAAAATTTTTCCTGCTCTACGTGTAAGTGATCCTAAGAGAGAATATTACTCAGAAATAAATGCATTTTTCTAGGGAAAATCTGCAGTCGCTTGAGTAAGTCTTGCTAAATTACAAGACGCAAGGCAAGGTTTCAAATCCCTAATGCCTGAAGTACAGGAACTTAGTTAGTTAAGAATCAACGTGTCAGTGGTTAGATTTGCAAAGGTGCTGGAGGATTTTTGGATGTCTATTCACTTTCCAAAAAGTCTGTCTCTTCTGTATTTTCCTTACTTGGTATGCAGGCAGGGGTTAAACTTTGGGTGCTTGGCTTTGGTCTCAACCTCCCTAACCTACACCTCTCCACGGGATCAGTCTTAGTTTACAAGAGTCAAAACGTAGAGAACTCCATCTTCCCTTAAAAGCTGCCTTGGCTGGGATGCCCGAGATCTCTGCAGCCACCTCTTGAGCCTCTGTTCTGGAAGCTGGCCCTGCCTCAGCAGCACCAGCAGCCACGCGGGGTTGGCAACCGGCTCCCCCAGCCACCGGCAGATCCGGGGGCTTTGCACCCCTTGCCGAGCCCTGGCAAAACTGCAAGCTGTGCATACCTGGTGCTCAGGTTCCTTAGGCCTGCAGTGCACGGCTTTAGATGGGCTTATGCAGGCATGCCATGAATATGAGGGCTGACGTCCCTGTGCCCTCTCGTACGTGCAGCTGAAGGCTTGGACGTCGGCGGGTGGTGGGTGAGACAGCCAAGCACGAGGGTTTGCTCGTTCACGTGTTGCACGCGTTTTATTCAACAATATATATATATATTTTTTTTTTTTTTCCTGTAATCAGTTGTGTTTTTCTCAGAAGCTGAGCTAAACTTTGTCTAATTCCCTTGTGCTTCATAATCAGATCCAAAGGTAGGCAACCACCTGGAAGTCATCTTTGGAGGAAAGAAATCTCTTCAGACTCCTTCGTGGCCAAGTCTCCTGGTATTTTTGCCTTCCTCCTCTACTGCTGGTGTGGCACTGGGAGGTGAGTATGTGGTGTGTCGAGCGACCACGGGAAGACGAGAAGCAAGGTAAGTAGGTGAGGAGGGAGGAAAATCCCAGCACATCCCTTTTCCTGAGAGCTAGAGCAGTACACACCCCACTGGACTGTGATGAGCACAAATGGTCTGTGCTGTGGATTTTCTGCTGACAGGATAGCTACTCATTGCATTTCTATGTTGCCCCTGCTGCGGGCGATTCTCTGGCTAAAATAATTAATACAAAAATCACATGTTCTGCATTTTGTGAGGTATCTCTTCAACTTTAGTTTGAAGTGGTAGATGGGGAGGAGGGAAAGGCAAGGTCGCCAGAGTCGTCACCAGGAGAGCCCTGCCTCGTGGTTTTCTGGCCCAGCGACGCAGGCTGGGGGCTCGGTGGTCCAAGAGAGCCTGCCACCCAGCTTGGCAGAGCCATCAGCAAGGGGAGAGGCAGAGACCAGGGAGGCTGGAGCAGGCTGTCAGCTCGCCGAGCTGCAGGTACAACGCGCGCACTGCCGTCACGCAGGGATCACACACAGCTTGGGTGAATGGGTGCCGGGGGGTGGGTGGGTGGGTGTAACAGGGATCCCCCCCCCCCGAGGGGCTGCCTCCTGGCTGATGTCTGCCACTGGAGACATGGGCAGAGGGCTTCTGTGCAAACACAAAACCCCCCGGCCGCGTCGAGCCCGGCTCCGGGGGCTCCCCACTGCTGCTGCTGTACGGAGCGTCCGCGCAGGCCGGGCGCTGGGCACGGCTCCCGACCCACACAGCCTCTGAGCTTACTCTCTCTCAACACACCGATTACGAAATCCGCCCCCTCCCGCTGCCCAGGCCCCACCAGCTTATTAAACAAGCTGACTTTGTGCTGCAAACAAATTACAGCATCATAGCATCAGATAAAATGCATATTACTGACAAGCATGTTAATAAATCTGATAAGCCAAATTACTCCAGCTGACAAGGCAGCCCATCTCCTACTTTGAAGGCAGATTTTGTATCAGTGGGAGGGATTTATCTTTTTTTTTTTTTTTTTTTTTTTGCTGGAACCCATTTTATTACAAACTAGCAGGTCAGTAACTCCGTGCGTACAAACCAACCGCATACCTCGTTCATTAGGTCAGGATAGCCTGTCTTTGCCCCAAAGCAAGCTACTAATCTGCAGCTTTTATCTCTGTCCCTTTTCTGAAACATTTCAGCCTGGGGAAAGCCTTTTTTGGGTTTCTGCGCTGCTTGCAACCACATCAACCCCGAGCTGCTGTAACAATTTACTGTTAGGGCAGCCGGCCCTGCCTCCTACCTCTGTGGATTTTTGTGAGGCTCAGCCCTGTTCTTGGGACCTCTGCCCAGCTCTGCCCAGGCATCCACACAGGTTATCCCCCAGGAGGATTTCCTTGGGAAAAATCAATCTGTGGCCCTGCTTTAATTCTTGGTCGGCTATAAGGAGGTCACGTGGTGAGAAGGAGTGGAGGGGGCCGGGATAATTGAGTGACCTTGACGTACAACTCTCAGCACGGTTTCTTCTGAGGCGAGTGAAAATCCCTCAGAGCTTTGTTTTTTTCAGATCTAAATCTTGACGAAGCAGAATCCTCTGAAATTCATGCCCCAGAGCCACCGCCAGTTTGATAATGATCCTGTTTCCGGAAATGCTACAAAGCTGCTCCCTCTTGGATCTTAAAACCAAACCCAACACAGCACCCCAAGCTCTAAGACCCCAAAGCTAGGGGAACGCTTGGGGTAGCAACCAGAGGACGTGATGCGGCGCTGAATGGCTCCTGGGACTGGAAAGGGAATGCTGCAAAAGGTAAAAAAGAAGTGCTGAAGCAAGCATGTAACAGGAAACGAGTCAGCCCTGGTAGGCGATGATGAGTGCCGTGTGGGAGGGACTGCACAATTACATTTTTTGTGCTGTGAGAACCAACACGAAATTACAAGCCTGGCAAAACATCAGTGATCAGAAGCAGGCTCCGCAGGCTGAGCCCTCCTGGGGAAGTGGGGGGCGAGGGGAACTGCGTGTCTAAACACCCCGCTCTCCCCCTGCCTGCACGCCCCCCTTCCCCTTGCCCTTCCCCCTGACCCGGCCACGCTGCTTCTCGCAGAGCAGATGGCATCTCTGTGGGAGCGTATCAGTGATCCCCCCCCGGGATCCCGGGGGCTGGCTGTTGAGAAGCCAGAGTCCTTCGTCCCGTCCGCTGACGGCTGGCCCGGGGAACGGCAGGTCAAGAGCAAGAACAAAGCCCTGGACGTTACAGCCCACACTAGAGTCAGCTGCGAACAGGAGAGATCTGATTAGCTGGTGAGCTGCGAGCCAGGGCTCTGCAAAAGGACTGGGGAGAGCCTGGAAGGGGGCAAAAATTCCCTGCTCATTTCTAGGAAATCAAAACAAGAAGCATCACTCGTTTTTAGGCAGGGCAGGAAGGAGGTATTTTGAAGTGTTAAGGAGGCAAAAATGATCTGAGAGTTTACAAACACGTACTAGCGCTCCTAAAATAGCTCTGACTTGTCTGGAAGGCATCAGAAAGATCCTTATTGTTTCATGTGTGCTTGGAGCAGCACTGCTGCAAGTGCTGCCAGTGTATGCAGTAGAAACACAGCCTGGAAAATAACTCTGCTCTTTTTTTTTTTTTTTTTTTTTTTTTTTTTTATTAAGGCAATTTTAAATTTGTATCAGCTGCTACTGCTTAGAATAGCAACAACTCTTCCCCAGCAACTCTGTGGAGCACTCGGCACTCTCCACAAAAATGCCATGTGCTTGGCCAAAACTCCACATAGCTGTGAACCAGATCAGTGTAAGGGGAGCAGGACTGCATGGGAAATCTTGTGCTGGAGGCGATGGGAAGTTTCTCTCTGCTCTGTAGAATACCAGGACTTTTCAGTCTTGCCTTACAGGACTGACACAAGCGTCATCACGGATGGAAGGAAACAAGGCTGAATGCCTGACACTGGCAGGAAAGGGAAGGTGTTGCAACAGCAAGAGCAGAAAGAAGCAAGCCCCAGCGCTGCAGGCTGCGATGCAGCCCGCCAGTGTAGTCTTTAAAACGGGCGTCACTTTAACAGGCATGTTTTTCCCCTTTGATTACTCACTTCCTCTAAAAGCAAGAGGAGCCAAATGCTCATTACAAGCCAAGGACTTTTTTTGTATTATTTAATGGCAGTGTATAGCTGCTAGTCACACACTTTAAATCATTAGTGGCATGACCATCTCCTTCCTTCCTGACGATTGCTGAGAAATGGCAGTGCAGACAACGAACCGCTTTTTATTTACCTCTCATAAATCAGGAACAGTCAGGCCTCCTTTGTTCAAACCAAAAAGAAAATAAACCAGTCAGTAAAACGTTACCACCAGGCTCAGTAATACCCACACAGGTTCAGGAATCCTGCACTCTAGCCTGCTGGGGCTCAAAGCATCCCCATCTGTTTCCTTTCAAAATATTTAATCGGAGACAAAAGTGACAGTGGGGGAAGGGAGTAGGAGATCAAGCAAGGCTGGAGAAAACCACCTCTTCCCCACGCCAACAATGAGCTCTGTACTAACACTACGCCAAGAGAAGGATGACTGCTGAGGAGTGACCAGAGGCTTTAATCTTCAGATTTTGGAAGGCAAAACATCTCCTTTCTCCCACAGGAGCTGCCAGTCTGGAGCACTCCCCTCCCCTCCACTGGCCAGGCTCTCCTCCTGTGTCAAAATTCCCACTGAAGCAGTAGTCAGCTAGATAAACAGAGCAGTCCCCAGATGCATCCCCTTGGAGGCTGAAGTAATAGGTCATGGGAAACAAGCAGAGGCAACCATTTCCTCCTGATACTGTGGTCTCCACCAAGCAATGCTCAAACTGCAGTTTAACTAAACAAACCAGGACTGAATCCCACTTGAAGAAAAATTCCAGTGGCACATCAGAAACCATGGTTCTTCCTCAGTAAATTAAAGGTCCTAGGCTCACCCTGGCTGCCCACCTGGCTTGGAAGTGAAATATAAATTGAGAGCATGCTGCTTGGCCAAAAGTGCAGCTCTCCCTAGAACAAGCTACCATTTAAGAGAGAGTCAAAAAAATATTAGTGGAAGTAGGAAGACCTTTCTACAAGATGCCTGTGATTACAGCTCTTTGGGTGTCTCTGTTAAGGAATTCTGTAGCTCTAAAGGACTCGAGCCTGACCCTGAGGTGAGGGGAAGGAAGTATTGTCATTGCCCGGGAGTATGGGAAGGATGGGTGACTTCTTCATACTTGTCCCATGAGATGAAGCCAGGCAAACAAAATTCAGATCTCTGGACCATCAGCAATGCAGGATAAAAGCCAAACTATGTCTCTCTTTCCAGCCACTTCCACAATACAAGTGATTGCTGCTGTGGAAGAAAGGCAGGAGGGACCGATGGCTATGTTCCCTCTCCCTACCTGTCCCAGTGTTACACTTTTCTTCGCTCAAAGTTTTCCCACCCAAAATCCAATAATTTTTGTTGCCTTAAAAAAGTCTGATCTTCTCCTCAACATCAGTCAGGCAGGTTTTCACGGCTTTCTAACATGTGAAGAGGGCAAAACTATTCTGAGAGACTTAAACCAGGAAGCAAACAGGTCATCAGAGGATTTCCAAGGGATCGGGAGCCTGAAGAGATCTGGCCAGAAGGAGGTCACATACTTGTCTATTAAACCAAATAATCAGTCATGTCAAACTATACTTTGGGTGGTTTCCAAAGGGAACAAAAGACATGGCAGTAAACCAGACATAAACAGAGATAATGCAGGACACTGTTTCAAAGCCGTTTTGCAGACTGGATCTGGCTGCCTTGTTCAAGGAAAACTCTTCTCGTTTTACACAGGGGAAGGGCAGGCAGGCAGCCTTCTGTCTGCCGTAGCCTGCAGACAGTCTTGGTGCTCTGGAGAGAATGACACGAGGCTATTTTTTTCTAGCCAGGAGCGATTCCCACCCTCAGGCTGAAATCAGTAGTGGTTAACTCTCTGCAGGAGCACCTACCACGGGTTGTTCAGGGCCCCCCCCCCCCCCCCCCCCCCCCCAAAATAATCAAGCCTCGCCGTCCAAATGTGAAAAAGGCAACTTTTCAGGTGGACACGGGCTGTGGCCCACATCCCTGGGACTGGGTTCTGCTGCCAGCAGCGCCGAGGGGTGCGAACGGCGTGAGAGCTGCTGCTCCCAGGCCAGGAGAAGGCATGCTGGAAACGCTCTGGCTCCTTCTGTCAACACGAGAAAGTTGCAGGAAGAGGTTAGCTCTTTCCCAAGAATTAATGGCAAAATCCATGCTGAAACAGGGACTTCTGGTCAAGAGAAAAAACTCACAGCAGGAAGGGGTAAATGCAGGTTACGAGGTATTTAACCAACCTCTGCTTTCCGATGACATACAACAGGGTTTAATGGGACACTCCTTGGCTTTGGCACTGAAATGGACAAAGCGGTATTTACCGACACATATTGAGCAAGCACTACCAATGTACTGCCAACAGAAAGAGAACAAAACTGCGGCTCTGCAAACTTGGACCAACATCTGACAACTAAACATGACTTATAAAGAATGACTAAGTACAAAGAGCCTGTGTCATGGCTCAGGCTGAACATACACACACACACACGCTTTTTTAAAAAAGCTACAATACTCTCTGATACATTTTTATAGTGTATCGGTGGTCGGCTGTGCCCAGCACTCGGTGTGGCACTGGAAAATGGATTTCCTATGAAAGTAACTGTTTAAGTTCTCAAGGAAGACACGGTGTCCAGAGCGACAGCTCCATTGCACAGAGACACAATCCTTTGACCCGTCTGAAATAAAATAAGTCTAGCACAGCAATGTTGAAAGCAGCGAGTAAATCCTAGAAGGCACACTATGAGAGAAATAGCTTATATAGGCTTTTCTGGATTACTCCATTTAGGCTTTCAAGGCTGGTACGTAAAGTATCCTCTTTGTTATGGCACCACGAGGATCTTGTTATCATCACTTCACCCACCGGTGCTCTCACTCATCATCTTTGTTTCGTTTTCATCAGTTTTTAAAGGGAGGACAACCAAATGAGGACATGACTTCAGCAGTGAAATTATGGGCTTAGGAGTTTATATGAGTTCAGGATTTACTGAAAGCAACCCCAAAGCATACGAGAGAGAGATTTTTAAAGCCAGGTGCCCCTCTTCCCCTGTCACAAGAATGATGCGCAGTGCTACGCCTGCGGCTGTATCTACCTTGTCTGGCAGTATATTCGTTGTCTTCAATCAGTCTGGCCAACCCGAAGTCAGCAATCTTGCATATTAGGCCATTCCCCACCAGAATGTTTGCAGACCGTAAATCTCTGTGTATGTAATTCATTCGCTCAATGTATGCCATTCCTGCAGCCACCTGTGAGGAGCATGAAACACAATTGGAGCATTTTAAAATGAACTCAGGCATAAACAGGCTATAAAACATATACACCTAAGCACTCAGTACTCCGAAGACAGACCTGGGCTGCCATGTCCACCAAATTCGGTAACTTCAAAGCTCTTCCTTCTCCATCTTTTAAGAAATCTAGCAGGCTCCCTGCAAATGCGAAGGTGACACAACAGAGAGATGTTAGGGAAACAGTGGCTATTCATCAGGATGGAGGTGCAGCAATATGTGCAATATTAAAGACAGCAGTGTTCTGAGTTCAAGTTTCAAAAAAAAATTCTCCTTCGAATTTTCCTATTATACTTGTTTCACTTTTCTTTAAGGTTGGCTTGCAGAAGAATACGTTAGTAGTCCAAACAGAGTTGCAGGGAAAAGAAACAACACTGTTTTGAATTTCCCTGACCATTGCTGAGAAAACTGATCTTTCTTAACTTTTCCAGTGCTCTTTGAAACTACATACCTGCTGCTCTCTAAAGGCCTCAGCTAGCTGCAAAGCATCAGCTCGGTTCCAAGCCACACAAGCTATGGAAAAAGTCAGATGCCAGCTCAACCTGCTCCAAAAGAAAGGTCAGCCTGGAGCCTGGTAAGCCCAGAGGGACTAGCATTAACAAAGGCTAATTTTCCTCAGAAATTAGGAGTGCTCCTTCTCTAGGCAGCCCATAACTACATGTAGCATGAACCATTAATTTTAGAAGACCACTATGCAAAACTAGAGAAGAAAAAGCAGAGATCAAATAAAAGCAATTTTAGCAAAAGCAATAAGGACATAGCTCCCCTGTGCAAGGGAAAGCAAGGAAGTTCCCTGTAGCTTTTAAAAAAAAGCCTAGGACCCTAAAGCTCCCTTCCCAATCTTGTATTCAGAGAAGTGTGGCAGTCTCCTTTAAATAAGGTCACTGAATTGGTTTAATAAATAAGGGGAAAAGACAGATGATTAGGCGTTTCTCCCTTGATAAATTGTCAGCCTCAAGCTCAGATCCAAAGATGTAAAATGTTACAGTAAAAACTAGTAAAGTAAGCCAAAATAAACCACGTACTTCAGAAGGATTTTGAGAAGTCTTTTTTTTTTTTTTTTTTTTTTTTTTAAAGGGGAAAAAGCACATGCTTGTCACTGAGACATATG
Source organism: Tyto alba (assembly GCF_018691265.1). Taxonomy (NCBI): domain Eukaryota; kingdom Metazoa; phylum Chordata; class Aves; order Strigiformes; family Tytonidae; genus Tyto; species Tyto alba. Next base: position 40,778,913 of record NW_024881296.1, on the reverse strand, counting down.
ATTAAAGTGTGAGTTAGTCAGGGCTTGGATGCCTCTGAGGGGGGAGGTGGGCAGACACCTGCCAGGAAAATAAAAATCAACTCCAAATAGACTGAAAAAATGCACTTAAAATTTCAGAGTGTATCCTCCAATGTACAATGAAACTTCCCTGTGAGAACTTATGTTTCTTATTTGGTTCATTTGCTTTTCCAAAACAAGCAGATTTTTTGCTCTGCTCTCAGCACCCCTGCTGGAGATCTGACAGAGTGAAAAGTTTTCCTTTTCTCCTTTTACTACATTGTTACCAGTTAGGTAGCTTAAAAAAAAAAAAAAAAAAAAAAAAAAATCGAAGGGAGAAGGGGAACGGGAAGAGGAAAGAGGAGGGAAAGAACCATATCTGCAAATCACACATTAAAATGATAAATGGGGTGGGCTGAAAATTAAGCTGTGATCTGAGAGAGAGGTGCATGTGACAGAAATCAGGATTGCCAAGAGAAGAAACAGAAATCTTAAGGCTGACAAGTAAACACTGAAGGAAGATGCCACATGAACTCTCTGGCGCCAGGAGAAGTTAAGATCTTGGGAGCCAGCATATAATTTCATTCAAACCTAGAGAATGCAGATCGCCACTTGTCAGGGAAGTTCAGATGCTGATGCAGTTGGAACCACTTAGGCTGCACCAACTCCTCCCTCCCCCACCTAGTGCGAATTTTCTTTGCACATCTGGTGGATTTCAGGTTTTGGGCCCAGTTCAGAGCTGAATTCATAATTCTTCTGAAGCCAGAGGTGAATTTAGCTTCCCGTTCCCTCTCTCCTTCCTCACATGCTGTTCATGCATCACACTGCACCTCCCTCTGTATCCCCAAGGAGCATCAGTAAAGGTAAAATATCGTTATCAAGGGCAGCAGCTCTGGCTTCACCTTTGCTCATGTACTCCGTGACAATATAGATAGGTTCTTCAGACACCACAGCATAAAGTTGGACCAATTTGTCATGTTTTAGTTTCTTCATGATTTGAGCTTCCTCTAAGAAGGATTCTGGAGACATAGTGCCAGGCTTCAGGGTCTTGATAGCCACTTTAGTATTTCCATTCCATGTACCTACAAGCACAGATACTTAGTTAGATAAAACATCCTCTGCTCCTTTTTCTGCCTGATGACTAATGTAACCAAGGTATAAACTAGCAAGGACGCTTAATGTAATAATTTTTTTTAAAGTGTGGTTTCCCCATGTTGCCTTATCATCATATTCCTCCCACGCCTCCCTCATATTTTAGGTTTTTTCTATTATACTGAAAGATAATACTCCCGTTGGCACTAGGGCCCAATTGCCATAGTCCTGCTCAGACAATGCTTTCACTGATGTTCACAGACACCTTCTCTGAGTAAGAAACATGGGACTGCTGAAACCCGTCTTCATGTCTTTCCTTGCTAACAAGTCAGTGCTACAGAAAACAACACAGCTCCAGTCAGAGGTTTGGATAACAAAACGGGTTAAACCCAGAACTTTTCATTTGCAAGACATTTTAACATTTTGGCTTTGTTCGGAGTCAGAGGAAAAAAAATATTCTGAAAAAAAAGTTCCCAAGAAACAAATTCTGAATCTATTTCATTTTAGAAACACGGGCGTGTTTCCAGACCGAAATGCGACTTTTTTCCTTCCCCTCCTCATGCCCAGAAGCCTAGCAGCTGCTGACCGAATGTGAGGCTGTTCCTGTCCACTTTGTCTTGTTCTTTACTTGCGGTCAGCCCTGAAAGGGACAGGTCGCACCATTTTCCAGCCATCACCCACCGAGCCCCCCGTAACACCTGAAAGCCTGCCCAAGGACCTGGGGAGAGCCGGAGAGGCTGGCTCGGGGTGCCCCACCAGACGTGGGGTTTCGCTCAGGTGTTTGCAAGGGGGAGAAGCAGGACCGGAAAGAAAAAAAAAACCCAAAACACCTACCTATGTTAACAGGTTTTTTGGGGTTTGGGAGACTGGGGAGGGGAAAGGAAGGAAAATGAAAAAGGACAGAAATATCGCTTTCCTAGTGCTTTCTGGTTGTCCAGACTTGCCAGAACCCTGCTCCAGGGCCAGGGCTGAAATGGCTTTGAACGGGACCTGCGATCTGTTGACAGGGAGCTGCTGTGTGGCAAGGCAGAGCAATACTAAATGACTTCAGGAATTAGCCACGTTGGGTAAAAATTACTTCTCTGCACTTACGCGTGAGGATAGTAGAAGGGCCTATGAAGTACACAGAGACTTGGGCCTCAGATCTCGTTTCTACAAATTCGGGCATCATCAAAAAAAGGTAACGTGCCTCGCATAAGCCCGGTCTGACTTTGCTAAAAGCACGCTAACCGTTGCCGGGGGGTCAGCTGCTGCACGGGGACCGGGGTTAAGCCGAAATAACTTCCCCACGAGCTTCTGCCGCCGGGCCGGGCCCCCCACGTCCCCCCTCTTACGGGGCAGCCCCCCGCCGCAGCACAGGGGCTGTCTGGGGGGGCGCCTGGCAGCCAGCAGACTTCCCTCTGAATTCCTCCCAGACGGAGGTAGCCACTACTTAACGCACTCTTTATTCATTTTTACTGTGTTAATCCATTCCCATTCGGTAGTGCTTCAGGGCTGTTGAAGCATTTTTTTACTATACATTACTAGAAGAAACATAATGTCATAATTGTAACAGTAATTCTTGCATTTTCCACAGACATTTGGTACTGGTACTTGGCACTTTATTTCTCACAGCGGATTTATTTATTTATTTCTAAATTGCATTTGCGCTCTCTTAGCTTCCTGTATCAGTTTAAGATCTATGGCACACAAAGCTGACCACTAAATATTAACATCAACTTGAAACTCTCACATGCATTCAAGATGGAGAACAAGAAGGTGAAACTGCAGTTATTTGGGGATGCTAATGGAAAACATAGGTAGCTTTCTTTGCAACAGGTCAGCTGTAATTCTGTGAAATTCTATAAATTTCTATATTTCTAGTCTATAAATTCTATAAATTTCACAGACTTGCTGCCGTGCTCCTTGCTGTAGTCTTGCAACGGAAAACAGCTGCAAGAACCCAGGAGAGCCAGCTGGTTATTTTGGTTGTACATACTTTTGTGTCACTGAAACAAAAAGAGCAGCCAAACTGCTCCACCAATTTTTTCTGGAGGAGCAACATACAGTGATTCTTTATTTGAGCTGGTCATTTTAAAGAGGTTACACAGAATGCAACTTGGCACAAAAACTGAGCCCACTTCTCATTAAATGGCCACTATATTGTGTTTCAATGATACGACCGTACTAAGATTTATGTACATTTTAAATCGCTATTGTTTCATAGTCATTAAAAGAATGAGGCCCATAGAGGGGGGCAGTAAGTAAAGCTGGCAAATGTGCAGAAAACAATGCCAGTGCATTTGGAAAATGTCAATATTTTTGGACTTCAAAGTGGGGGTTCAGTTGGGCTGGGCAAGTCTTGCTTCTATTGTCCCTGGTCTCTGCATTGAGTTACGGGGTTCTGCTGCAGATAAAAATTTCAAAATAGACTTAAAGAAGTGGATGCATGGGAAAGCTAGCTTGAGAAATATCAGCTTGCTGATACTTGCCGTTATTTTTAAACTGGGAGAGTGGATGGAAGCATTTTCAGGGTCTGATACCATCAGTGCTAAAACACACGGGGAAAGAAAAATGTCTACTTACCAGATTAATTTCTGGTTAGCCATTCTCCTTTACAAGTTTAGCATCATTCCTATTTTAATATCTAGAAATCGTGTATTCACCCAAATAAACCCAATGCAATTAATGAAGTTTAATGCCCTAACCTCTCATACCAGTGTGTGCAAGTGAAAGGAAGTGTCCCCATGGATTACTGTATCTAGGTCTGACTCTTTTAGGCAATGTAGACGAACATTTCATACGATTCTGATCTTTTAGCTTTAAGATCTCTACTTGAAATGCGTATTTCTGCCAAGAGGGCCTTAAAAGATCCATCCAAAGCAAAATATATTCTCTGCCTTACCACGCCACACTTCAGCGAAACACCCCTGACCAAGCTTCTGTTCCAGAAATAATGAATCACGTGCAACTTCCCATGCATCTTTAGCCAATCCAACAGTTTGTGGGGTATTATTCGTAGCAATCACAGTTAAGTTAAAACACAAACCATCAGCTTTCTCTATAGGAGAGGAAATTAATAAAAAAAACACACTTATAATCCAAAATTACGCATGCGTTGAAAAAGATGGAAGGTGATTTGGCTCTCAGTGCTGCATTGAAGTCCATTTGCAAACACTGATGTTTGGATACTGAAGGTAAGGACTTTTTTGTTAGCTTGCAGAAAAAGGCTCCTCGGTATAATTAACAGATTACTGTGCAAGCCTTGGTTTATTTAAGACAGTGGTAATTTGTCAAAATCAAAACCTTCCAAGGAAACACAGAATTTCAGTTTGCTTTTGCCATCAATTACAGGGAAAGTTGAAGATTAAAGACTTTCAGAGTCAAAGATACGATTCCAAAGACGTTTTTCCTAGCAGTCCGAGCTTTGCTCTTTTTTTCTTGTGGGTCAGTGTCCTACATTTTCACCTTCCATCTTGTAATCCCCACACAGAGAGCTATTTTAGAATAATTATTTTGCTCCATACCCATCCATACTTCCCCAAACTGCCCATTTCCCAGTCTCTTGATCAACTGTAGGGATTCTCGTGGAATTTCCCAGACATCTTTGGTTTTGACAGACAGATCAGTAAGCCTTGGCATTCCTTTATGACAGGGGACTACTAAGCGGCAGCAAAGGCCTGCAGCTCTCTCTGATGGAGCCAGAAGTGAAGCCAACAGCAAAGGAGAGGAAAGAAAAAAAAGTGTGACATGAAACAAAAACAGTAAGCATAAAAACAATGCTACTCACAACAGCTGTTAGTTGCATACCACAAAGCATCCTGGAAGATTAGAAATTGAACACTGAAACATATTCATTTGAGACAGAACAGGAAATATTTTAGTGTCTGCTTCCACAGCCTGAAATGGAAGGTGACCGCCAGTGGCTTCTCTTGTGGACTCAGGATTTCCCTTTTCCCTCAATGCTGCATTAAGATAATTCCACAGCTAACTGGCATACTACAGTACAGTATAACCTTTTAAAAATCATCTCTAAGTCACAAACTGGATTGTGTTCCGTACTGACTAAGAGAAACACAGAGAAGATTCACTTTTTCTGAAAATCACAGCAATGAAATTTTGGCGGACTTCTTGGCTGATTTTTTTCTAGGTATCCTGGGAGAAGGTGTTTTCTATACTCTACTCTGCGGAAGGGTGTTTTTGTAGGTGTCCTGTAAAAGCCTTCTTCTGCCATTCTTTACAGTGCAAATCTTTATTAGCATATGCAGCCAGCCCTACATCGTTCGGGGCAGATTCATTATACTTGTCTCCCGCAAAGCTTCACAGAAGGCTGAACTGTGACAAAACTCGTAAGATATTTTAGTAGGAGTAAGCCCATTAATATATATAGATACACACACATTGTTGTGTAGTATACTATATCGCACAGAGCAGACTACAATCTAAAGCTTGCACAGTGACTTGTATCTTGAAACAGGTGCCGCGGAGCCAAACAAGGTGGGGAACTGCAGTTGTATTTCAGACTCAAACATAATCTTTATTCTCCTGTGCAGGATTTTTTTTCTGGGCAGGTGAACAGTTTGCTTCAGCATCACGAGGTGGGTAAGCACTGAAGCCCCCTGCAACACCAAGCTCTACCTCCTCAGCACAAATGTCGTGGGAGGGTGGGGAAGTCCCTACAGCCACTCTGATATGGACCTCATTGTGTCTCCTGTAGCAAGGCAACAAAAACCACAAACCAGTGAAGATTAGCCGACCAGTTGGCATGTCTTATTCCAAGATAATTCTAATGGGAACATTAGGACAGGGGCTATTCCACATATGGGTTCTATCTGGAAAGCTTCCTTAAGAGTTTGGACAGCTGCAGAAAGAAACTAGAGGTTATTAAGACCTCCTTGTTTTCTTTAACTGAAAAAAAAAAAAAAAAAAAACCAAAAAAGGCTTGGCATGTTGGTGCTCCAGTTAAGCCTCGGCTGCACGCACGGGAGCTTACGCTCGAGAGGCTGGCTGTTAGGGTGCTTCCACTTCAGACGTGCTGTCACTGGACTCTGACATCAGGACGCCCTGGAAATCTCAGTATTTTTCATTTGCAAAACCCATCTGCGAAAGCCCAGAGACCGCCGTTAGCTTCCTTATCCAGGCAGGAAGGGGCTGGGATAAGAGGGAGGCCTGGGAAGGCACACGCGTGGTGCTTGCAGCTCCTGCCCTGGGACTGCTCGCGGAGCCCCCGCTGCCCACCCGGGCGGGAGGGCTCCTCCAGCCTGGGCAGCCGTGGGGTGGGCGGGGGGCCGTACCTGTCCCGCTCCGCGGGCACCGACCCACAGCCTCGGGGGTGGCTCCTTAGGGACCGTGCTCATCTTTGTGGAGTCGCCTGGGCACCTCTGAGCTCCCCCCAGGAGTGAGCCTAGGTGGCCGGGCAGGGGCCCCGGGGCAGCCCTCGTGCTTCCAGCCGGCTGGGGCTGGCAGAGGACGAGGGCTCCTGTGCCCGCCCGAGCCTGGGAGACCACCGGTGCAGCCTGGGGCGTGTGGGTCCGGACCATGCCCTGCGGAGCCACCCTGCCCGGGTGGCACTGGCTATGCCCCCGCGCTGCTCAGAAACGGCTCCTTCCCCGTCTCTTCCATTCTGCATCCGTGCATGGAAAAGAGACCACCCGAATAATTTGACCAAAGAAAACTAAAAGTTGACATATACCAGCCGGGCTGAAAATTATCTTCCTTAGATGTGAGCTTTTACACACTATTTAGCTTAGTTCAGTGTAGAGCCTCCAGAAAAAAAAAACTAGAAATTCTCCCAGGCAGCATACAACCATCAGGAATTGGGCGGAGAAGACAGCCAGATGTCCAGAATGAATAGCGTAAGAATACAGCAGACAGAATACAAAGAATACAGAAAAAAACACCCCACAGAGAAGTTGATTTCCCAAGTAAAAATTATGGAAAGTTTTTGAGCAGTGAGCATTTGGGGTCATCTGTTAATATCACGAAAAGCTGAAGTAAGGGAAAAATAAAAAGCGAAATACAAATTGCTGCTTAAAATTGACTGTGTGGAGAAGTAGTCTTCTACATAAGAACTGTTTGTCCTATGCAGAGGCTTGGGGGCCTCTGAAGTTGTTGCACACCAATCGCCAGTGACAACGGGATGTGCTTTTGGGTTGAATAGTACATGCCACATTTAATCACAGAAATATTAACACCCCCCCACCCCCCCAAAAGGTGGACACAAACAGTGTGCATAAAGAAACACACACCTTGCCATATTTATTTTTTAAATTAGACCGGTTATAATTTAAATATTAATACTTTGCACACTGAATACAAATCCAGTGGGAAAATTTGAGTCAGGTAATATATGCAAACCTTTTGGTCATTGCTTTAGGTGACTGAATTCCACAATGCAATTCCCTGTTTGCTTTATTAGCAATCGTGTGCTGCAAAACAGTACATACTAGCGCTCGCTTATGCACAGGGAATACACAGTTTGAGATCTGCAAGTCAAATTCAGTAATTCTGTTTGCTTAGCGGAGGGAGAGCAGGCAAAACCTTTAGCTCAGTGGAGTGCTAGCTTTTAAAAGCTCTGACACTGTACACTGCGAGCTGCACTCAAAGCCATTTATAACTGTAATGGGAAAGGGATAATGGAAGAAGCATTACAACAAGCAAGAGTCATAGCTCAAATGACTCTTTAGGGCGTCTTACACATATATCAGCTCAGCAGCAAACACTTTTGTTTTAAAATACTTCAGAGTGCTGTGTATTATCTGAAAAATTACCTGAATAATGCTGAACCAGCTGCTGAAGAGTTTCAAACTGTGCCCGAGTTGTGATATAATATCCACCATTGTCAAGTTTACGAATCTTATAATGTTTGACATGATCTCCTTTCATATCATCCCAGTCACGAATAGACAGGGAATAGGCACCTGTTCCAAGCAAAGGAGAAATAAAAAACTGTAAGTCGCTTTTAGACACAAAGATTTTGGTTTGCTGGTCAGTTCTTATAAAGTGAAAGGGAAACTGCTTCCAAAGAAATGCTTACTGTACCTTGAAAAAGAACAAATGAATCTAACACAACAAAGTAAGTGCCACAGAAATCTTACGATGTTCACACCATGTCCCTCTCAAACTAGTCTAGAAAGAAATCGGGACTTCTCTCTAAATGAAAACTCACATTTTAACATTTACTGTTTCAGGTTGTTAAATTGACTTTTCCTATTCTAAGTGTCAGGTTACACTGCAAATACTATACTTCAGATAAATGCCAGCGGGAAGTAAATATCAAGATTTTCGTAGGAATCACTGGAGATAATGACTTTATAGATGCGCAGTGCTGTTACCCAGATGGATCCCAAACTTCGTTAAAAACACTAAACCACCAGATCTCAGCATATTTTGTGTATCACAGGTTTTGGAAGGTGGTACTACACCAAGACCGCACCGAGAGATCCGCAAGAACCGCGTGTTTCACTTTCCAAGCCCATGCTGGAGCTTTACAGCTTACTGGTGGGATTCAGACGCCCAAACACCGGGGCCCGAGTGCCGCGGTGAGACGTCCCGGGACATCCAGCTTGGCCGCTTTCCCACCGGTTGTCACGCTCTCCTGGTCCCCGTGGGGGCCCTGCAGGCATTTCAACCGGCTCGGGGAGCTCACGGCCCAGGCAGAGGAGCCTCCGGTTGCGGGGCTGGGTTCAGTTCCCAGTGCAGCAGTGGCTGAACGCAGGTGGGCTACAGGCTCGAGGTAGATGCCCACGCATGAGCTTCTGGCGCTACCAGGGCAGCGGAATCCCGGCCCAGTGCCCATCAGTGTTAGAAACCACCCACCAGTAGCTATCGGCAGCGGCGTGCAGGTGGTAGCACCAGGTGTCTGCAGTCACGGGCAGCTCAACTGAGCCCCAGCTCCCTGCTGACCGTAAAGGGAGCCTGGCCACCCGCACGGGGACCTGCGCGTTCAGGTCCCTCAGCCCGCAGCACGTACAGCGAGAACCACGCGTTGGCTCCCCACTAAAGCAAAGCCGCGTTCCTCGGCACGGTGCAGCTGCTGAGCAGAAGCACGGGCATTTCAAAAGGCACCGGAGGCGACGAGGCTTCGCTCACGGCTCAGGCGAATATCGCGTTCGCTTACAAGTGATTCAGGCGTTAGAAGGAAAAAAACCTGGAGGCAGCGGGCAGCTGCCGAGACCTCAGAAAGGTCCTTCCTTCTGGAGCCTGGCTGCTTTCACGGGTAACCACATCAGCTGAGGGCGGGAAAGGAAAACTGCCAGCAGACAGTTCCAGACAACGTGAAAGGTGGAGCGATTTCCTACAGCAAACAGCACCAACTGCTGCTCATCCCAAGTCAGGGTACTTTTCAACACACCCTGGCAGGTTCCCATCCTCCAGAACCACCCCCAGCTAAGTGAAATGGCTGAATGAACTCCCGCGGTTGAGATTCCCGGTGTAAGATGTCTCTCCCAGACGTCTCCCCAGGGAGAAGTTTCCCCCACCACGTTACCCTGCAACAGGTCTCACTGGCGGGTGGCTCACGGCTGAGGGAGCTGCAGTGAACAAAACATCTCCGCCCTGACTCCAAGGACTTCTCAAATTCCCTGTTGTTCGTCCTCCAACTTGGAGGAAACGAGCCAGCACTTACACAGGTGATTCTGGTTTATGTGAATGGGAGACACCCTGAGAGGAGTGACAAGGTTTTTATTTCTAAGAGTAGAAAAACGCTGTTTGTTTAGGGCGTTTTTCTGAGGAGGGTCTCCCACTGAGTACGTACATCCCTCTCAGCTAGGAGCTCAAAGCTTTTTGGGGATTCGCGAGCGCATCTCGTGCACGCTTGGTACCACCACTCCGGGCTGTACACGGTCAGCCTACTCTCAGAATTTTCCAGGCAGTGTTCTCCACCTCCCCATTTGTGAGTTTTGATCCACTGGCAGCAGCTGTATTTTCTTTAGTCACGCTCCCTGCCTATCTGGTCACTATTTTAGAGCCTTTAGGAAAATGTAAACAATCTGTGGCTCCGGGTCTGCAATCAGAGCTGCGTGGGTGGCCCTCTGTGGACCCCCGCTGACCTCAGATCAAGTTGCAGGACTGGAGCTTTAGTTCAAATCTGGACAAAAACAAGAGCCAAGATGGATTTCATTATTCATTTATTTAGGCTGTTGGTTATTTATACTATTCGTTATTATCTGATGATAATTTAAAATATAAGAGATATACATAATAAAAATTTGGATAGAAATACAACATTACAATATATCATACTAATGAATTTTTTAAAAAAACAAACCTAAAACCAGACAGTCTTGGAGGGTGGAGATTGAAACCAGGTGAAGGATTATATAGACAAGAGCTGATGAAGTACCTGGGTAGTCAGGCATTGAAAAAATGAAAAGCCAGCTCCATATGATTTATTTTGGAAGTAAGGAGAGAAGGCAACCATGATCAAGGGAGGTTAAATTCATGCTGAAGTCATCCATGATGATACTTTTAACATGATCCTGATTAATTTTATTATTGTTATTATTTAAAGCAGAAGGGACAATTCTAGGTCACAAAACAATTCCTGCCTCAAGCCCAACATGGCTAGTTGGAGTAAGGTGTTTTGAGAAGACTTACGGGAAAAGGCACCATTCGAGCCCTCCCAGATGACTTTTTTCTCTCTCACGAACAAGCTCCCTCTGTTTTCCTCTAACAACATACTGAAACACCACAAGGATGAGAAGGGAAATAGGCATTTTTGACAAAAACCAAGCATGTTTGGTTTTCTCTAATGGCTTTGATGCAAACTTAGCCTGAAGATGTAGAAAGCCTTAAGTTCAAATGCAGAGAAATTAAGCTTGCTCCTGTAAGTCCATCCATGATGGATTGCTTCATTTCCCCAATGCTTTTGTGTCTCAAAAGAAGCTCTAAAAAAAAGCCTTGACTTAGCTAAGTAAACAGCTCTGCAAAACATATGCCCTATCACTGTATAAAAAATGGTCAAAACAGACTACACTGATTTGGAGAAATGGTGTTGTGCTTGTTTTTAGGATCTACGGGTGCCTATAGGAGTGATTTTTTTAAACTCGGCACAGAATGGAATGAAGTCCTGCTCCTCACACACATCACAACAACTGTTGGTGAAAACGAACAGGTGGAGGCTATTTGCAGAAAAAAAGAGCAAGTCAGAGCCTGCCGTGCTCCTGGTGAGAATGCCTCAGTGCCACGTAAGGTATGGTGAGGCTGGGGGGTGACCAGGCGGGAAATTAGCGGTCTGAAACAGCGCATCTGCTCAGATTTTGCCTCGGAAAACCGTCTTCAGAGATATGGGCAGCAAAGGAAGAATCCAGTGACTGCAGGAGTCCCAAATGTAAACCTTACAATTCCAGATGTCAGAAAGCAACATCTGAAGATAGGTCAGGTGGAGGGGAGTGGGGAGTGGTGCTTCTCTTCTCTAAATCCCTTTGCCAGCCACGGTTCTAACCACTGTACGTGCTAACTCCAGCTGACAGTGTGCTCTGATCAAAGTGCTGACAAGTCAGTGATTTAATTACATGGACCATCATTAGACTTCAGAACTTACATGGAATTAATGCTAGTGACTTACGCTCCCCACAGCTATTGTTTTGGATTGCCGGTTAACTGAGAAATGGCCAGGTTTGCTTTCACTTAGTTGCACGTTTTCTCCTCGATAGCTGTATGAGTTAGAGAGATCTTTTCATACGTGCAAAGCTTTGAAGACGATGTTGACAGGGCTCACGAACAAAATGTAAAAACAAAGAGCACCCACCAAGAAAACCAGAACTCCTCCGATATTTTTAGAGGGAAGGAGGAGAATACATCCTTCCACTTGACTTCAGCAGAATGGATACAGTTGAATACTGTATGAATATATCAATTAGAAATGTTTTTCAAGTCTTTTCACTGTTAATCTATTAATTTAAAACTGCTACATTTCCCCCACACACCCCAGGGATCCAGCATTTCAAAGGGGAAAGGCCAAAAAAGTTCCCTAAAATAGTAACCACTACCTCCCCCCCCCTCAAAATCTTATCTTACATCTTCCAGGTGAGGAGATTAAAATAATCTGCTTGTTCAGAAGGCAGCAGCAATTTTCACCAAACTAGACTGGAGATTCTGTGCACACTCAGGTAGCTGGCTGTGCCTGGACAGGGACACCAGGAGGTCTGCCTCCTGTAGCCCCGTAGCTGTTGTCCCGAGGGGCCGCTCTCCTCCCGGCCCCACTGCAGTTGCAGCACCCTCAACACACGCCTTGAGAGAGACAGTGGGATGTTCAGAGGGTGGCAGCAGAGCAGAGCAGAGCAGAGCAGAGCAGAGCAGAGCAGAGCACCCCGCCGGTGCGTGACCCGCGCTGCAGGCACCATGGGTTGAGCCTGGAACGGGTGGCGCTCGGGCTGTTCTCTGCCCTGAACTCCCACTCTGCCACCCGGGATGCCCAGACATCTAATTCTCTAGCACACATACAAGCAAGATGACACTTATCTCCATCTTCGTACCACCGAAAACAGTATTTCACAATCTGCACAGTTTTCCTCATATATCTTCCCAACCGCAGTCAGAATAGCTTTGGCCAGCCTACCTTTGGTAGTTTCGCTCTCCCGGATCAGGAAGGTACCTCTGGGGTTTCCAAATGACAACAGCTGCCTCTCGGCATCTTTTCGGCCAAGTTTGCCAAAGTACCACCTTAGGGAAATATCAGAAATAGTAAGACGAATGCTAGATAGGATTACTAGGTAGTCTAACAGAGCTCAGCCATGGAGGATTATTTGAGGAAACTGTGGTTATCCAAGGATATTCAGCCATTCTTGTGATACCGTGTCTCTTATCGTGGTGGGAGGCTGACGTGACAAACAGTGTAGTAGATGTTGCATGCATTGTGCAGTAGCACTTTGCTTTAGGCCTATAATCAGCAGATGCTGAGGACTGTTGTTTGATGTCTTACGAGAAAGGCCAGACTTGGACTAACAGAAAGCAAGACTTGGCCGGGGGAAGGAATATTCAAGGAAAAGGGCAGAAAAATGTGTTGCTGATGAAGAGCAGTATTTTACAGGTGTTGCTATAACGACATATTTGACTTACATAGAGATGTATTAGTATTCAATGCTTTTGTTGCAGCACAGCTATAAATCCTCAGTAGGAAGACCAGATGCAACCACTTTACTGTGGTTGTATAAGGCTTTCAGAATTTTGGTACCTTTTTCCTTCATGCAGCAAGTTTTTTTTTTGTTTGTTTGTTTGGGTTTTTTTTGGGTTTTTTTTGGTTGGTTGTTTTTGTTTTCTTTCTGGTTTCACAATCAACCAAATACAGACTACAGTAGTACCTGCTCAGCTATATAACCTCCTCCAGTATATCTTTTATACTGGAAATAATATGGATACATAAAGCACTCCATTTTTCGCATAGATATGTCTTCATTATGCTGCCTGCTGTAGGTGTTGTAGGCATCCTACCTATTGGTAGGTATCTGTTGGTACAACGTGCCCTCTTTAATAGACAGTCTCCACACTAGTTGACTCCAAATATTTTTACAAGACGGTTCAGGAAAAGCAAGGGCACCTTTTGCTTAAAGCTTAAAATTAGTTGACGCTTGAATAAAGGAAGCAGACCTATGTTCCTTTAGGTTTTCTTCCTTTGTTTTGACATTGAAAAAGCACTGAGCTTGTGCTTCTTTTGTTACTAATTACCTAATTATTTATCGGTGCAGTTAAGAACCGAAATAAAAATAATGTAAGTCATTTGAAAAATCGCTGCAATCAATCAAAACCAACTCCTCCAACCTCCTTCAAATGCAGCACTAATGGGTCTTTACAATGAAAAGAAAACATACTCCTCTGCTTGGATGGAATCAACTGGAGCCACATAATTACTGGGAATGTAACCAGTTTCGCCAGTTGTCAAGGACCGGGCCTCCCACCAGTCTCCTTCCCTGCAGAAACAGACGTGAGGAGGAGAAGTGAGAGCAAGATACCGCTGTAAAGACAAAGATCTGCCTCTGCTAACAGCAGCTGCACGGTGTAAGAAGCCACTGCAACTCGGGTCTGTATCACCGGCCTGCTTCTGAGAGCTGCTTGCATCTAAACCCAAATAATATACGTATTTCGTTACAGCTATTGCTATTTCAGCAGCGATTAGTAATGTAGCCTTCCAAATGTAGCATAACGGCATAAACAGACATAACAACCAGTGAAATCAGGTTTGGTGAGTGCTGGATTTGGACTAGAATATTGAAAACGGTCTCCACAGCAGTTATTCTAATACAGACCCTTGAGAGAGCTTATAGGAAAAATGGCCAAACAGAACACTGTCACACCCACTGCTAATTTTAAACTTCTGAGGGGATAATTAATCTGAAACCCAAAGGCATCAGAAAGCCATCTATCAACATGGAGTTTTAGATGGCCTTTAAGAATCACATCTCACTGTCTGGATTCCCCCTCCTGGCCACCTAGAGGAGGTATCTGAAGTAGCAGAGAACTTAACTACATGTTCAAATACAAAACCCCACTCTTCTACAACATTTAAATATGAAGAGGTCTGTGCAGGACCACCTGACGGCAGTGTTCCACAGGCTTAGCATCAATTTTTGTCGTACAGTGGTGCACACTGTAGGACATGGTACTGCCCTTCAGACGATGCACGTTGCTGTAGAATGCACAGCTTTAAGAGAAGTTTACTTTTTAGCTTTTTACAGGATGCAATGATTTGGGATTTAGCAATTCGTCTTTCATTCTGAGCACCAGATTCACCAATGTTTAACTCCCACCACTACTGGTAAGCATTCTCTTTTCTGTTTCTGGGCTGCTTAGAAACTCTTTCTCACTCTTCCTCTCTGTGAGACAGAGATTCATTCACTAAATAAAACACTATTATCGAATGTGGCCAGACAATTCAACATCTTCTGTAAACAAGCAGTCACAGAAAACATATTGACTAAGCCACTACTGGCAGGAAAGGCTGAGTCAAGGTGAGCTCTTACTTTAAATTTTCAACTCCACTTTCTTTAACAGTTTGACGAGTTTGAACTCGACGTAAAACAATTAGAAAACAGCTGTGATTAGTCAAAAAGGAGATGTTTCAAATTCTGCTGTTCAAAAAAGTGAAGAAACAAGTAGGTTTTCTGGAGATTGGCAGCTGCCACTATTTTAATACACCTTGTGTACATTAGTATGTCAGGCAAATGTCCCGATCTACTTGCGTCCCCAATTCTACCAGCTGAAGTGCTATCCCTTCCCCCACATGTTGCTGTAGAGTATTTCTGAGAGATTATGCCCTACTGTGCTTGATAAATTGTACCATTACATTTCTTTTCCTTACTGTACAGAGAGTCCACTAGATGGAGATATTTTATCATATCTAAGGAGGAAAAAAGCAGCCCTGGTAGATGGTCGCATCAGGAGCAACCCCCTCTGCTTTGACACAGAAGCCTAGATCTCTCAAAGCACTGCCAGAAAGGAGGGGGAATGCAGGCTTTTTCCACAGCTCTGAATTTTAGACACCCAACTGAGGTAGGAGGAGGCAAGTCAGTGAGGCTAGCCAGGGCGTGCAGGGGTGCCATGGGGGTACAGGGCATGGCTGAGTGGTTTTGAGCCCTGAAGTCAGGCTCTGTCCTGAACCACCCCTGTAGGCATCTCTCTCCCCCAGACCACCCTTGGTATAATTTCTGACTTTAAAGCACAGGGAGACCCTCTGTCTGCCATTTCAGGTATTGCTGTCCTGAATTTTTAATCCAAAGCACAAACCAAATTTCATTTTTTGAGAGCTAAAAAAAAAAAAAAAAAAAAAAAAAAAAAAAAATCCAAATCTCTCCAAAAATTCCAGACAAACTAGTTTTGTGCACATATATGCTTTCTGGTCACAAGCAGCATTGGCAGAGTCTTACAAAAGCGGGCTTCTTTCGTATAATTTCTGATGTAAGTGAAGAGAGGAAGCATTCTCCCAGAGAAGTTGTTTTCTGGAGATTCCCAGCCTGGCTGTCAGTACTCCAGGAGTGTGATTAAGTCCATATTTATAAGCAGACAGAGCTGACTATGATGGGAACTGAGCTTCTATAATCCTACAAGAAAATCAGTGGATGCTTGGTTTTTTTTTCCTCTTAGAAAACCTTCCTCCAGGCAGTAATTACCTGCATCCAAATGCATGTACTGCAACAGCCCACATGTGGGGGAATCCCTCTGTCCCACCCACTCCAAGTACGATTGCTCTGCAAGCCCTGGTGAGCACCCCCTGATTTCATCAGCTGGCACGTGTAAGGAATTTATAATGCGTGGTATTTCTTCTTGCTTCAAGTTATGGCATAGTTTGTGCAAGGTTAGGAAAGCAGCAGGCAACGTGAACGAAAATGGATGATAGGTTAAAAAAGGGTTTTTTTCTAAGTGCTAATTCAGAAGTAGAGAGGTTTTTAAAACTGCTGCTCCCTCTACAAGTCATAACTGAAGTTTCTGTGCTTTCATCTACATCAAAGCTCTTCAGCTTCATGGCTTCATGAAATATTCCACAGAATTACCTGATTTTTTTTTTTTTTTTTTTTTAAACTTTAATGCACATTGAGCCAACTCCAACCCTGGAGTTGTTCTATTAAAATTAACAGGAGTTGCACCAGGGATGAATTTGCCTCACTGTGCAAGTGTAAGAAAAAAAGATGAGAGCAATATCAAAAAGCCTCTAGAAAGCGACATACTTGGTTGTGAACCCATTTTTACCTCTATGTGATAGCAAAACTGAACATCACACAGAGCCTTCAACTTCATGTTCTTAGCCAAGAATTACAAGATGTTCAGATATAGGTCAGTAGCACAGTAAGTTTTAGATGTTATTTTTAAACTGCTAAGGGATTTTTTTCCACGGACAGTTAATAAAATTAATTTAAAATGGATGATTTCCAGGACGTGAGTGTGGTTTTTATGTCAAATGCAACTGTTCAGTGGTGCATTCTCACTTAACAGAACTTCCTAACATGTTATGACTATATCACCTACCTTTAAAAGAAAAAAAAATAGACTTTTAAACTTGGCAAGCAAGTCTGGGTAACGTCTCTTTTGTGAATCAGTTTTTAGCTCATTTCTCTGTAGAGATGCTTGCAGCAGATTGCAAAAAGTGTTAGTACATGCCTTGCAGAGCTTCTCTGACTACTGGTAAAGTACAGAGCTGGTACTCTCGGTTCCAAAAGTGAGTTTACTGTGGAATGTAAGCAGTGAATCACGATATGGAACGCTTCTTTTTGAAGTAAAGCTGCATGTGGTTGAAGGGTTTTTTGCAATAATAAAGCACTTTGCAAAAGTGCACTAAATGCAAAGACGAGTAAGTAAGCACAGAGTAAAGCCCCTACATATCTCGAATATCCAGCATTAGATTTTAGAAATAATACAAGCAGACAAATGTAATTGTCAACATTTTAAGTTTAAAAATATTAAAAAGCATATTCCCAAGCCTAAAACTTACGAGCTGTTAAGTATTTGAAATTTTTCTCCTTTGTGAAAACTCAAGTCATCTTCTGTTCTTGCTTCGTAGTCGTAAAGCGCCACAAAAAGAGTTACACCTAAAGAGGAAGACAGGTGAGTTGCACTCCATCGCAAAAAACAGGGGGTGAAGGAGCCTCAAGAGGTGAGGTGTCCAGACCACATGGAAGCTACTCTGGTCGCCGAGGAGAAAAACAAGCTGAAGCCTCCTGCTTTTTGGACGACTATTCTAATCCCTCAGCTTTTATGCAAACAGTGGGCACGCCGCCTCCTTCACTCTGTACGGTCATCGGTCCTCTTGGTTTGGTACCCACACACAGTGTAGGATCCCAAGCGGGCGAAGGGGAGCTTAAAGAGAGACTTTAGGCACAGCCACGCCAAGTATTTTCTGTTAACTACTTGAGGTGGCTCAGACCACACTTTCTGTTCCCTGGCAGAGGGACGAGGCAGTCGGTCAGTCAAATTGGGCATGTACACGTAATTTCTCACCCCACAAGTGAACTGGCACCTGCAAATTAGCAAAGGTAGGGCTGAGGACCCAGCTCCACTGCTACTTCAGTTCTTCGCACTATTTCATAAAATAACTCTTCCCCAAGGCAGCATGCTGAGACAGTTGTGCCTCTGCTGCAATTACGTGGTACTCCCTAAGCGCCCTGAAAGAAGACTTTGAAACCCACCTGTTCCTCCTCTTGTACGCAGCGTCCCTGTGTGAGAGGAGGAATTGACTCCGCCAAACACAGTCAGTCCTTGGCCTCCCGTGGCATGGAAGTTGTTGTAGTTTGGGATTGAAGTCACACCAAAGCTAGGATAGTGCTGCGGCGTGGGATCTGTCCCATAGCGGTAGCCTGAGCTTTGAGTTAAACTGCCATCCCTCTCGTCAGTCAGTTTTGTTGCTTCTTTATCCTTACATTGCACACAGCCCATTATCTAAAATCCTAAGAGAGGAAGGAAAGGACAGGTGTTCATACGCTGATGCTCACCAGCTCTCCCCCAAACCCACGTACGATGAGGATCAAATTAAATCCACCGCTCACAAGTTAAGTACTTTGAAAGAAACGCACGGTGGTTTGAATATAAGCGGCAACACGCTGGGGAAAAATCTCACGCAAAATCCTCCTGGCAGCGGTTTCCCACCGAGGCCTGGGGAAGGAGGTCCTGCTGGCTCTAGGGGCAGCGGCAGCCCTCTGCCCGGCCCTGCCAGGCAACGGCTTGCACGGAGGTAGCGAGAGGACGGAGCCCCTCTCGCTCACCCTTCACCAGGAGAGCACGACCGGCAGGCAAAGGACTCGGCCAAAAAAATGCAGCTGGAGGTGTTCAAGTCTGACTCCAAAACACAGAGCGAGGCACTTTTAGCTCACAGTTCACGTCTGACCTCGCCAGCCACGCAAGAGCTGACTTCACCTAAAGGCAACACCACCTTTATCCGCTGCTGGAGCTCTGCGTGACAGGCAGAAAAGCAGACACAAAGCCGATAGTTATTACGGCACAGGAAAGGAGGGAGCTATCAGATGGCAGAACTAAAAAAAAAAGGAAGCGCTCTTTTATGCAGTATTGCACTGAAGGGTAAAACACGCTGGTAGCAGAGGTGGGGCTGCCAGAGGTATACGTGAGTTAAGAAACTAGAGAAAGTCCTGGAAGAATTAACATGTCAAAAAGTCCAGATCCTGGACAGGAGGAAACTGAGAGGGTACAGCTCGGAAAAGGCTGCTCTAAGTTTTTTAATTCTTGTAGCCTCTTGCTCAGCACCCTCAAGGGGCACTACCAGGGCACATGGGTTAACGTCTCTTAATTTTAGGTGCCTACCTCTCCCTAGGTGGAAGGAGACAGAGTCTGATTCACCACATCTTAGAAGCAGCCCTGCAAGGTTAGTCCTGTTACCTGGTGCTGCTTTTCATCTGTGAGCTCTAACATTTTATCATCCATGTGCTGGTGCTACTGCACTCTTTCCTATTGGCTTGAGCTGAATCTAGACACAAAACCCGAGTTTCTGAAGCCAGGTGTGATGAATCCAGGGAATCAGATACTCATCTGGGTGCACCCTTGATCTCAACCAGTATATGGTGACTCTTCTGTGTAACCCAGCACATGAGCAACATACTCTAAACACTGGGGCTGCAAGAAGAGTAGTGACTGTAGGAAAAACTTAAAAAAAAATAGACATAGTAGACATACTTTGTCCAGAATATATAAATAGGCAGGGAGAAAATACAGAGAAGAGAAAAAAAGAAAAGCATAGCAAAGCACACTTCCTACCCGTTCTGTCCCTTCCTGTCCTCTTGTCCACCCCTCCGCCCCCTCCCCCAACATTTCTTTTGGCATTTCAGCCACTATCCGTCATTTAAGGTAAATAAAAAGCCTCTTCTTTTTCAAATATCCTCATTTTTCTGGAGCTGGCAGGCGGGCTATTTTGTACGCCTTACCCCAACATCAACACAGGAAATTGGGTTTGACAAACTGATGGGATTCAGAAAAAGCATGTTCCTCCGCTAACGTCTGAAAAATTATGCAGCGGCTCCCTGCTTGTCTGTGACAGTCCACAATCTGGATACCTGCTTCCTAAATCTAACCCGCCTAATTAAAAAAAAAAAAACCCTTCTGTTGAAGGGTATTTTCTACAATCTGAAGTTAATTCCAGTTATTCTACAAGCCCGTTCAGAAAAGCAAGCACCATTTCAATGTATTTCCCTCAGCTGTATCGCCTGCAGTTAGCGCAGGTCTCCCATCTGTTCTTAGCTTAACTGAAAGGTGCCCTTTCTGTATTTCTTTATTTCCCTCGCGATACCACATCCACCCAGCAGAGTTCCTTCACCGAAACACTTCAGTCTCCTCGCACCAGCAAGGACTCCCGACTCCGCGCTTGCTGCGACGGGTGGGCGTGAGCTGGAATCCCGTGGGAAACTAAAGTGACAAGGGGCTGAGGGAAAGGGCTTTGCAGCCTCCGGGCTGCAAAACACACTGCAGCTGCTGCTGCTGCCGCTGCTGCTGCTGCTGCTGCTGCTGCTGCCATGGCCACCGTGCTGCCTGCAGCCCCGGCCCCTGCTCGCCCCGGTAGCGGGGTTGGTGCCGGAGGCGCGGGGCTCTGTGCTGGGGCTGCAGGCTGCCCACCCCAGGGACCAGCAGTGACTCCAGGGGAGCCCACAGGGACCGCGGCGGGGGCGGAGGTGCCCCAGCCAGCTTCGTGTTGTCGTGGTTTGGGCCTGGTTGGCAGCCAACCACAACGCAGCAGCTCTCTCTCCCTTCCCCTCCGGCAATGAGAAGGGACAGAGAGCCGGGCTTGGGGTTCCAGATAGGACTGGGATGGGGGAAAATCCCCCTTTTATGATCACGAGCAAAAGGCAGACTCGTTAGGGGAAGAAAAAAAAGAACATACACTTATTACAGACACTAACAACACATAACAGAGTAGGACGGTGAGAAGCATTGCCACACCTTGAGAACACCTTCCCCCCACCCCTCCCTCCTTCCCGGGCTCAGTTCTGCTCCCGATATCTCTACCTCCTCCCCCAGTGGTGCAGGGGCAGGGAATGGGGGGTGCAGGCAGAGCTGCCACTTCCTTCATCTTCAGTGGGGGGAGTGTCTGGAACTTGTTCCCCCTGCTCCATCGTGGTCCCCCTCTCACAGGAGACAGTCCTCCACAAACTTTCTCCGACATGAGTCCCTCCCACGGGCCGCAGCGTTCCCCACACTGCTCCGTCATGGGTCACTAACTCCCTCCGACTGGATTCCCTCCCACGGCTGCAGCCCTTCCCGAGCGCTCCGGCGTGGGAGGGAATCCAGTTGGAGAAAGCTAGTGACCCATGCTATCCCACACCCCCAGCCACTCATAACCCTCCAACCTTGGGGGGGATCTCCTTCTCACAGGGGGCCGCCCCGGTATCCCCCTCCCCTGCCACCAAAAAACCTCCACCACTCACTGAACCCAGGACACGTGTCAGCTGTGAAAAACTGCTTGTGGAGATCTCTCCGCTGCTTCCACCCATTTCGGCAGCAGGACAGTCTGGCTCTGGACACCTTCTCCTTGCAGATGTCACTCGAGAGGTGAGGTTTTCCCGGCTCCTCTCGGAGCCAAGAAGCCGGAGGAGCAAGGCTGAGGCGTGAAGCGGGACGGCAGGGAGGGCGAGGGCCCCGTGGGGCGACGCTCACCGCGCTGCTATCGGCACGGGCAGAGCCCCGGGAGGCCCCGGGGGGCCGGGGGGGGACGAGCCTGGGACCCCCCGCTTGGGCCCTGCGACGCCTCTGTGGAAGCCTGCCTCCCGTGCACCGAGAGAAACCCACGGGCAGCGAGCGGACGCTGCACCGGGGAGGCCTCGAGGGAAATCCCAGCTGGAGAGAAGGGGCAGAGAGGGGCCGACCGTCCCAAGCGGGGAGAGCGAGCCGTTCGGACCGGCTGGTTAAAAGGCGCGAGTGACGGAACGCACGCTTATTCACCTTAAAACAGTTAAGTGATACGCAGGCTTTGCTATTTAAAGAAGAATCTCTGCAGCCTTTCTGTTGGCTTGCAAACTTACCTCCCTGTGAAACTCTATCACCTCCTCCCTTTCCCCTCCCAGCTCTGTTGCTCCTCTCATTTCTTTCCCATGTGTTTTCACGGGGAAAAGTAGAAAAGAAAATGAAAGAATGAAAGAAAAAAAAGAGATGGGAAACATGAAATCTGGGACAGGGGTGCGAGGAAAGGGACTTTCTTCTTGTTCATTTACAAACGTTCTGCTGAGAAGGGAAAAAAATCTCCACTGAAATCTGGGAAGATTTCACATACCAATTTACAAGTGCTGCCAAGATAGCCCTACAGACTTCATTTACACATTGATGAAGAAACAGTTAAAATGACAAGTCAGATGCAAAAAAAAAAATAGTTCAAAGTATTAATTCTGAAAAAAAAAAAAAAAAAAAGAATAAACCAGGATATGGTATAGATATGTACTGGAAGTTTCAGAAAAATAATGGTTTGGGGTTTTCTTTTTCCTAGGAATGATATGAATAGAAAACGAGTGAATTATCAGTTTCTTGATTTTTGTTTGGTTTTTGTTCCCTTTATCTTTGCTGGCAAGAGCAGCACACGGGGAAGGAGAATTCGATGCAAAGTGAATGACTGACTAAAAGGGCTTTTTCTTTCACTTGCCCTCTCCAACTTTGTCACAGTGTCTAGACAATCTGAGTATAAAGACTCCTTGATTGTAGCCTCTTGTAAAATGTGACAGAGGGTGTTACATGCATGCATCTTTTCAAGCCAAGTCCCTGAAAGTTGTCTGTTCCTGGCTCAAACAAACCAGCATCACGGGGAGTTGGCTAAATGTGAGAGAATACATGTATGCATGTACATGCTTAAAGTGATTTCAGCTAACTCAGGGGTTTCATAGACAATAAATATAAACTCCATTCAGCACTGGCCTTTGTGTCAATGAATGGATTTCAAAAACTAATCTCCTTCAGTATCACATAGCAGGCTTTTAATATCGGAAAGTCTCATCTCCCTGCATGTCAGCATTTGGAGCTGTGGAAGGCTGGAGTTATTCAGCCAGCTCTGAGCTCACCAAACAAAATCTGGAGCTGTTTTACACTGAACTCTCTAGAGGCAAGCACACAACGTTGTTCATCCACCATGCCGCGCAACTTCCAGTAAAGGAACAAGATTTTATTAATTTCTGTTAGGAAACGCAGCATTTTTCAGATGTGTGAGTTATGGGTCATGCAGCATTATCATAATTTGACACTGGTATTGTTAAAAGGTATGTAACTAGCCTAATTACAACGAACTTTTCTAATGCAAGCAAGTTGAATTTGTTTATTTTAAAGTTGTGTTTTTATGGGCAATATAAAACATGTGTTTTCATGAAAACATAAAACATTTACATGGTTTTTGAGACTTCCTTAGGGACAAATGAAAATAACCATTATGTTATTTGTCTCCTTTCTTGTTCTTGTTATATTTCTTGGACTCCAACATTTAGACCGCAAGCAATCCAACATCAGCCTAACCAGAATAGTAGTTTCCTCCCACATGGTAGAAACATTATTTGACAAAGATATAAAATTAATTACATAATTATTAATTATTTATGTAGTCATAGCACCTTCATCACTTTCATTTAGGAAACAGATGAGGGCTAAGGAGATGTTATTAACACTATTATTATTATTATTATCGTAAATCACTCTCCTTCAGTTTTTCTGTTGGTTCTCGATACAAAATGGAAGCCCAGACTGAAACACCCACCAAAGCCAGACATCCACTCCGTTAACAGAAACAAAAGCAGTCCTCTCTTAGCTAATCAAGGCCTAGGGAAAGCCCAGCAGTATCAGGAAAAGGCAATTTTTCATACTTCTGTTTCAAAAGTAAAACCTCCAACACGTGCTATTTGAAAAGCAAAACCTATTGGTAAGTCTTGCTTAGTCTAGCTTCTGCTGTTGTCGGCTATCAGGAAAAGGTGGATGGGAGGGAAGGTGGTGTAAATTTACTCCCTCAGAGCATCAGAAGTTTCCCGTAAGATTTTGCAACTTGCAGCTGAAACTCTGAATTACAGTACCTCTCCAGAACCGGCTTTTTTGAGTGTTGTAGGAGAAAGTGCGTCCTTAGAATGTTTCAGAGAGGGGCACAGGGACATGGAGGGAAACTCCCGCCCATTCTGCACCCTCCCATCGGTGCCCTGGCCGCTGTCCTCCAAGCCCTTGCCTAGGAAAGGAGACCGCCACGGGAGAGAGCTCCAACCTGCTGAAGAGACGGGGGGCAGGTTCAGACCCAGCAGGGCACATTCTCCTTCCTCTTGGATTTCCCTGGAGTTAAATTGGGCGATATATTTTTAGGAGAACTTCTTTCGGTGAAAGGCATGAAAGGGAGAGGCTGGATGACTGGTAACTGTCAGCTGCCTTTTTCTGACCAAATCTTACAAATCTTGTCTGGAAAGCACCAGCAGGAAAGCTGAGTTAAGAAACAGTTATGTAAAAAGGGAATCAGAAGAACAAAATCCTTGGCTTTTATTCAGTCTCTGTGGTGAACGTGCTTGTTAATCAGAAAAAGGGTTGCATCTAGGATGGCTGTGAAAAATATATTCTCTACGGGATATCTTCTTGGCTTTTTATGCTTTGCTGAAAGCACCACAGAAGTATCAGTCTGTGACATCAAATAAGACAAATTTCACGAGATACAGTAGGATTTAATATTCAAAATACCACATTCCTGAGTTACCGTGAAGATGCAAGAAGGACAGAAAAGGCCTTCCAAGAATAAGGACTACAAGAAGTTTTAAAAGAGACTTAAGTTTTCTGTGGAATGCCTCCTGCAGGCTAGATAGGGGGAATAATCAACACAGAAGTCTACCCTGAAGTTGAAATGTCTTACTTTCCATGCCACCATTAGAAGCTCCCTAGAGAGAAACTGATGTAGAACATATTTTGAAACAGAAGCCTGAGACACATTAAAATCCCCAATTTTCAGAAAAGTCTTGCTCACCCACTTCGACTATTCCAAGTCATTAAGAAGGCATTCCAAGTCAGGCAACGAATAGGCACTTAAAACTAGTCCTATGTAGGTCAGTAATTCTCATGCTGTCTGCTTGCTGACCTCTCAATCACTTACATCTATGCTGATGGGAGCATTTTGGATTTCCAGAAATAATTCTGTGTCAGTTTCAAGCCGTCTCAAATTAAACAGATTGAATAAAACAGCAACATTTGTTGCATTATTTTTGTTTTTATCTATTAACTCTGGGACCCTTTAGAGGACTGTCTTCGTCCCAGCTTGACCAGTAATCCCACAATTTCTAGGAATCATAAAGCAGGTCAGACAGATACAACAAATACCTTAAAATAATTCAGACTCTTGGGTGTTCTTCATTATTTCTCAGGCTTGTGGGTTGCGGGCTACTATATATATACATATAATTTTCATACTAATGGCCCAATTTAGAAAGAATACAATTTGACTGCAATGTGATAGATCTGGTTCAGCACTGAAAGAGGCTGGAGACTGGGGATTTGTGTAGAATGTCTGCAAATCTACATGTGCTCCACGCCTGTCATACTGCATTAAAAAATGTAAATCAGAGAAGACGCAGTACTACCACTGGATGTCCTGTGACTATTAAAGATAGGCAGAAAATCTCACATACGCATTGTGGTATTCTTGAACAAAAGGCCAGAAACACCAGGGCAAAACTTCAAGTCAAGTATGTATCGGGATCAATGACTCCATTGAAACAAGAGTTTTCATGAGAAAAACAGCACTGAAAAATGCCTGGGCTGCATTCATTTGATTTTTGAAGAGAGCCCTTTAACGATTCACTCTCAGATTCTGCTTTTGTGGGCCGAGCAGAAAAATCCCAGCAGTTTAATTGCTTGTTTGCCTGCAGCAGATTAAAGTCAGGCCACTGCCCAGTGCCAGTGGACACCCACGGCCGGAGGAGGAGGAAGAGCAATCTTAGATGAGCTCCCGCGGCCATGCTGCTCTGGCTTAAAGCAAATGCCTTTTACAGTGCTGGAGTGCTCTTACTATTGTTTCTTGTCGGCATCGAGTTGCTTCGGAAGTCTTCTACAGTGGTGGCAGAAGGGATTCAGGAGGAGGAGCAGCTCGTGCTGCCACGAGAAGAGCAGACCCTGCAAGGCGCTTTGAAGTGCCGTCCTTTGCCTGGCTGTTCCCCCCCATTTACTGAGTGACTGGGGACGCAGCCCTAGAGATGACAGCTTCCTGACACTGCAGACAATGTTTAAGTTGTAACACATGTCTGCAAAGTATAGCACTGCGCTTGCCTTCCTTCTTTTTCCCCTTCGGGACCTGAACTGAAAGTCACTCATGAAAGATGGAAGATTTGGGCTTCTTCTTGCCTGTTTAATTCCAGCCAGCTTTGGGCACCGGGACCGGAGGAGGGAAGGCGCGTGTGGAAGGATTTCACTGAGCTGCAACCAGACCCTTGGCTCCTGCCAGAGACTGTGAGCACAGGTGGTCCGTGGGGCAGGGCGGGTGGCCACCGAATGCCGGGATGAAAGAACGATGAATGCCTTGACAAACAGACGCGTCGTCCTGCCGGTGGGGTATGGTCCCTCTCTGGCAAGAGATTTATTACAATCTAGACACTCTATTTATTATCTGTATATCGGTACAGTCTATTTATTACAAGCCAGAGAGGAAAAAGGAAGTCAGCGTTCCACCCGGGCAGGAGGGACAAAAATTGTGTCCAAGTGCGGTGCCTGTCTGAGGACAGTGGTGGTGGCGGGGAGGTCACCCGGCAAGGGCACAAGAAGACACACAGCCAGTGTGGCTGTTCAAGCAGCTGTCACCAAAAGCCCCCCAGTGCAGCCGGTGCAAGGAGAGACAGACAAACCCTCTGGACTGCCCACAAAAGGACACGTCGCCACCCTTTCATTTTTCTGCAGCTTCTTTGTGCCAGCTGAGTCTGTGAATGTTACGGCCTCATCTTTTTAAAAAGCCAGTGAATTCTTTTCCTCTCTCTGTGATACATCCCTCTCAACGAAAGCAAACCAGAACAAAATGTAAGAACTGACTAAAGCAGAGACTCGCTCTGAAATCTCTTAAAGTAACAGTAACCGAGTTACGCCTCGTGCTGTCTCAGGGCTTTTATTACTTTAAGAAAAGATGCCCCAGAAAAACGCAGCACAGGAAGATCAGTTCTGAGGAGTGGTTCTTCTGTGGTTTTTTTTTTTTTTTTCTTTTCCCACCAACATCCAAACTTTGCTTGTAATCTAAAAGGAAGAAGCTTACACCTAGCTAACTTGAGAAAGAAGGCCTGCAGGTTTTACGTTCGTAAACAAAGAACAAGTCAGACTCAAAACTGCACTTAAGATTTCTTTTCGTGTGTGCTCAAAATCAGTTAAAGGAAGCTTTGAAATTAACAGCTAAAGGCAGCAGCTACACACAGTAAACACACCGCTTACTCTGCAGTTAAACCCCTCAAAGGGTGGTTCTATCCCTGGTTCTGAGTAACACACAAGAACCCGATGTAAATTCAGTAGTGCGATTTCAAGCTATATTTCTCCTTCATCATGCTGCTTGTGGTAACTCTGTTCACGAGCAGAGAGAAATGGGTGGATGGTCTGCATAAGCATTTTGAGCTAATGCATCTAAATTTTAAAGTATCTTTTAAATATATAAATTAGAAAACCTGTATCAAGAGTACAACTGCTGCAAATACCAGAATCATTTTATCTTGTAAAGAGAAGTGAAACAGTGTCTCCACTGATTTCCTCTTTCTTTTTCCCTGTTAAGAGAACAGAAAGATGATTGCAGGTTGATTCACACTGTTCTGATTTTTTTTTTCTTTCAATTCTTATTTTTAGAATCTACTCAGGATTAATGGGTGTTCATCTGATCCACAGTACGGGAGCGGCATGGAGCAGAATGCGAAATGTGAATCAGGATGGGCAGGGAAGGAAGCGGGGGAAGGGGAGAGGTATAGAAGTTCTGCATGTTTGCTTCTTTGCAATATGTAAAATGCGCAGAGAAAGATTTTCTCTTAAAAAACCCCATTGCTCCCTCCCCACCCCCCTTTGCCTGTGCACAAACAAAACTCACCTCTCCTCCACCTTGTCTGATTTCTGTTCTGTGACTGAAGAATTTGGAGGATGTGATAGCAAGGAAATGGGAGCAAACTGAATCTCAAATCAGGAGATGATTTACTTCGAGACCACTCCAGACACCGCTCCTTCCCGAAGGGGCTTTTGTTTTACCCAGCTTGCTACTGCTAATATTTTAGAAGTGTTATTTAAATTCCTTATTTGTCCAGTTACACTGGGGAAAAAAAAATACGCTCCTGTGGCCAGCTCACAAACAAATCCCAAGTTTTCTCACCGTCTCTGCAGCTGGCTTCAGCTACAACAGCAAAGATGCCTACAGGTAGAGACCCCAGACAAGGTGGCAACCACACGGTGACAAAGGCCAGTGAGCAACCAGAGTGCTGAAGGCACTGACTACATCAGTAACGGGAATGCACAAAAACTCTGCCTACACTTACACACACACAAAAGAAGTGCTACTAGTGAGACCTGTTTTCTCAAACCCAGCTGCTGCCACTGTGGTTTCAGCGTATGGCACTTAGGTAAGTGTGCTGGCTCTGGATGGGGTTAAATTTCTCCCTAGCAGCACGAACCCCGCTGTGCTTTAGATCTGTGACCAAAGCAGTGTTGATAACACACCCAGGTTTTAGCTATTGCTGAGCTGTGCTTGCACAGCATCAAAACTTTCTTTGTTTTTCACTGCCCCCGCAGCGAGTAGGCTGGGGTTGGGCAAGGGGTTGGGAGAGGACGCGGCCAGGACAGATGACTCCAACCGACCAAAGGGATATTCCACACCATACAATGTGTTCAGCGATAAAAGCTGAATTTTTTGAAAGTAGCTGTTGCTCGAAGACTGGCTGAGCATTGGCCTGCCTGTGGGAGGCCATGAGTGCCTTTGCACCACTTGTTTTCTTTTTATTTCCTTTGCTTATTAAACTGGTTTTATCTCAACCCACAAGTTCTCTTGCTTTGGCCCTGCCAATTCTCTCCCCATCCTGCTGAGGAGCAGTGAGCAAGTGACTGGGTGGGGGCCTGGTTGCTGGCCGGGCTCAACCCACCATAGTGAGTAATATGTAAGTGATGTTCTTGATCCGAAAAATAACCTCAGAGGCACACAGGTTAACGAGATAGGCAAGAATTGAGATACTGCCTGCAGATGAATTTGTCAGGATTACAAAGATGACACATTACCATCTAGTCCATTTTTAGCAGAGATTTTGAAATCTGGAAAACAAAAGAGTGGGAGGCTGAGGTGGTAGTGAAAAACACACTGGACAATGGGATGTGGAAGGAGACAGGTCCTCCTACAGAAGAGTGACAGCACTGATGCATACAGTCCAACCATGAGGTCACTAAGACCAGTGATTCTCAACTCTGTTTTGCCAACTACCCTACAAACTGCAGCTCCCCCTATTCTACAATCCTGTGGCTTCCTCTGTGCCACCAGAGATGTCTTCTAGGAAGTCTGTGCTCAATCTCTCCTTCCTTTTAACCCCACACACTCCCTATTGGCAAAAAAATGGGAAATAACCCTAGAAACAGAGAAAACCTACACAAATCTGGATGGGGCAATCAGCAGAGCAGGAGGTCATAGGGGAATTGAGGCAGAATCTGCAAGAATGGGAGGAAAAAGAGAAGCTACTGTTCCCCTCCTTGGCTCCTGCTGAGGACCCACAGCAAAGCCCCTCTGCCTCTAAAGGCAGATCAATACTGCTCAGCTCAGAGTGGGCCTTGCAGCATCACAAAGCCCTACAAGGTTGCCTACATCCCACTGCTACCTCCGGGAACTCTAGAAGGTAGTAAAAGGCCTGCTCCTCTTTGTCTTTCTTTCTCTCTCCCTCTCCTTATGTCTCTTGAAAAGATACCAGCATTCAGGATACCAGCAGCAGCAACAGAGCAACACAGATGTCTTCTCTCCTCAATGTGTTGTCCTCTTTGTCTTTGCATCAGTGTATATGGTTGTAGGACTGATGAGTTTTCATTTTTGGTGATTATTCCCACAGCCTGCCCTGACTCTTAGATGGCTGCACTGCCTTGAATTGGAATGTCACAGTCCGGAGGAGAATGAGACAACAAGAAACATGGGATAACAGCACAGGTGCTTCAAGAGTTGGGACTTGGAGTTTAAAAAAAGGGTGATGGTGGGGAAAATCATGAGGGAAGGACCCTTCTGCTAGCCAGAGAAGGTGGGGTATAAAAAGGGATCAGGTGCCAGCTAAGGGCCGTGAAAAATAGATTCTGCTGGATTAGTGAGCATGTTCCAAAGGAAGCCAGGAGACAGCCACAGGGCCTTCGGACATTGATTGGAATACCTGAGTATCACTAAGCATAAGATCTATTTTTAAGCTTCATGTCTACGTCTGAGGGCAAGCAGAAGAGATAACTTGATTTCATCATGAACCTGAGGTCATTACACATACTGCTCGGGGAGGGATCTGCAAAGGACGGTCACGTGCAGTGACTCTAAGCTACAGGTCCATAACCTGGTCCTTTACTGAAAGCTACTGCAATCCCTCAGCGCAGCGATAGCCGGTCCTGCTTTCATCCTGCATGGCCTAAGCAGGAAGTCATGTTCAAACAGCGGACCGAATGAAAGTTGTGGATGTTTAGGCGAGGTGGCAGGGAAGAAAATCCTTTCTAACGGCAAAGATGGCAAAACAACCTGGACTAGATTGCCTAAGGCAATGTGAAGGCTAGACAAGTATCTGGCAGGTACAGCACTGCCTCTGGTCAGGGGGATGGATGAATCTCTTTCAGTCTGGCTTTCTATTACTCAGTGAGTGATCTAAACAGCAGATGCAAACACTTTTTAATAGCCCCTCCCCTCAAGCCAGAGGAACTGTGATTTCTTTATTTCTCTTGCTCCCTCTTTCATTCCTTCTCAAGGTTCATATGCTTAGAAGAAGGAACTGTACTTTAAATCTGGCCTGTGAATGAAGGTACGTTTCCAAAGCCCTAAAAACCTAACTGAAGATCCTGTTAGTCACACAGCACAGGGTGTGGGAGTTTGCCCAAGTGGCCATTTCCTCAACCTAGCAGGCAGGATTACCTACAAAGGTGCTCCCTGACTGGTGATCAGAGAGCGCTGGGACCCATAAACCAGCAGGTGGTCCACAGCCCCGTAGCACACACGTGGCCGAGCAAACACACATCCACTGGGCGCTGTGGCAATGTTCTGCTGGTGGTGTCTGAGCCCCCTCTCACCCCGCCTGCGTGCCCTCCCCAGTTTGGGTCTCCGAGCAGGAGCAGTTGAAAAGCGCTGACCCAAAGTGCCCCGAGGATGGCTCCAACCATCCTCATCAGCAGAATGAAAAGAGCAGTGCGTGAGGAAGAAGCAGTCAACAGAGGTTTCTCTGTTTCTTCGTATTTAAGACACAAAAGAGAAGTGCAGGACTGAATGGTAATCAGGAGCAGGCAGGCAGGCTTGCACTGGAGGTGACGGTTTTGTGATACACCTCGTGGACTACACCACTGTTGACAATTCAGGAGATCCGGAGATCCCATCTAGACTTCTCTGTTTCCTTGCACAAAAAGACAAAAAAATGAAGGCCGCTGAAGTTATGTAGGTGAACAACACAGGGCAGACATCAGATTTGTGTATCGCTGCTGTAAAGGGAAAGTGACCTCTTGACAGGGGAAGAATGCACGCTCTGTCAGCCAGGCTGGCTGTGCGGGTCCGGTTAAATAAGCAACCAAAATCACATTCAGCACAAAACCGTGATACCAATAACAACATCAGGCAAAGCAGAGGCTGTAAGAAGATGACTCTTTTCAGTTGCCTATAGGAGTGTCTGAAAAAATGAGTAAATCCTCTGCCTGCAGAGTAGCAATGCAAAATAACACTCCTTAAAAAAACAACAGCTACATTTAGACCATTAAAATAAACAGTTGCAGCCAATTTAAAAGTCCAAATGGGAGAGCTGACTGGCCCTAAACGTCACAGATGAGGTCTGCCTGAGTGACTGACAACTTGGAAGTAAGTAATCTTGGATACTCATGAATTAAGATACACCCAAGATGTGGCATCATTTGGTATCTGTTACAGACCACTGGAATCACCGCAGAGCGCAAGGTGACAGCCTTCTTCAACAGCTATATACAACAAGTAGGAAAAAAACCCCTTGTGTTATTTATGTCGGAGACCTTATGTCATCAGCACTAAAGCACGCCTATACTTTCCAAAAGGCGACGAACGACAAGTTACCAACTCCTCATTTAAGGGAAGGATCAGCCCTCCTCACCCTGTGAGGCAGAGCTCTTGCCAATCAGCCGGACGAGTCACGTACCGTGCAGGCCTGGCAGCACCAAAGGGAAAGGGGCATTCGGGAGCAGCTCACAGCACGATGGCCACGACGCGAAGAGCTTGTGGGCTGTAGCTAAACCTCACCGCACACGCACAGTGGTCACCCCACCACACACACACAGTGGTCACCCCACCAGACACTGTGGTCACCCCACCCCACCGCACACAGTGGTCACCCCACCACATACACAGAGTGGTCACCCCACCAGACACAGTGGTCACCCCACCACACACGGTGGTCACCTCACTGCACACGGCGGTCACCCCACCACACACCGTGGTCACCCCACCACAGACAGTGGTCACCCCACCACACACAGTGGTCACCCCACCACACACGGTGGTCACCCCACCACACACACACAGTGGCCACCCCACCACACATGGTGGTCACCCCACCACACACACACAGTGGCCACCCCACCACACATGGTGGTCACCCCACCACACACACACAGTGGTCACCCCACCACACACGGTGGTCACCCCACCAGACACTGTGGTCACCCCACCAGACATGGTGGTCACCCCACCCCACCGCACACGGTGGTCACCCCACCACACACGGTGGTCACCCCACCACACACGGTGGTCACCCCACCGCACACAGTGGTCACCCCACCACACATGGTGGTCACCCCACCACACACGGTGGTCACCCCACCGCACACAGTGGCCACCCCACCCCACCACACACAGCAGGAATCTGGTGACCTGCTCCCCGGCCAGGGACAGCAGCAGCAACAGGCAGGAGCTGCGGTGCCAGCACGAGCACAGCTCACCCCTGGCCCTGTGATGTAGCTACACCTGAACTGCCTGTGAGTCACAGGCGGTGCAGCAGAGAAGCCAGACAATCCCCGCTCTAGACTTTGTCTCAGCAGGGAGGAAATGATCGCAAACCAGAAGGCTACTGGTTGTGTAGACTGAAAAGAACCGACACTTTCTGTGCAAATAACTAACATCATCTGCAATCAAATCCAGGCTAGTATAATTATATGTGATGTATGAACATACGCTCTTCATATATACATGAATTAAAATCACAGTGCGTGCTTTCTGAGAGGCAATTTCACAAAACTTTAGCGAATGGGAGTCAAATCAGGTACAGAAAGTTGCTGACATCTGTGAACTGTTTAAGACATTTCCTACGTGTCTACAATGTTATAAACATGAAAAGAAGACTGGGCTAGGTAAAAATGACACACAACGAAAAAACCCAACAGCTGGGTTTACCAGGGAAGTGAAAAAACACATAGAATGCTATATACAAAACCAGCGCATGAAGAGGGAAAGGGGAAGCGATAATAATGAGTAAAAAAACTAAAATAAAGCTTACACAGGGGAAGCAAGAGGATACTAGGAAAAATGAAGGCAGATAGAATCAGTTATATAATTTTTTATTTTTCTAAGCAGATTGTGAAATATGAATCCTGAACAATAAAAGTGGTAGAATTGTTCATAACAACACGACAGCAGCAGAAGTTATTCAAGAAATGTTTCTGATTAGCACACAGGTAAAAGTCTGGACGATTTGTTTATGGTGATGAAATAACTTCCCACCACAGCAGCCCCTGCAGAGGGAACATTAAGTGGCAGATACATGATTGTAGGTGTTGCAGATTAGTTGCTAGAAATAAACTTGGCTCGGAAGGTTTCAGCGAGAGAGCTCTGGAGCTGCTCCTGCTGCATCTAAAGCCACTCTGGGCTGCTGGGGAAGGACCAGGGGCAGGAGGAAGCCTCGTGTTGGGCCACTGTTTAAGAAAGGTAAAAAGTAATTTCAGGCCAGTTGGATCAGTTTCCAGTATTTTGCATAGGATAGAACCAACCAACATAGGACTCAGTTAATAAAATCTTTTAAAAAAAAGCTCCATAATTAAAGTCGATCAACTTGGCTTTAAGGAAAATGGATACTGCCAAGCTAATCTGATGTCATTTCTTGCAAAAATTGCAGGTTCACTTGACAAAGTCACCATTGTGGACAGTACTGAAAATCTAAGTCATTTGACTTGTTCTGTAGAACATCTTTATGAAGAGACTGAATGCTTTGAATCTCGTATGGGGTGTCTCCATCTGTCCATGGAGAGCAGGACTCCACAGGTGGACAGCCCTGCAGGAGGTCAGGCAAAAATCTCTATGTATTTTATACTGAAGTCACTTCTGAGTCCGCAATCAAATGTATTAAAAAAGTTGATATATGAAGGCAGCCAAAGTGCAACTGTAAGTGGGTTCCCACAGGTATTGGTGATCACCCCGTCACTATTTGACAGCCTTCCCAGTGACCCGTATTACAGTTAAGTCGTTATGGTTCGATACAAGACTGGGGACAGCAAAAAACAAACAACGTAAGGACAAACCTGGCGCAGAGAAACTGGGGTCTGTAGAAAGATGGGAGAAGCCAGTTTAGGTGTTAATATGGCCAAGTGCAGAATCACCCTATTAGAATAAATAGTATAGGCTGTACTTACAGGGAGAGAGGGAGAGAGAGGACTCTATCCTCCAAAGCAGGGACTGAATATGAGACCGGGTGTCCTGGGAGGCAATCAGCTCGACATGAATTCCCCACGCAAGGCTGTGGCCAAAAGGGCTGATGCGAGCCTCAGCTGTACAAACAAACGAAAATCAAAAGATGAGTAGGTAGGTTACAGTGACGCTGTACTTGGCTCTCGTTCCTCTGCTCATGAATAGTGTATCAGGTTCTGCTGCTCCATTTTTCAAATAAAGCGTTGGAAAAATTGGAAGACTGTTCAGGGAAGAGAAATTAAAGAACTGAAAACACTGGGTAGCAGAAGGTTTAGTTATAAACAAAAAGCTTAATGGGAATATTTTGTTATTTTGTTCACAGTATAGGAGTATTCATCCAGGGAATAAATTTGATAACAGCGGGCTCTAATCTAGCAAAGGTGGAAAACGCATTGGAACTGGAAACTAACCCAATCCAAACGGTGAAGAGGCAATTTTGGTTTGCTTTTTCAGCAATGATCTGTTACGGGCAATTAACCAGTAACTAACCCTTTCCACCACAGGCTGTGATGTACTGTTCACCTCTGTAGAGTTGTGGAAATAGCCGTGCTTGATTTAAAACGGATACACACCGTGCAGCCTGGGTTTCTGGGCACGAGGCTGTTGGAGAATGGCTCAGAGACAAGGGTCCTGAGCCCACCGAGCAGCTGTATGATCAGAGCCTGCTCTGGCTGCTGATGCTGAGCCTCACTAGGGTTTGCCTGTAGCTGCTCGCAGCTGCTGATACAGGAGGAATGTCAAGGACGCTTCAGCCCTGTGTACCGTGGTGTGTCGAAAACAGGTTAAGGGGAATTAGGAATAGTGGTCTGAGAAACCCAGTGTTATGGTAACGGTGGTCTGAGAAACATTGTGTTACGGTACTGTCGTGTATTGAAAACAAGTCAAGAGGAATCAGAAATAGTGGCATGAGAAACTTAGTGTGATGAGCAGCTTGTGCTGTAAGCTAACTGCAAGTAGGTGGACCGTGAGAATACGACCTTTAGAGCTTAAGCCAATCAGCTAGTGACTAGTAGGCATAATAATTATCATTGTCTGTATAAATATGTGTACCCTGGACCAATAAAGACACACGGTGATTGATGCTCTATCACCCACACTGAACCCGTCTCGGCGTGTCGTTCCTCCGCGGCTCCGCACGAGGCAGGGGCTCCTGCATAAAACTGGCGGCCGGGTGAGTGGTTACTGCATCAGGCAGTGCCCTGTGCCTCCATCAGGGAACACTCACCCCTTCCCCTGGCAGGGCAGCAATCAAGGAACACTCACTCCTTCCCCTGGCAGGGCAGCAATCAAGGAACACTCACTCCTTCCCCTGGCAGGGCAGCAATCAAGGAACACTCCTTCCCCTGGCAGGGCAGCAATCCCGGCTGCTCAGGACCTACAACACATCTCCAAGGGGGAGCCCCAGCCTTTTGGGGCTGAGGTGCCGCCTCAGCACAGAAGACGCTCAACTGTCCCTCTTCTACAGGATCTGCAGGCAGCTGCCTCTGAATCCCGGCACCCGGCTCCACACAAAGCCTGGCCGCGCAAAGCTCCCCTCGCCGAGATGCCAAGGGAACGACCGGTAGGAAAGCAACGGGGGTTGGCCGTGGCCGCTCCGCCGCCGAGCCACGACCTGCGGCTCCTCGCTTCAGCGGTTCCTTTCACCTGCCTGCTGCTGGGGTCTTGTCCCCGGGGATCCCACCCCCGGATCCCCCAGCTACGGAAGGCGGCCTCGGAGAAAAAGGCCGAGGGAACCCGGGGCAGGTTCTTCCTCCCCCCGCTCCGCCCTGTCGGGGTGAACCGGCAGCCCGGCCGCGTTCTTCGGGGGGGAGACGTTAGCGCCTCAGGCGAGGCGAGCGCGGGGGGGGGTAAGCACAGCCCCCTGCTCCCTCCGGACATCGGCCTCTCCTCCTTCCCCTTCGCCCCGCCGAGGGCACGGCACGGCGTGCTGCCGAGAAAGCCTCTGGCCCGGCAGCCCCGGGCCGGGGGGCTCCTACGGGCCCACCTCGGCGGGGGCCCCGGCGGCCGCGGCCCGCAGCCGGCCACCACCTCGGGGTGACGGCTTGTAAGGACGCGGTGCGGGCTTTTGCCTGCGCTGGCTGCCTTCGCCCGGGCCTTCGGCCGTCAAGGATTGATCCTGTCCGCGTGCAGGGGTGGGGAAGGCCGGGGAGGGTTTGGTTGGTGCCAGCGGCTGGAATCAGCTCACCTGAAGGTTCTGGAATGGCCGAGTGCTGCAGCGCAAACTCTGCAAATAGAACGGATAAAATAATCTCAATCACTTGAGCTCAGCACTGGTTCGCACACGCCACTCCAGAGATTCAGAAGGCCTTAGTTCATACAAACATTTAATTATATTTAATTAAGACTCTACAGATATTTTTCTGTTCAACAGGTGGGACAAAAAAGGTGTCTTTCAGACTTTCGGTCACTTTCAGTAAGCAACGCCTGCTAAAACACAGCATTCATAGCACAGTAAAATCTCAGTGCTACGTTACAAACATAAAAGAAACGTCCCGTCTTAAGTAAAGTATTGTAGTACAAAACTTCTGCAGAGTGAGCTAAAGCAAGAAAGCTTGTGAAAATTTTAGGGAGGAAAAAGGCCTGTCCAGCTGTGGTGTGTATATACAGATGCGTATGTACATAGGTGCACATGCATTCGCACACATAACACGACCTGGTCTCTGCCATACCCGGTATTCCTACCAACAGATCTCAAGACTCAAAACTGTGATTGGCAACTCTTTTTCTAAAAGAGCGAAAGTTTTGGGAAAGCTGATCAAGAGCGAGGTTTCAGAGCTACTAACAAAAGATGAATGAGCGCCTGCTAAAATATGGTTTGAATTGCCCATTTTTGTATGTCAATACTTTCTGCCCTCCTAGATGCATTTTTCTGCCTCTTCCTCTGGCACAAACCCAGCTGTGTCCTACAGCATTAGGATGTTCTGTTAAGCACATGTGCAGCTGTGTTTTTAAGCCTTGTGAAGGCTTGCTTATGTCAAAAGATGTACCGTTACAAAGACCACATAGACTCCACAAATTTACTTTCACACATGAAGTAACTGTGATAATCTTCCTAAACTTAAATGAAGCAAACAGCTTTAATACACGGATTCAAAAAATCTTTTTGAAATATTAAGAAATAAGTCAGATGTGAGGCTCGTCCTTTTACTCCAGACACACAGAGAAAAAATTAAATGGGAGAATGTGAGACTAACCGTCCCATCTGCCTTTGTAAGTCACCCAGACCAGACGCAGAAATGCTATGGAAGTTAATGCAATGAACCCCAGAAGTGTCACTTTCACAAATCTCAAGAGGCATCATTGACCTGGGGCTGGCTGCAGTTTCTGCCCCAGTTCCAGTTTAATGTATTCCTGTTTGACCCTCAAGCGACAGTGCTGCTGGAGAACGCGCTAAGAAACAAATGCAGGCAATTGCTTTGACATAATTCTTTTGGACTCAGGCAGACCAAATGTGCTGATGTCAACAGAGACCAGAAGAGAGTTTTACTCTATCTCCTCTCCTCACTGAAGAAAAAATAAGAGAAAACAAAGCACAACCCAAGACCTAGCCAAACACATGCCCACCTCTCAGCAGCAATACTAATACAACTGTCTAAGAAAGGGAGAACAAAGATAAACGTTTCCAAAGTATCATTTCGATGTATACACAGCATTTCATTTATACCTTAAATTTACCCGACTTGTATATATAATTGGCTCTTTCCACATAACATGCATGAAACACCTGTTCCATACAGGATATTAATCTAAAACCCCAAGAACAGCGTCATTCAGTCCTTTCTGGCCATAGTACATTCAAAAGAGTTCCTAACATAGTAGCCTCACCCTTAAGCAAACTGCTCGTCTTCCTTCTCTCTTATTCTTCTAAAATTTAGGGGATTTCATGGACCTGCTTTCAACACGATTGTCAAGATGAAACTTTCCTGCCTTGCTACTCATTTAAATGGCCAAACTTTAGCAACTTCGAGGCTGCATAGTTTGATATCAGAGAACACTGAGGCAACGCTGGCGTGGACTGCAAGAATAGAAACTGGAGATATTTTTTCCAAGGGAAAAATGAATTATGATGGGAAACCAGATCAAGGAAGCCACGATGAATATCTTGAGACTAAAAGGTTAAACTGAAGATTTTCTTCTCTACCTGGTTGCTGTTGTTCCTGAAATAACTTCTGTATTAAAAGAAAAAAGAAAGAAAACATACATCAGTGGTAGTTTTTCAGAACTCATAAGGGAAAATACCAGGGTTGAAGGTGGCTCGTTCCTCAATTTTATACAATGAAAAGAGAACAAAGAAACAGATCCCAAGCTCATTCCCTCCTCCTCCCTTTATCTCCTCTCCTAAGAAAGGCTTCCACCTCTGCTCCTCGCCAGTTTCCTTTTCTGTCGTTCCTCCAGCTCCCCATCAGTCCACGCAGGCAGATCGTCTGTAAAGGTATCACGCAAAAAACAGATGTGATCCTCAAGGCTTCCCCTTTCTGTGGGCCTAAAGTGCTTGCAAGAAGAAAAACTCTTGTGAAGAAGTGGATTCTCACTTTCTTTTTTTGGCAGCTACTTGCGTGGGTCACTCTACCACAATTAAAGTCTACATCTGCTATCTGACCACAGTGAAAAGAGTGATAAAAATTACCCCTCAGTATGTCCATAACAGGTACAGTGTAAGGAGCAAGGTCTCTGAGAGAAGAGCGATCATTTTTTATGGGAGTGGCGAGACCCTGGCACAGGTAGCCTAGAGAAGTTGCGGATACCCCAGCACTGCAAATATTTAACACTGGACGGGGCTTTGAGTAAGCTGACCTAGTGGAAGATGTCCCTGACCACGGCAGGGGTGTAAAACCAGGTGATCTTTAAAAGTCTTTCCAACCCAACCCATTCTATGATTGATGATTCTACTATTAAAGTGGATTCCCACCTCCACAGCTGTTATCACAATACAGAGACGCTGCAGTTAGCGCAGCTGGGACCTAGTGGTGCTGGAAGAGAACTTGTGGAATAGGGTTACAAGCTGGTGTTCCCGTAGGCTGCAGACAGAGAAAAATAAAGCACCTGCACTCTAGGATTAAGGCACATGAAAAAGAGATGATAACATACCCACCTGATTTTGTCTAAATGCATAGATGATACAAAACAAACAGCAAATGCACCCGTATCTTTACACTGCCATTTGTACGAAGAGTCAAAGTTTATTATTTCTTCCACACTGCAAAGCTACAGCTGTTATGACAATCACAGCAGCTATTATGTAGTTCACACTCACTATCTTTTCAGAGCATGAGAGAACCCATCATCTGCAGGCTCTGAACACTTCCCTCTAAACGTGCTTGTCTAATAGGACTCCAGTTTTCAGCAACAGTAGGTTATCAGTTATTTAGCTACTGCAGGCTGTTACAATATTTTTACAACAGGAAATGTGTATTCCGTACCTAAGAAGAATACACTTACAAGAAATTATGCAGGAAAGGAAAGTGATCTAATTTCTGTTGTGCTTACTTCCTTCTGCAGTGTGCCGCATTGAGATGTTTGTTCCAATACACAGATATTAGTTCAAGGCCAAGATTTTATTCACCCTGATCCTACAAAACAAGCCTGCAGCTAAACTGCAACTCAAACACCTCGGGCTGTTGGACTGCATTCACATTCATGTACGTGACTTAAGTAAGTGGGTTTAAAAAGTCTCTGTTTGAGGTTATTGAGCCTGTCTTATCCGTAGCTGGGTATGTGTGTGTGTCGGTTCCGTAGTTTTAAAACTTCTGTGAACTAAGAACACACCCCTGAAGATGCAAACAGTCCATCGACCAGGAAGCATCAGCTTTGAAGGGTCTTTGCTGTGGTCCTGAACCTCACCGTTGCAGACCGTAAGAAAATGGCCATTGTGCTGGATTTAGGGAAACAGCACAGCACCTTCACAAAGTGCTGCACTCATCCACGGACGTCACCCAGCCACCGCTGCTGAACAAAGAAACCTGACTGACTGCTACGCTTCACTCCTCTGCTTTTGCAAAGCCAGGCTTTAATTCAGGAAGTCTGAGGTAGCCTTTTGAAAGGAAACTTTCAATGCTCTTATGCTATTTATTACTGTGACTGACAATACATGTATATAATAAATTATAAATGGCCACATGCAACTGCCTCCTGTCTGCAGGCTAAAAGCTGGCAAGAGACTCTACACTGCTGCAGGGACAAATCTGCAACAGGCAGGCTGCTGAATTTGGGGAGTTTTGAGCACCAGCGGATTCGCAAGCTGACCAGTCAGTGCTGAGTGCTCATTGCCCAAGTTCTTGGGAAAGGATAAACAGACGGGTCAGGAAAGGACAGTACTCTGAACTGGACTGCAGAGCTG
Organism: Tyto alba; assembly: GCF_018691265.1. Lineage (NCBI taxonomy): Eukaryota > Metazoa > Chordata > Aves > Strigiformes > Tytonidae > Tyto > Tyto alba. The sequence continues at coordinate 40,737,745 of NW_024881296.1, read as the reverse complement.
TAGAAATAACATCCAGAGTTCATTTGTTCCTTATCTTCCGTATTGTTCTAGCATGTTCTAGCTTGGAAGCTAGAGAATCATTAAAAACCATTAAACAATTAATACCCTGCATTTTTGGTGAAATGACAGGACTAACTCTTCCATATTGATGTGTTATAGAGGTAGGGGAGTTAAAAATATAAATGAAATCACGGGATAGTTTAAAAAGCTATGTTTGTTTTGTTTATGATGTCAGTAGTGTACTCTTCTGGCAAGGCAATATTGACTCTGAAATGCAGAAGATTTCCCTAAGGCTGGGCTGGACCTTCTGCTTTTTGTTTGCGTTTGGGCACTTAACCATCTTCAGCGAAGATTTTCTTGAGTGTGAAATATGAGGCTACGTGTTTTCTTTTGTATGTATTTTTTCAGAGGAGTTTTTCAGATGCCAGGAGCATAAATGTAAGCAAAAGAAAACAGTCCCAACTGTGTCAACTTCCCAGCACTATATTTTGTACGCTGGTGCTTTTGTTTTCTTGCAAGTTCAGCATTGCTTTAATGTCAGCACCCTAGATTCCCCCTGCCCCCAAGTGATACATATTAGTACATCTGTTTTCTCTGTAAAGTCTTTTTGCATTCTTTGCAGGGCACAGGAAGGATGTGGGCTCCTTTTCACATTCAAATGAGGCAAATTAGCCTTTGCCTGGTTCCTACAGCATAATGCTTATTTTACATTTAAGCGTGAGAAAAGGGGAGGAAATAAAACCCAACACGTTAGGTGGGCTATAAGTTTCATTTTGGTACAAGCCGCACTTGGCCTTCTTTTGCAAACTGCTTTCCACAGGAGATAATCTCAGGATGGGGTTCAAGAGTTTAATCATGTAAAACGACCAAGTGATTCGCGCAAAGAAACAGCAGCCACAGACACATTAAACACGAGAAAAGGCAGAATAATGCCAACCTGAATCAGCAGGGCTCAAGCGATCCAGGAGGTCCCTGAAGTCCATTGACAGGAACTTCGTAACAGGGGTGACTGAGCTGACGCGAGGAAATGCTGCGCCGGGCCTCACGCTTACAAACAAACAAGCAGGAGACGCGCAGGGCAGGGGCAGCGCTGCCTGATGGTAGATGGTCTTCCCTCCCAAAAGCCCTACTGCAAGCCTGGCCTCTTCGGGGGTCTGCCTGGACACAGCCCTGGAGAAAAGGGGGGTCTAGGAAAGCTGGCTGATTTTCAAGGATCGCCTCCTGCGAGCTCCAGAACGGTCCCTCTCAGTACGCTGGGAGTCCGGCACAGCTATGGACGAACAAGGAGCTCCTGTCTGAAGTCAGACGTGAAATGGACGTGCACGAGGGATGGAAGCAGGGTCAGATAGGGTTAGACAAGCCAAAGCCCACCTGGAGATGAAGCCAGCGAGGGCTGCCAGAAGCGTGCCGGCGGGGTTTCCCGAAGGGCGAGAAGTGTTGGGTGGGAGCCCCGAGGCCAGCTCTGGCTGCAACGGGGAGGCCGTGGAGAAGCAGCAAGAGTTCCTGTGCTCCCAGGCTTGACACCCGGCTGCCCAAAGCACACAGGTGCCTGCCGTCCTCTCCTCCCCTTCCAAAGCCAGAGGCACCCAAACCGACTAGAACGGCGACACCGGTCTGTGGTGCCACCGGGCTTCCCCCCCAGCCCGGGCTCGCTCGGCGCCAGGCTCTGGCTGTCCTCGCGTGGTAGGAGCAACGGGGCTGCTTGATCAGACCCTGATGGCTCTAACGCTGGTTTACTTAAAAGCACTGTGCCTAAGGGGTATGTGGAAGGGCCTGAACGATCTGGGAAGTTCTCAAAAACAGTGTGAGTGGAAATATATTTTAGGCATCCTGGGAACAGTCGGTTTCTCTCTACTGAGGCATCCATTTCACTTTTAATCCAAAACTTCCACTGTAGCCTGTTCAAATAAGGAGATTTATTATTCTTGTCACATGTGCTTTCTGAAGATGCTGGGAGGGTATGGGAGAGGGAAGAGAGAAAATTAGTTATCAGTCACCACTTGCCAAGAGTAGATTAAGCACTCAAGAGTTACGCATTCACGTATAAATGACTCAAGGGAGCTTCATTTACTCCTTTTCTCCTAGCTTATACTTTTTTCCTCCTGTCCAGCAGCCTTTGTTCCCCTGTTGTTCTCCGTCACAACCTGCCTGCAGTGCACAAGTTGGAGAGTGGGAAACAATTCTAGATTTTTCCCCTTTCACCGTGAGATTTAATTTGGACTCCCTTTCCCAGACCTCAGAGCATGCCTGATTTCTGGGAGCAGAACAGAGAACAAGAATAGAGTTAATCTTCAGTAATGTGATAAAAATCACTCTCTCACACAGACAACCGGAGAAGGATTTCAAAAGAGCTGTTGTGCCAAGCACCCGATAGCAAAACCTGAAATTGAAGCCAACCCACACCTTCCTGCTCATAGACACAGCTCACTCATTTTCTCCCCAGCACTCCCTCTTCTCTACTAATTCTACCTGGAACGAAAACGTAAGCCACCACTGACGCTACCCTCACACCAACATGCACCGTGGTTTAAGAGGTCACCATTTCCACCACGAGCGCTGCCACATTACAAGTGGGGTCACCGTACCTCCTTTTTTTTTTTTTTTTTTTTTTTTTTTTTTTTTTTCCTTTTTTCCTTTAAATACAGTTAGTAAAAGCATATCAAGTAATCAGATTGGAGCGGTGGGTGAGGAGAAGAGGACACATGGAGGTCTGATGGCTTTGGTGCGGTCAAGGCGAGCGGGGCAGTGGGGAAGGACGGGGAGGAGGGGGCAGCAGGAGGTGCAGAAAGGGGGGTGGCAGCGTGCACTCTCGATGCCAGAGTGCCAGCTGGCAGCTACAGGTTGCTGGCTGCATGTGGGCTGCGAATATAACAGAGGAGATGAGCCTTTAGGGGAGGAGCTGTCTGGTAAATCATTAATGAATGAGAATATGAAGCAATCTGTCTGCCCAGGAGGCAGAATTGTCTAATGATGAGGATGATGGACGAGGAAGCTGGAGATGAGGTTCCTCCCTCACCACTGGCACACCAGCTCCTGTTGCTGTACGTACAACACACGCCTCCTCACGCCAAAGGACTGGTTTCTTAAAGTCAACATGGAAATCGCATGATCTAGGTGAACATGTGATAAGAAAAACTGCAGCCCTGGCTTCTCTTCTGCTGCGGGCAGCACACAAAGAACCAAGATGCCTTTTAAGACACAGCTTTCACTGAAGCAGATTTATTTTCAAAGCCACGACAAAACCTAGTACGACCTTTTGCCAGTGCCAGTGGCATTTAATTTTAAATCGATTAACCACATACAAAGTACTAATTACCCATCAGTATTTTTTTAGCAATCAGGCTATTGCTTGGAAATGTAACGGCATGTCTGGGTGCGGACAGGGATGCTCTGCTTTCTCTGTGCGCTCCGAAATGCAGAGGAAAATGCTCGAGAAATGGTGTTGAGAGGTGCGTTTGTGTTGATGGGGATAGGGGCAGGGGCACCAGACACAGGCAGGCAGCGCACGATGAGGCTGTCGGGGGAAGGGGCAGGAGGTTAGTGCGGTTTCTTTTGCACAGAGACTTCGCAGGATGCGTCATGAAGCACAAAATCAATACGGACGCTGCATGAAAAAGCAATCGTCGGTTTTGTATAATTCTCAGGCTTATTTGGAAAGATCTTCACAAAGGTGTTTCTTGATTTGTGTGAAATCTTTAACCGTTCTCTTTCCTCTATTTCAAAACCTCTGAATGTTCAGGGATTAAAATAGTTTTAAAATAAATACCTAAGAAAGACATGGCACAAATCAAAGTGAATCCGCCTAATGTTGGCACATTTGCAGGATAAGAGGTGCAAGCTCTTGATCATTCAGTGCACTTAAAACATGATTTTCCAGAGCGAATGATGCGTAGACTGGTGCAGAAACCACAAATAGAAGACACATATGGCCATGACAGAGACTATCTACATAGAAACGTAACGAAGCACCTGAGCAGATCTGTGGTGCTCAACTGCTTACTTATTTGTGGTCCTGAAGTCCAGTTTAATTATCCTGCCAAACCCCCCCGAGCCACAGCCAGGTTATTAGTTCGCCACAGGACCTGCTCAGGCAACTTTACAAGAAAATTGCCTGTGCCTAATCTAATAGCTAAGAAGCAGCTAAAATCACGTTAGACCTAGAAAGACCAAGAAACAAGCAGAAAGCTCCAGAATATTCAAGAAACTTCGCGAGGCTGTTCCTGTAAGTCAGCGCCGCAGCTATTTGAGGATGAGCTCCCCGGGGAGGCTCCCAGGCAGACAGTTTCCCACCCAGAACAAACATAACACAGGTGAGATGACTTACAGCACACAAAAGTATCACTTCTCACATACATAAGCCTTCTGCTGGTTACCGAATACATTTACATAATAAGTGGGGTTTGTAAATTACCCATTGATGATGTCACACAGATTTAAATAATCTGCAGTGTCAGTCTCTGCTATTTGCAAACCATGTCTGACAGTTTAACAGCCTTTGCAAAAGATTTCACTGGGCTCTGTGGAAGAAACCTATTTGTCAAGCTTTTGTTTAATCATAAGACGAGCAACTTTTATAAAATTTAACGAACGGATTGCGATGGCTTAGATGTTTCCAGACCCTGGCAGGAAAACAGCACGCAACATCAGAAAGAATTCCTTCTGCATATTACAGAAAGTTTGACTGGAGATTGCTGGACATGTTAAGCTAGCCAGTCAAGCTCGTTAACACAATAAATTTGGCATTACCTTCCCAATAACCACAGAAGTACCTTTGATGAGTCACTTGCTAGTTTATGTCTTGCCCAAATGACCAAGAAGAGATTTCTGGCAGCACCATGACCTACAGCTCCTCGGGCACTTTGTGTGGACTGCCACGATTCCAACTTGCGTACCGCCTGCTACCCCACCCACGTGCTCCGGGTCAAAAAACCAAGCCCCTATCACATTCCCCCACTCCACGGACACAGCTGAGCCTTGGACAGATGACCTGGGCTCAAACTGGTTAAATACAAGAAAGGGCAAGTCATGAGCAGACAAGACAAGCTCCAAGGGGATTTCTCTCAGATTTTTCACAGTTTCCTTGCGCTTCAGCCAACCCTGACTTGCACAGCATATTGAATTTGCCGTTCTCCCTGCCCAGTATCGTTACAGAACTGTCCATCAAAGAACAGATTTTTACCAGAGCTGGTTATCAACCTGAAGAAACTACACAACTAATTGTCAGCTGTGGCTACGGTGTCTTCCTCCTTCAACATGGAACTGAAAAGGGTTTTCTATTTTTTACTTTGTTTTTCTTCTTTCGTTTTCTCCTCTTCTTGCTTTATATGATAAGGAAAGCTCTTGTCTGGGTGACCAGAACTCCAACCCAGAGGAGCCTAAAGCTACACCATAAAGCTCCTGGAATTTATCTCAGACATAAGAGATACAAAAGAAAAGAAGATAGCAAGAATATATTTATGGGTAACTTCAAAAGAAGAAGAAACACCCTGGGAAAAAAAATACCCTGAGAATTGCTGGATACAGTAGAAGCAAAGCAGCAGCAATAATTTGACACAAAAATTCTCTACCCAGCAGCACTCTTACAGCTCCTGCTGAAGCAGGGTGGTGGCCTGGAATGGTACCGGTCTCTCATAATGCCGAGGAAGAGTTTTCTTAGAGAAGAAGAGGTGGTTAAAAGTCACAGCTTAGGAATTTTTTATTTCTTTAACCAGAAGTACAACTAGGGAAATAGTTACTACAGCAATAGAAACTTTTGATGTTAAGCAACAGCAATATTTAATACATCAATTAGAAGTCTTCTGCAATACACGTGACTTCCAATGATGTCTCGGATATATGCCTCAAAGGAAACACACAGTTTTTAATTTGATTTCTGGGAACTTAAAGGTGCTGTAAAAGCAGTCTTGAAACACCATGGTAACAGTCCTGTGTTTCCCACAAAATTTAAAACTCAGGTCTCACATACACTCACCCAAATCACACGTGCATAAAAGCACGGGTAAAAGCAGATGCAAGCTCGGGGGCCTAAACTGGATGGGAAAAGCAAAGTAACACAAGCGATCTGAGTGCCAGCTCGTGCCGGTGACCCCCCGGCTGTGCACAGCCAGCAGCTCCGGTGCTTTGGTCTCTCTGCCTGGAAACAGAGCTCCCTTCTCAGAGCTCTGCCCAGCGCCCACCTTCTGAAACGGCTTCAAGGTGGGGCTGCTCTCCAGGCGCTGTGCGACGCACGGCCCTTTGGCATGCCGCTGCAGGGGCAGTTGGACGAAGGGAGCTCCGTCCTCTACTGAGCACGAGCCACCTGAAACTGCTCAGAGCAGGACAGGGGCCGCAGTCACGTGCGAGGGTCACTGCTGTTGACAATGGTCCACGGCATATTCCCCACGCATGACCAGACAAGTTTCTGCAAATAACAGTTTCTGGATAGCATCTACACCGCATGCAGGGGGTGGCACCCACGTGGCAGGCACATGCCGCGCTAACACAGAAATGGTGAATACTTTAGTATCAGCATGCAAGAATTCGGTTTTACACTAGCAATGAAGCTTGTGTCTTCAGCATAGTCTTACTTCCTTGGGGCGAGCAAAAGGCTTTTGCGAGCAGCTCCTTAGTGCGACACAAGCTTTCCTTCTGCTTGGTCTGCTCTGAATAGTGCACTTGCTCTCTCATCTGAAACACTTGTCCTATACAGAGTCTAATCCAAAAAAGAAAACGAAGATATATACTGTTATTTACAACCGTGTATGCTAATCCTCCAACAACATCTAATGACATATGGGAAAGCTGGTGGTTAGACTCAGACTAGGCCTCCCTGTGTAATTACAGTCAGAGGGCAAAACTCAAGAGCAAAACATTTTAAAAAAATCAAATGGAACAATCTTGGGCTTCTGCAAAGGCATTCAGCAGATATCGAAACGGTCATAAAGGGTATCTTAAAAACAGGACTGGGGGTGTTGCATAGTCTTCCCAGCCAAAAAAACACACCGCTTTGCTGATAAACAAATTTCTTTCTCTGTGTTTTGACACATTTGGCATAGTCACCAGGGTGGGAAACAATGGGAAGTCTACAGCACCTATCAGCCGTCAGTCTCTGTGTTTTCTGTATGTCTACAGAGGTATTTGGAGATATCCTGCTCTATAAATAGGGCAGAATTTCATGGAATGGATCGTCCATCAGCCTCTGCCTTACAAGAATAAAGACGTTTAGTGGCCTAAATATTTCTCATCAAAGGATGTAAATAGAAAGAAATGGGGAGGGAGAAGGGGATTACGTTGGATAGTAAACAGCATGCAGGGAGAAGACTAATGCCCTACCATTACAGAGTTAGCAGAGGGGGTAAAAACGGACAGAAACTCCTAAATGTCATGCACAACCAACAAATGCCATAGCAAACTGAGGACTTTCCTAACCGACGAGTCGGTCCCGTTACAGCTGGCCAGGCTCGGCACCCACCACAGCAATGGGGCTGGTGCACCCGGGCAACCGCTAGCTTTAAGCGTACTGTACTATAATTTGGTGTAAGTTCCCACTGAAAGAAAGGCAAACTTTTAACTTTTGATAGCCAGCAATAGAGAACAAAAAATGACCTGAAATCCCGTTTCCAAAGCGTGCAGCTGAAGTTTCCTTCCAGAGAGTCTTCTTTCTAACTAGCATCTTAACTGCGTGGATGGGAAGCTTTGTTAACCAGGGGCCAAAGTGGTTAACAACTCAGACCACATCTAAAATCCACACATATTTTTAACTAATAATTTTACAAAGAATCTAAAAAGTCTCGTGTTATTTCTATCTTTATCCTTCCGCCTGTAAAGACGCTTGCTTGAGTTATCATGATTTTTGCACAAAATAAAATACAAGGTAAGAAATGCAGTTTGATTAGAGGAAAAGCAAAACTTATGTCAGTAGGGTCTGAAAAGTTGTCAGAGGATGAGATTGCACCTTGCAAGACTAGAAAGGCAGAATTCTCGGGACTCAGCACAGCACTCACAACCCTAGCAGACTGAGCCAGTAAATTTTATATTTCTCACTACTGCTGTTGCATGACACGATCAAGGAGGCACAAAATCTTCAAGGCTTTTCAAGCTTTTGCCAGAGGGAAAATTTCAAAGCAGACTTCTCCCTGTCTTGTAATGCTAAATGGGCTGGGCAGGAATGACATTTACACAGATGAAACTTTTATTATTTTCTCTTTCCTAAAAACAATAGGAGCAATATGACCTGCTATATTAGATATATTCCTATAGGTGGGACGAGAACAGGTATAAAGGTCACAAGGACAAAACACTATTTATTAGAAGGCTGTATAAACCTCTGTTTCCTCTGAGGTTTTCAGGGTGATACCTTCAGCACGAACACAGACTTCTCATGATTTTAAGGTCACGGGATATTTTCTACAAGTGGCCATGAGTGATTTCCCTGGTAGGGTGCACTGCGAAGAGCCGAGGGCCTTGCGGGACCCCTGGGAGCCCACGAATGCCGCTCACCACCGCTGGCGGGGCTGCTGCAGGATGGTGCAGAGCCCCCCGACAGAGCCTTCCGCTTCAGCTGCCGGCGAGCGACGCGCCAAGCAGGCGTCTCCCCCACCGCTGAGCACCGGCCTTCGAGACCCCAAAATACTTCATTTGTATTTTGGAACGGGTACTGTGCTACAGCACTGCAGGCACCCTCAAAACACGCACTAACGCGTGGTCCTCACAGCAGTTTCCGCTCCCAGTTCTTCTGGATTACATCCCAGGCTTGCTTTTATCTTTGAGCTTAGCAAACCAATTCATATAAATAACTCAATGTCCAAAAATATTCAGCTTTGGTAATCTGCAATGAGATCTCTCCTCTCCGTGCTCCTTTATATGCAGTTTCATTTATGCTCGTGCCAGAGGAGCGTTTAAGCGAGAGGGAGACGCAATGAGAGATGAAGAGCTAGAGCAGTGTGCTTATGCTAGGAGGTGGAAACAGACACTTGTGCCTAGAGATCCGCACCAAACTCTAGTTGAAGAGGTAACTTGCTTATATGCAAAGTATTTAGGTGCCCAACATAGCTGCGCAAAAGGCACAGAGAAATCTCCTAAACAAATCCCACAACAGTGAAACCTCCTTGATGCCGCAGCACCCTGTATCACACACACACAGAGGCATCCTGCCCTCCGTTCAGCTTCGGCAGCCTCTGCTGTGCTTGGCTGACAAAATAATCTCCCAAATGACTGTAGCTCCGAAATCCAGTAGATCCATGAAGTATCGATGAGGCAGAATTAATGCTGAGAGAGCCACGCTAACTGCCTCCCTCCCCCTGTATTTCCTAAAAGAAACTCTAGAAGTCAAGCAGTGCTGTGCCTGCACACACAGCACGCTCCGGTCAGGAGATCTACAGCCATCATCCACACACCTGCAACACTGCCCACCGGTGTATTTATCACTACAACCTGCATTCACTCAGCAAGAGCCTTAGCTACAGGAACGGCCTTTTCCAATGCCCAGAGATCACGGTCTCTGATCTTTCTGATCCCGGGTGTGACCTGTGTCTTTGGCACCGCGCGTCCTGCAAACCAGGCACCAGGTAAGAGCCCTGCCTCTCCCTGCGGCACCGCTCCCTGCCTGCGCCCCGGGGATCATCACCTGCAGCCTCGGAGCATTCCTTGCTAAGCCCCTGTTGCTGCCTGATTATAAAGTTGGCACAAACAGTCCCAAGTTTGGCAATATTCTCTGTGCTGGATGTTTGCTGGGACTTTTTTTTTTTTTTTTTTTTTTTTGCTTTGCTTTGTTGCCGATTTGGATTTTTGGCATGACTTCAGCCAAAATTTTTCAAGCTAATTCTGAAACGAGGCATGGGAAACTGAAGCGATTTGTTCATGTTAGAAGTTTTTGATCACCCCTTGAACAGCTCGAGAGGTTTTGTGATTTGGACCATAAACTTGCAAGGTGTCGAGGCAAAATCTTTGTATTGTGATCTCTGCAGACAAGTCCCAAACATGACTAAATTACTAACCTCTGAAAAAATAAATCTCCATTTGCATGAGGTCACGAAGGAGGTGATGCTTCCTAGCAGCTAAATTCCCTGGGGATCCCAACCACAACACCCCAGGATCCTGCTACCAGCTGGGTGCCACCTGCCTGCTCCAAACTGCACTTATACTTGAATGATCAGAGCTGGACATGAAATCAGGTGCAAGGCTGTTCTGTATCTAAATCTGAACTCACAACAGGTTGGATGGTAGTGGCCCCTGCAGTCTTTCACATACATATTTTTATTCAGTTCTCTACAGGGGCAGAAGGGGAAGAGGAACAGAAGGTACGAGAACATGCCAGTGTGATGGAACGGGAGTTTTTATATCAACTGCACAGTGACAAAAATACTCTGATGCTCATACAGAAAAGAGCAAAGTTGATGCAAGACTTCCTAAAGCAACAGCTGAATTTTCAAATGTAATGCTTTTCTTTCAACAGAGCACACGGAGGGCTTGTTATCTAGAGTTAAAAAAACAACCAGTTTACCACTTGCAAAATCCTACCGTGTACCTTCAAGCCGCTGTAGTAGCACAATCCACTTGCAAACATCTCTGCCACCGAGCCAGCTAGGACAGCTGGGAGGTACAGCTCGTGCGGTGCCCTGCGGCACCGGCTGTCAGCTCTCCTCCCCTATTTCTTCTCCAGCGGCTCCAGCAAGAGGAACATCCCAGTGGATGGCCCACAGACCAGCTCTCTTTTGCTGAGAAATTCGAACAATTGGATCACCTCAATCTCATGAGAAAAAAAAAAAAAAGAAAAAAGAAAAAAGAAAAGCTATACTAAATGGATTACCAGTGAGAGGTAGGAAAACACTTGGGAAAATGACAGGAGCACAAAGGTCTCTTCTGCGGGAGAGTGGAATGTAACCTCCCTACGTAGGGTTATCTGATTTAATAAATTGAAAACAAATATAGCAATGCTTCACATCTCTTAAGGGAGCAGACCAAGTCCAACCTGGTCAGGACGGGGAGACGTGCAGTTCTGGGCAGGGGACAAGACGCAGTTCTTAGAAATCCTATGGATCAGATTTAACATTCACCAGACGCGGCGGCACCAATACGCACATCTTTTGCACAGACTGGACTGGAAGAAAATTAACAGGCTAAAATTGGAGGAATTACAAGCATAGCATAGCAAATCTTGGTAAAGACCAAGATACTTTACAACGCTCAACCTTTCCCACACGCTTTCCTTCCTAAGGACGCATTATAACCTTCAGTCCATAGGAAGAGATAATGAAGATACACAAGAGAAGCACATTATGAGACACATCAGTGTCCAAACTGATGACTCTGGAAACTAAAACCTACTAGAAATAGGACCAAAATGCACCAGGTCAGCCCTAATTACAGAGACCAGCTAATGATTCTGGCAAAGCCTCCTGTGGGCACAGCAGAGCACAGGTAATAAAAGTTACAGCAGGTTATTTTTGCAGTGAGAGCGTATATTCCAAGCTCTTTGCAGATAATACGTAATTGCTCTACAACACTTTATGTCAGAAATCTAACCAGTGTGAAGGATCGCAGAGAGAAATTCAACAGCATGTTTAGTAAACATCGCGGATGTAAATAATTGTGTCATATAAACTGGACACCCAGGAACGCACAGAGCATTACAATCTTTCTAAAGGCAAACAAATTTAATATGCATAAAGATACTGAAAAAGTGGTTTTATATCATTTCTTAAAATCAAAGCAGGTACTACCTGCTAACATTCTTTCTTTTTTTTTTTTTTTTTTTTTTTTTTTTAATAAAGGGAAAAGAAAAATCTGACTGTCCTTAATGGGAAAAAATAACCAAAACCGAACACCGGATGAGTGTCTTAGCAGCTGAAATCCAACTTTTCCACAATATATCTGAGGAACTAGAAATAGCTGAAACCATTGCTTAAGACGTGCAGTTGCTTCTAACCTACAGAGAAGTGTGCAGATAGAAGCGCAGCATCTCAGATTCCAGCTGAAACGCCAGAGAGCCCTGAGCTTGGGAAGGTTCCCCTGCCTGAATCCAGAGTGAAAAGAGCAACGGGCTTCCATGCCGTGAGGTGTATGTCCGGCTGCGAGGCCGGTGTTTGAAGCATTCACGGCTTTCCCGGGAAGAATAAATCTATAGGAAAAGGATGGGCACACCCGGCGTGGGAAGGTGCAGGTCAGGTTTACGGTGCAGCAGACACTCTATTAAAATAATTTCACACCTCGATCCTCCTCTGGTCGTGATGGCTGTAGCCAAGGCCAGATGGAAAGGGACAGAACACCGTACTGTACAGCGTAAGTCATGTTTAGAAATACAAAAACCTTAGGAAAGGCGAGAGTTTCGGGGAGTGTCTGGATGGGCGAAGAGCAGTCTGACTAGGGAAAAAAATAAATCGCAGGTGCCCCCGAGGCTTTCCGTCCTACGCCAGCCTTGCTTCGTGGGGCTCCCCGCGGTCGTGCAAGTATTTGACGTGGCGGGACGGCCAGTGCACCAAGCCTGTGGTGCCACGCAAATACCTGCTCCGGCACCCACACGACTGCTTGACAGAAATCTCATCCAAAGAGGTTTTTTTCTGACACAGCTCAGAAAGATATCATCAGCTCAGCTGAGGGAGTTTTAAATTCAGCCAAGGTTTCCCCCCCGCATTCAGGTGTACTTCTCTAATCAGCTCCCAAAACCACTATGAATTTTTGATCTGGAGGCTGCGTGACCTTTTCTAGGACTTTGATACAAGACGAATAAATAACTGCTGAGCCTCTGAGCTCTGCTGCTACGTCAAGATAGATTCAAAATGTTCTCTTGATGTCCAGCCCTTCTTGGATTCAGTGGGCTAGGGACAGAAATTGAGAAAAATTGTTTCATTTTTTTGCTATTTTTTAAAAATTTTTAAACTCCATGAGAATTCGGAATGCTATAGGCAAGCCTACAGTGCGGTCAGAGATATTTCAGAGATCTTTACAGATGAGAAGCTCAAGATTCCCAATTATTCTACCTCAAAATAAGGATTTGCAAACAGTCTGAAGTGGGAAGAGGGGAAGGAACAGCTGTGAAAACAAACAAAATTTGCAGTTTGTTTACATATTACAATGTCTGCAGGAAAACAGTATTAAATTCTAGGGCAAAATCGTGCAGCGTGGAGTGGTAGAAACCCAGCTCCAGACTGGCTTGAAGGACTTCCAGGTTGCTTACAATCCAGCGGTGAGAAGCGCCTCTTTGCATTGGTTTATATATCTCTAAGCAAGTCAGGAAGACAGGTAGTTTTCAGGAACACCACCCTGTCAGCTAGCCTTCTCCCAGGTTTTGAGATTCAGCCAAGTCCTGCATCCACGCCCTGCAAATCCCAACACGAACCAGAGAAAGGTCGAGAAACATCACCCGGGTAGAACCGCCATGACCCAGAGTGTGGGATTCCCCCCCCCGGCAGGTTCACTGCGCCTGTGTGACACCACATTTGGGGGGGGTCTTCTCCAAGACTCCCCTCTTACAGGCAGAGCAGATGCAAAGTCCACACTGACCGACTGTGAGGAACATCAACGAGAAATAGCAAGGAAGCACTTTGTCACTCTGAGGTGCCCAGAGAGGCTGTGGAGTTTCCATCCGGTGAACTTTGAAAATCAAGGCCCTGAGCAACGTGGCCTAACAGGACCCGTTTCAAGTGGGGGTTCGGACAATACGACATCTGGCAGTTTCTTCCAACGAAAATCATTCTGTGATTCTAAGAAACATGCTTCTTCGGTCTCCTTCCTCTTGCCACTCTTGAACTATGTTCTTTTATTAAGACCAGCCACGGAGACGAGCTGATGCATCCTCGAAGGGAAATTAAAACACAACAATCTGACTACTAAGTCTGCCGATAAACTTTTTTTTTTCCTTGGTGTTACACCGCATCGCTCTTTCTGAATTCTGACCCTACTCCTTGACCTGTGAGCACCACAGCTTTGTCACACCCCACACAAAGACCAGCCAATCTGTAAGGACACTGGACAGCTTTTAGGATCAAAGTATCGTTACTACCACCAAAAAAGAAAACTAGATACAGGTCCTATCCTCTTTTGCAGTAACAGAAGTCAGCACAAAATCTCATGGGCTAATGAGCTCATGGTACTGGTCTGTGGCTCATCTTTGGCTTTGCAACTAAATTCTAGTTAAATAATTGTATTTTCCAGTATACAGATACAGGTGCAAGCTTACAACATGGGCAACTGTCAGAAAAGCCAAACCGTAGCGAGAAAATTACTTAAAAGAATAAGCTACAGTAGGGTTTACCCAGGTACCATTGCACATGACTTTTCGTGCATTTGGCCAACTTTTTTTGTAAAATTCTGATCTTGGTTATCTTATCTTTTCGTATCTTTAGGACTATACATTCCGCAGAAGGCTAAACGGTCTACATTTAAACATCTGCTAGCTAATCCAGATCTTCCTGTATGATGTAACAACATCTGGGGTTTTTTAAATGGCAGAAAAGAACAAGTGTTCTCACAGAGCTGGTCTTTGATTTTCAGTTTTCTACCCTGCAGGCTATATGACTCCGAAGTCTTCTGCCAGTGGAGAATAAGCCAGTTTTCATCTGCAATCTGCACATGCTGGCTGAAGGAAAAATACCAGCCCTGTACTGTGCTCAGTCAAGGGGCAAAGGAGGGACCCATCTCCTGCAAACACCTTTTTCCCAAGGGTGATTGGCACCTGCCAGGACTGTATATATTGACAGTCTCCTAGAGGGAAAAGCGAGATGAGCCTACAAACTGCTGCAGATCTGCTGCTTTTTTTTTTTTTTCGCAGTTTGGAAGTTTCTCAGAACTCCTTCCCTCCAGCTGGGGCACGTCACCAATTACCTCCTGTCCCTCTCTGCCTGACTGTCCCAGCGCGGGGCCGCTCGGCAGCACAGACACATCGCGCACGACAAGCCGCAGCACCTGCGGGACCAGAAGCCGGTGGGAAGCTGGTACCCCCGAGAGCCAGAGAAGCAGCAAAGCTTGTGGCATGGAGGAGGAAGGGAGGAACGGGAGAACTGGTACAGCACAGAGGAGCACTAACCACCTCCTTATCTCTCAGGCATGGGCACATCATCCCACCTCCACGTGGCCAGCGTGCCCGTCAGACATGCTGGGGATGGGGGGAAAGATTTCAGAGTGACTGGACATCCCCTGCACTTTGGACGTTCTTTTTGCTCCTGATTTTTTTTTTTTTTTTTTTTTTTTTAATACCACTAGCATATTTTTTTTGTTCCCCTTCTTTTTAAATTAGGTCTTTGTGTTTCCTCTACTCTAGGTTTCGCCTCAGCCACTCTTCACCAGAATACAACAGCTAGAAACACAATAAGCAGATGCCACTGGAGCAAATGAAACTACATTCCTCACCCTGAGGCCTAGCATGCTGTTTTTTGTCAGTGCTTCTCATACTGTGATTCTCCATACCAGAGGAAGAAAAACACATATAATCAACGATGTCTCTGTATTTCCCATCAGCTAAAAAAAAAAAAAAAAACCAAAAAACCCTGAAAAAAGCTAAAACAGTCTTTTGGAAATTCTCATTGAAAACCAAAATTGATCAAGACAGCATCACTTACCAGAATTTCCCCCCCAAACAGATCAAGTTTACATTCACCACATTTCCTCAAAAATGGCTTGAAAGCATGCCCTGGAAAACAAGGGAGAAAGGGTAAGAAAAAATTAGTGACTGGAACACCACAAATTACATTAGACTTCTTCCTCACTCTGCTAGCATTTATCACCAAACTTCTACCATGTTCTAAGGAAGGAGGTAATTGGATTTGAACCTCCACAACTACTTATTAAATTCCACCGGTATTATGCAAAATATTAAAATAATTGCAGGACTCCCTCAGACCGCTCAGACACATCACTGTCACAGACACGACAGCTACTCAGACTTCAGAGAGATGAGGTCAACAACATGAAGCACGCAGCAGCACACAGCAAGTGTGCCAATTATTTTAGATCCAGCCCTAAAAAATTGGTCAATCCAGTATCTCTTCATGCTTTTGCTTTAGCAAACTGATTTTAAAATATAATGCATGTAAGGGTCCCAACAGCCTCCGTGCTTGAAAACTACACAAAGAAATAAAAAACTGGTTTGTGCCACAGTACATTTTTAGACTATATTGATTACTCTGTGTTCTGTAGAAGAACAAAGAAGGAGAAGTAGTAAGTCAGCGCAATATCCAGTTCGACGCACGCTAGGGCAAGTCTGAAGAAGATGGAGAGCAGAAGGGACAAATGCCATCATTTCGCCAATCCTGAGTAAATTTCAAATGACAGCTGCCCCTTATTTTTCCTTGAGGCAAAATCTTTGAAAGAGCAACTCACAGAGCACAGACTAACAACGATGTTAAGACATCTATAGTTTGTAAAATCCAAGAAGATGGAGGAGCTAAGATTCGGCTGGTGCTCAGGTTTACGGGTGGTAACTGTACAGCAAATGGAGAAGCACGCACCTTTCAGTGCCCAAGCGTCCACCTCCGTGAAGCCAGACTGAACCGGAGCCGCTTTAAACTCTCATTCCCCCCCCCCCAAATATGTGGCTGAATTTTCCACGAGAGGCATCTGTGAAGTTCCTGCCGGGTGAGTCACTTCACAGCTCTACCCAAGACGACTCGGAGCCCCGCGTTTCTGCTCACGGAAACCCGCCTCCGCTGCACAGGCAGCAGATCTTTGCTGTAGGCACCCACAGGAAAGCAAGGGGGAACGGCTTCTACTGACAAATTACTTTTACTGGTCGCTGTTACAGGAAGAGTAGCTAAGAAAATAAAATTTCTATTAAGGAATAACCCAATGAATCTTCTTCAAAAGACGGCAACTGGATTACACTCCTCTAAACCCCAGTTAGCAAGCAGACCTCTGATCTCAGAAGGCTGAGACTTCATTTTGGGTGGAGAGTTCAGGGTGGGGAGAAAAGAAGGAAAAAAAAAATTTATTACAAATCAGAAGAGGTTGTTGTGAAAGATTTTAGGAACAGACATTTTTAATCACAAAGCTGCAAACCAAAGTGTCATGTTCTCTGCTTGTTTTCTTTGTTTAGTGGTTGAGAAAAAACCCTGGGAATATCAAGGAAGAAGGAAAAAAAAAAAAAAAAAACAAACCCACACCCCCTCCTCCCCCAACACCTTTTGTACAGCTTGGCAGAATTTGTGAAAACACTGAAAAAAAAAGATGGTTCTTAACTGCTTTGCTCAAACTCAGGGAAGGTGGTTATTATTCCAGTGCCATCCATTTCCCTCCCTAGCTTCCAGGCATTTGGCCTGGAAAGAAAAAATCAAGTCTAGAAACTCTACTTCTGCCTCTGAACTAATTGGATAACATCTGCATGCAGAGAAGTTAGGAGCTTAAGAGACGAGCTGGGCCCGAAACAATCCGATAGCACCTCGACTCCGGATCAGCTCATTATTTTCTTCTACACCAAGAGACTGATTTAACAATTCCCCCAGAGAAGTGACAAATAAGGGAAACCCTGCACTCCGTGCTGCTGGCCCCGTGAATGCCTGAAAGGCCGGGGCCAGCATCCAGCGCTGCCAAAGGGGGCTGAGCCCCCTGCGGCCCTGGTGCGGGGCTCCTGGATGCGGCCCCAGCGCCTCCCTCCCCCGGCACAGCGGGCGGGGGGAACAACCCGGGTTAAAATGACCCGGGTGAATTCTTTAGCCCACTTTGCAAAGTAACTAAATTAAAAAAATAAAAATAAAAAATTAAAAAAAAAAAAAAAAAAGCCTGTGCTGGCTCTAGGAAAAAAAAGGGAGGAAGGGCTGGAGGGGCAGATGTGGGGAGCGGCAGGTCCGCCTACGCGGCCGCAGTGACACTTTTAACCCACAGTAAAACTTCCCCCCTATAAGACCGGACTGCAGGCAGCTGCTTTCATACACGTGAAAAGGAGAGTAGTCCGGGCCCTCCGCTGAGAGCACGCGTGGCAAAAACTAGCCAGAGGGCCAGGGAAAGGGGCACCTAGCTAAGTCTGAGGCAGAGGCGCCGTTTACCACGTCTCTAGCCTCGCACAGCCTTCTGAACTTTGGGGGCTGGCTGGTAGAAAGCTTGAAACCTTTCCAGGGGATGCTTTTTGCTTGATTTTAGAAGATGCAAAGCGTGCCCCGTTTCTCTAGTCACAGCGGAGATGAGACATTTGGGGATAGAGCGAGGCGGGGAAGGAGAGGGGAAGGGAACATTTTTTGCTGCGTAACTGGGGGCGAGGGCTGGACATGACTTGCAGAGAAAACCAAAGATTATTCACTCTTTCTTTGTACTCAGTCAGGGGTCTGTACAGAACTCGGTTTTAGCCTTCGTGATTGTCATTCTACCTAAGCATGTAGTAGGAATATTCCCTTTTCTTGAAGTACTTATCACCAAATTCTGACCATCACTTTTCAGAAAAGCTTTGCTGACCCCGGAGAATGCAGCATAGGAGGTGCAAAATAAATGAATGTAGGCTTCACCACACCAATTTTGGTTTCTTTTGCAATTAGTGTAGTAAATCAAAGAGGTGACAGAAGGTTTGTCTGACCAGAATTACTGATGGAAAAGAGCTTGTCTTCCCAAGTTTCTGTGCTTAGGAAAAACGAAAACCTGGAAGTAGCCATCTGACTATTCACTGAAAGGTGCCCTTCTTCGGACAAGTCTGCCTTCATAAATAGTTCTTTTATCAGAAGGCATTTATCATAAAACATTTTGATTTGCTTTGGTTATGAAGAGTTGGCTATAAGCATACAAAGGTATACCCTATCATCCATCAGGCTGCTGGCACCAACTGAATGGCATATATTAAACGTGTAGGTTTATTTGTAACCCCAGCCAGGGGAAGAGTGGGGAAGGAAGAGAAGTTGCAGACGAAGGAAAAATGTTGAGAATTAAAACCTTTTCTGAAAAAATGTGGAGAATTAAAACATTTCAGAAAAAAAAGCACACTGAACTCTTCTTCTGCTTGCCATCTAAAATTAAATACAGAACGAGTCTGTTTTAGAGTACGATCACTTGAATAGTATTAGATTTAAGCAGCATCAGCTTCCCATAAGCAGCTGCACCTTGCTACCCACCCCAGTACAAAACATTCACAGCAGGGTCACCCCAACTGCGACACACTCATCACTGCCAACACGTAAGCCGTGTCAAAACGAAAGCTGTCCAAGCTTCTCCTCCTAAATGGTAAGACACAGTGAAATAGTTACCACACCAACAGACATAAAAACTTGCTCTGAATCTCAAAGAGACTTGATTTGAAACTTTAAAGAAAACCAAAACACTCTTGGGAGATAATCAGGATTATTATCTGCTAGGAACAGCCCTTTCGTGTAAGCAGCACCAGCTTCAACAAATTGGAATTTTTTTACCAAAAAACACCTACCCCCTACCCCTCCTTCCCCCCCCCCCCCCCCCCCCCCCCCCCCCCACGTTGCTCATGTATGGGCAGTGTTTTTATGTAGCTCTGTGTAAAAATTACTTTATTTTTGCAAAGAAAAAAGTATTTTGTGAAAGAGAATGTGGTGAGCAGCACAACAATGTCATTTGCGTGTTTGGTTTCGTGACATTGCCTGCTTCATGAGATAACCTGTTTTTTCTCACAGCTTCCAGATATGTTTTTGTCAGTTCATACTAGGATCAGAATTAAGTTTATTACTACTGGCAAAAGAGAAATCACTGACAATCACTTTTCTCAAGTCTTCAATCCCAAATCCACTAACACTCACCAACTTCAAGGATCTTTGGACTAAGCTCACCGTGAGCAATCCTAGATGTGAACCCAAAAACCTCCTGATTTTTCATTAAAGCAAAAATTGTTCAGTGACATTTTACTCACCATTTAAAACAAATAAAAACGTGGTCTAAGGCATAAAAGCAGTTACACGGAGGATTATGGTCTGTTACGTGTTGCAGTTGTTGTAGTTCATGTGAGCTTCACCCAGCTGGAGGAAGTGGCTGGCTGAAGACATAAGTGGTCTTAAATACTTTTCAAATGCTAGTAGATGCAATTCAGTTTATGATACTTGAACGCAGAAGAAAAATCTACGTAATGATAAGCATCTGTCAGTTTTCTGTTAGCAACACGCTTCTGCTGCTGTTTTTATAAACCTCAAGTAGAAGCAGGCGTCCCTGGTTCCTGGGCTGCTATTTCATTTGACAAAAATAGGGAAGAAGGTTTTTGGGTTGGGGAGCTGTTTACAAATGAACAGATCTGGGTCAGGATGCACAACCTATAAATGAGCTGGATCCACTTTGTAGTGAAAGCGTTGGTTAGTCTGCTGAGCAACAGCCTTCCTTCATCATACGTTCTAATGTAGTTTGTTCTTCTTTTACAGTACATCATATTAGTAGATTTTGGGCCATGAGTTAGTCCAGAAAGTATTTTTCAGCAGCAGGTTACACTGGCCCTACGGTAACGGAGTCCTGAGTCACCCTTTCTGGACAGGTTGGGGGCTCTGTCGCCCGGGGGGCTGCTGACACTGGCACCTGAACAAACGCCGGGAGGCGTACGCGGGCAGTTTTGCCAAGGGTGCAGCATTTTCCACCTATTCCCACCACCTGAAGATTTCCAATCCTACTAAGCGCCCCCCCCCCCCAAATTAAAAAAGAACCCCAACCATTCTAAAAGCAATGTTGAACACAAGAAGAAAAACCATCCTGCACGCTGACTTTATATGGCCAGTTTATGGAGGAACTGCACGTCTCAACATAAAGCAATCTTTTACTGTGCAATTAGTTTACATCTATGTACAATACTGTACAGTCAGACTACATATAATGCCCCTTATCCTGCGAACGTCTGAAAGCTTGCCAACAATAAAATATTTAAAGTTTAAGGGAAGCTCATAGGTTTAGCTCTTAGGCAGAAGCCTCCCTCTTATCCTGAAACTCTCCCTTGCCAAGTGAGGGGCCTAGATTGCAGGTGTGTGATAGGAAAAAGCCCAGACATCAACGGGGCCGGGGAGAGCTGAGCAGCAGAAAGAGGGAGCTCCCACAGGACGCAACTCTTGCAACCAAGACAGACCCAACCCTGGACACCAGCAGAGGAAAAAAAACAGCAACACCATTAGAAAACTCTACTAAGGCTAAACACTACCATGCTGGTGGTTCGTCCTCCCACGCAGCAGTGCCAAAACTTAGAAGACAGTGGCTATGGGACAGGCACCCTACATTTTTTCACGTGAAAGTCACTGGATCTCTATACCAGTTACTGGAAAGCTTCGTGAAGTTGCAGGATGCAAATAAGGATAACTGGGTCCCTTTCTTAAAGGAGTCCCAAAGGGGATTAGTAGTTTCAAAACAAAAATGTTTGTCTGCTCCATCGAACTTGTAGCTGTCTAAAAACCACATCTTCCAGACTCCTGCCCTTTCCGTTTGGAGCAGGAACTCAGATGCAAAGTCGCTGTTGCAGCGGCAACAAGTCCTAAGAAACAGGAAACATGGGAGAAACACAGCAGGAAAATACAGAGGCTTTGCTTGAACTTTTTCTGCTTTTATGAAGTGGAACCGTGAAGAGAAAAAACCCCCACAAACTGTGTTAAAGATCACAAGCTGAACTGCTTCTTTTCTGTGCCACTTTAATCTCCTCACACGTTGGATCTATTGACTTATCCTTAGCAGACACGCTGCCCTCAGCTGGTCCCCATGTCCTGTGGCTTCCAGCCCTGCCGAAGCACGCTGCTTGCTCTCCTTCCCCCGGGATGCTTTGCTCCCACAGGCAGTTTAAGCCCCTCGGTATTGCCAGCTCGGTACTGGTGACATTAATACCTTTTTCCTCTCTCAACTTTCAAGCGGGATAACTAAACTAACTCTCTGTTACATTCGCTTTGTAAGACAGGTAAGAGCTGAAAGCATCAAGGAGCTGGGATCTGAAAGCACCAAGGAGCTGGGATCTGAAAGAATCAAAGAAGGAGCTGGGATCTGAAAGCATCAAGGAAGGAGCTGGGATCTGAAAGAATCAAGGAGCTGGGATCTGAAAGCATCAAGGAAGGAGCTGGGATCTGAAAGAATCAAGGAGCTGGGATCTGAAAGCATCAAGGAGCTGGGATCTGAAAGCATCAAGGATCTGGGATCTGAAAGCATCAAGGAGCTGGGATCTGAAAGAATCAAGGAAGGAGCTGGGATCTGAAAGCATCAAGGAGCTGGGATCTGAAAGCACCAAGGAGCTGGGATCTGAAAGCACCAAGGAGCTGGGATCTGAAAGCATCAAGGAGCTGGGATCCGAAAGCACCAAGGAGTGAGCTGGGATCTGAAAGCACCAAGGAAGGAGCTGGGATCTGAAAGAATCAAGGAGCTGGGATCTGAAAGCACCAAGGAGTGAGCTGGGATCCGAAAGCACCAAGGAGTGAGCTGGGATCCGAAAGCGCCAAGGAGTGAGCTGGGATCTGAAAGAATCAAGGAGCTGGGATCTGAAAGCACCAAGGAGTGAGCTGGGATCTGAAAGTGTCAAGGAAGGAGCTGGGATCCGAAAGCATCAAAGAGCTGGGATCTGAAAGAATCAAGGAAGGAGCTGGGATCCGAAAGCACCAAGGAGTGAGCTGGGATCCGAAAGCGCCAAGGCAGTGTGTAACCAAGCACTCCTGCAGGGCGCGTGCCAGTGCAGGCCGGGCGGGGGGACGCGAGCGGGGGGTGGCTGTACAGGGGGGCAGCAGGGGCGGGTGCCGGGATCCAGGGGATGCCCAGCGCCCGCCCAGCCCCTCGGCGGGACGGCTGGCGGCTGCGCCGAGCGAGCGGGACGCAGCGCTCGCTGCGAGGGGCCCAGCTCCTGCCCTTTGCCATCGTGCCCAGCGGGTCCCCCCGCCCGGGGGGGATGCGGGCTGTGTCCCCCCGTGAGCTGAGAGGCGGCCCGTCGGTGCCACCCGCCGCGGTCCCGGCGATGGGAAGGGGAAGCTGCCGGCAGGCTCCCCTCCGTCCCGAGCGTCGCTCCGCCCGGGAACGCTGCTCCTGAGCGAGGAGCAGGGGGCTGCAGCAACACACCTGCCAAACGGCAGGAAAACAACTTCAATAACGGCAGGAGGAGCGTTCCCGTCTCTCCTTGCAGAAAAAAAGAGAAGTACGGTGCATCAAGCGATTTTAAAAAAAAAAAAAGTCAACAAATGGATGGAGCCCGCAGTCCTAAAAACAGGCTGCACTCCCCAGCCCCCTGCGGGGGACACCGCCGGGCACACGGCAAGCACAATGCAAGATTTTAGAAGCTTTTGTTTTCATAATTGATTTTGCAGTCTGTCTCAAAGAAGAAAATGCTTTTCTTCTGAAGATACGGGATTGACCCTGAAGCACCCTTAGCGGAACCTGGCGAGACAGCACATTCATAAACCCTCTGCAGAAGCAGTAAAAGCCATTTAGAAGTGCAATGGAAGTAACAGGAGGTTTTCATATACAAAAATTTGGTTTTGTAAACAATTGTTTTTATAAACATTTTTTCCCCACCCCGTTAAGAATCTTATTTATGCAATAAATATTTTTGTGTTTTAATCAGTGTCCAGGGCTTTAATCAAGGACATTATATCCATGACGTACAATGAAAATGAACACACACCTACACAACACATATAGAATATATATGCTAATGTTGCGATACTACAGTACCCATAATGTCAGCTATTCCCATTGTGCAAGAAATCACAAAAAATACACACATGGGAATAAACACTCTCAAGCTATGGCCAGTTTACTTCCAGGCTTTAAATCTTTAAAGAATTCAGCACTTACCCTGTATTCTTCAGACAACTGGGGATGAAAAGGGAACAGTGTCTTACTAACTAAGAATTTCTTGTAGTTAAGTCAATTCATAGATTTAGCTAATTTTGAGCATCTCAAATATTTATATCTTATACAGGCAATGCTTTCATGGATTAATCACTCCGCATTTTGTACTTTTGGTTTTCCCAAATACTGTAACTCCAGAAGTGTCGGGGAGTGAGACGGACGCGTGGCACAGTGTGCCGAGCTCGGGGGGGGGAGGGAGGGACGACGGAGCACCTTTGCAGAAGCCACGCCACCTACACGTGGTTGCATTTCCTGATGTGAAATATAAAAACGTCGGAGAGAGGCTGAAATTTTGCAAGAGTGAGCTGTTTGTAAACCTATTTCTGTATCAGAGGAAGCCCCCGAAGCAAAAAGTAAATAGCGTAAGAGAAGAATATAGCAACGTGATTAAGGCACGAACGAGGAAAATGCTGCACTGTAAACGAATTATTAACTACAACAGGCCGAAAATAAACCGTTTCCTTTTTGCCTTGTTCACTTTAATCTTCTGAGAGGCAGGAAGGGGGAGGACGGGGGGAGGCAGCAGTCTCAGAGTTGCGGAGTTTATCAAATCCCAGATGGGATGGTGAGAGCAAAGCTAGGAAGCAAACATCCTCCCTCCCTCCCTCCCTCCCTCCCCAGAAAGGAAGCAGAGCCCTTCGGACCAGCCTGCAATGCGTGTTTGCTGCTCTTTAAAGGATTGCTCTGGAGAGCCGTTTTCTTAAGCTGTTTTTATCCCTTGCTGGAAGTTTCAAAATAAATAAAAGAGTACTGGAAATGGAAGAACAGAAAATGTGACACTCTGGTTTATTTTTTTTTTTTTTTTTATAGTGAGACAAGTAAAGCAAATAAATAAGGTCTTTGGTTGCCATACAACACAAAGCGGAAGGGAATAAGAGCTTTAAATCTGAGGAGCATCACTGCAAAGCTTAGGAAAAATCACCGATGGGCTAAGGGTGGAGAAAAGTGGAAAAAAAAAAAAAAAAAAAAAAAGAGGACTGTCCCTCATGCTACTTCATTGATTGTTTATTTACTTATTTTAATGCTGAGATTTCATGTTGGTGGGTTCTACAGGCAGGAAAGGAAAAAAAAAAAAAAAAACAAACAAAAAAGAACAACCCCCAAAAGTCACTGTATTTTGATAGTTTACTTTCCAAAAAAATCCCTACTCTCTAGGGGCTTCCAAAAAAGACTCTCCCATAATGAAAAACAGGAAATGAAATTCTCAGGGCAACACACCAGAAGTACGAAATAAAAGATTTTGCAGCGACATACTGCTTCAGCCTCGAGCGCGGGATCAAGTCTTTACCCCCTCCCGCTGCCCTTACACACAGCGGGTCCCCCCGGGCCGCGGGGTCCCGGTGTGAACCACAACAAACACAACGGTCACGCGAGCCCCCGGCCGCTGCGCTAACAGGAACCCCCTTGCAATACAAAAGCCACACCAAAGCACTTAGTTTGCTGAAATATTCGATGGATTTAAAATGTCGTTGCTATTCAATGTATCACCCACCCCGCTTTTTTGGCTTTTTTTTTTTTTTCCCTTTTTTTGTCTTTTTTTGTTTGTTTTTTCTGGTTTTTTGTCTTTTTTTTTTTCCTTTTTTTTTGCTTTTTTTCCTTTTTTTTCCCTTTTTCTTTTTTTCTTTTTTCTGTTTTTTTTTTTCCTTTTTTTGTCTTTTTTTTCCTTTTTTTGCTTTTTGTCTTTTTTTTGTTTGCTTTTTTCTTTTTTTGTCTTTTTTTGTCTTTTTTTTCCTTTTTTTGTCTTTTTTTGTCTGTTTTTTCCTTTTTTGCCTTTTTTGGTCTTTTTTTCTTTGTTTTTTTTCGTCTTTTTTGTCTTTTTTTTTTTTGCTTTTTTTTTGCCATTTTTGCCCTTTTTTATCTTTTTTTTTTTTCTTTTTTTGTCTTTTTTTTTGGTCTTTTTTTGTTTTTTTTTGGTCTTTTTTTTTTGCCTTTTTTTTGTTTGGTTGTTTTTTTTTCCTTTTTTTGTCTTTTTTTTTTTTTTTGTTTGTCTTTAGTTTGTTTTTTTTTTTCCCCCTCAAGATTAAGCAAATGCCTGAGCAGTGGAACTGACGAAGCTGGATTTCCCGCTCGTTTGGGCTTGGGATGTTAAATTTAGGAGGCGAGTCCCTCCCTCCCGGTGCTCCCAGCTCCCCCGCAGCCCCGGGGGGCCCGGACCCGGCCGCACTCGGGGGGCCAGCCGGGCGCTCTGGGGTGCTGCTGGCCCCCTGGCCGGGCCGCCCCACATCCAGCCCGCCGCCCCACATCCAGCCCGCCGCCCCACATCCAGCCCGCCGCCCCACGGCAGGGAGTGGGAGGCCAGGTGCTGCCCCCCACGCCCCCTCCCCGGCTGGAGGCAGCCCGCCCGGTCCCCAGGAGGAGGGCTGGGGCGCAGACCCGCCGAGCTAACAGCCTAACCCCCGCTTCCTCAGGAAACTGGGCTAGAAAATCTGGTTTTTCTCTTGTTGTGCCCACTCCCTTCCCTGCGCCCAGCTATGCAGATGCAATATATTAAAAAAAAAAAAAAAAAAAAAAAAAGAGTATCATAGACATAAGGCTGAAGGGCTATACTACATCCCCGAACAGCATCTGGATTACTGCCTCAGGCACGCTTCAGAAGTGTCATTGGCTTCCTGTTTAATATTCATGTTTTATTGCTGCACAAAGTCAGCCTCCGCTCAAAGAGCAATCTATTACTCTCACATCCTCCAAGCAGATCCTTAATGAGGATATTCTGGTTTCTTGATACTCAGAGACCTTCTGTTGGTATCAGCAGAAGATCAGCGTACGCTTCAACGCGCGGCACGCGGAGAACGGGAAGCCAGCTCTCCCCGTTAAAACCGACCCACAGGATTAAAACGGGGCCTGGGATGACCGTCCAGGCTGCTTCCCCCCTCAAGGCAGGACCAGCTTCACTCATGTTACTCTTTCTATTAGGCCACCTGGGGGAAAACAGATGTGCTTTGGGGTCTGAGTGCCTTCCTTAGCCGGGAATGGCCCTGCTCCAGCCCTCTGCCACACCAGTTGGTCTGGTAGGAGATCCCTGCCTGCCTTTCATTGCCATGGTTACAACGCTGCTATTACCACACACGTTGAGCCTATTTTTAAAAGCCTGCAATGACACAAGATGCTAGTTAAGGCCCTAATCTCACTGAGGTCTAAAATTCCTCCAGTGAACACTTACTGTTTGTCTAAGAGAAGTGCTGCACTCCGAAAGTGAAAGACGGGTGAACTGCCCGAGGCAGGGACTCTGCATTGCCTGCATCCCAGGAGGGAAAAAAGAAAAAAAAAACAAAAAACAAAAAAAACCCCCAAAACAGCCAACAGAAGAGTATTTTAAAGGAGAGTCCTGAAGGACAAGAAGAAAGGAGTCCTGCCAACATGAACAGGGTGGGTTATGTTGGCAGAAAACCCGTAACTGCTTGCTAGAAAGCAACTTGTGCGCACGGGAGAGATCGGCGTGAGGGGCAGCTGGGGGAGCCCTGCTGGAAGGGGCTGGCGGACAGAAAGCCGGGAGGGAGCGAGAGGCTTTGGCCATGAAGATGAGCACCTTGTGCCGAATAAAGAGGGAGCCAGGAAAGAGACACACAGGGCAGGTTATCATGTTAAAAAAAAAAAAAAAACGAGGAAGCTGAAAACACTCCCTTTGCAAAGACATTCTGGACAGATAGAATTATAATTTGAAGAGAAAAGGATGTTGAATTAATTCAAGACATCGATGAGCGCTTGGGTGTGAGATTCAGCTGTGTGGTCTGGATAGCCCAGGGCGTTTCTCAAGAGACATTACAAAGGAAGAGTCTGCTGACCTTGAAGTAAGGACAGAGGGAAATGGGTGATGGACAGATTTTGGCCTGACTGAGGGACACTGGTGCTGCCCATGGCAACAGAGGAGGGAGATAACGGGGAGAGCTGCAGGGGGAGGCACAAGGAGGTATCAAGGGATAACTGTTTAGCCATGCTGAATGAGACTTGGTGGCTTGGTAAGCACCAAGTTGTGAAGAAAGACTCACTGAGGTTATAGACTGGACAAGGGGAGAGAGGACTGGTTTCATGTTTCAGTCGTAAGAATCATATATATGCATATCTACTTATCTATGATGATTTTTTAATTTATACATGGTGTATAAATACATATTTACATGTACACGCGTAATAGATCTGTCTGCAGGCCAAGGAATCTGAAATAAAGTTGTAGTCAGAAGAGCAGAAGAGAAAGAACACAGCCCTGCACTCCCTGCCAAAACCAAAAGTGGAACAAGCCCTTTTCCCTTATTTCTTTTTCACAGCACGACAGGTAATAAAACGCACAGCAGCAAAACGCCTGCCTGTTAACCCCGCGGAAAGCTTAAACAGTCAAAAAAAAAAACCCCAAAAAACACCCTGAAGAAATGATTGTTGTGGCCAGCTTCTGCAGCCTGCAGCTTGACAAGCCCTTCCGCGGGCGGGGGGGGGGGGGGGGCCGGGCGTCCCACGCCCCCACGGCCCCGATGGGACCCGCGAGCTGCTGCCACCCGGGATGGGCTCCCAGCCCCGGGGGGGCTGCGGGCTGGCCCGGTGACCGGGGGGGCACGCAGCCACGCGTCCGACCCGCCAGCCCCCCGAGAGCCGGGATCCCACGGGGCTTCCAGAGCGATGTGCCCGGGTCGCTGCCCGCGGGGTCCCGGGGCCAGAAGAGGGGAGCAGGGGGGGGCCCGCTGCAGAGCTGAGGAGCCGTGCGGGCTGGGCTCATCCACGCCGCTGCTCCTCAACCGGGTACCCCCACTCCGGAACAAGAGAAGTGGATTTTTCGGTACTGCAGGGGCGCACAAGACTTACTGTCCTGGGTTGAGTGAGTGGTGGAGTTTTTTGGTGGCAGGGGAGGGGGCTATCAGGGCGAACCCCCTGGGAGAAGCTTCTCGAAGCTCCTCCAGCTCCACGTCAGCTCCACTTCTGTTTGGGAAACTGAGCCCATCAGCTGTGCCTCTGCGATAACGTATTTAAGAAGGGACGTGGTGACGGGCAGTGGGACTGGTGAGGAGGAGTTGCTGCAGCTGCATGAACACCAAGGTCAGTGGGGGAACGGAGGAAGAAAGGAGGGGGGAGGTGTGCCAGAGCAGAGACCCTCCTGTATCCTGTGGTGAGACGGCAGGGCGGCCCCCCCTGCCACCCATGGAGATCTACGGTGGAGCAGACATTGATTTATGGGCTGTGGCTCCTGCTCATATGATCAAGGTGCTGTGCCCGAAGAAGGCCGGGGTCTCATGGGAAAAGGCAGCCCCGCTGCTGTAATTCAGCGCTGGGAGGATTGCAGCATGCGGGGGTGTCCCACGCTGGAGCAGCTCGGGAAGGGCTGCAGCCGTGGGAGGGAATCCAGTCGGAGGAAGTTAGTGACCCATGACGGAGCAGTGTGGGGAACGCTGCGGCCCGTGGGAGGGACTCATGTCGGAGAAAGTTTGTGGAGGACTGTCTCCTGTGAGAGGGGGACCACGATGGAGCAGGGGGAACAAGTTCCAGACACTCCCCTCACCGAAGATGAAGGAAGTGGCAGCGCTGCCTGCACCCCCCATTCCCTGCCCCTGCGCCACTGGGGGAGGAGGTAGAGATATCGGGAGCAGAGCTGAGCTCGGGAAGAAGGGAGGGGTGGGGGGAAGGTGTTCTCAAGATGTGGCAATGCTTCTCACTGTCCTACTCTGTTATGTGTTGTTTTTAGTGTCTGTAATAAATGTATGTTCTTTTTTTTCTTCCCCTAACGAGTCTGCCTTTTGCTTGTGATCATAAAAGGGGGATTTTCCCCCATCCCAGTCCTATCTTGAACCCCGAGCCTGGCTCTCTGTCCCTTCTCATTGCCGGAGGGGATGGGAGAGAGAGCTGCTGCATTGGGGTTGGCTGCCAACCAGGCCCAAACCACGACACTTACCCTTAAGTGTCGAGGCGGCACTGCTTTGTCTTCTCCCCCGCTTTGCAGGTGTCATCAGGATTACAGAAGCACATTCAGCCGCCCCCAGTAAAACAGACTGTAAACCGCTGGGAGGCAACACACAGAAAGCACTCACAGGCTCCGCTTTTTAGTGCTGCGACTAGTTTGGACTCCTCGCGCGTTTAGGAAATGTCACGTTTGATTCTGACCCAGCACCAAGTCCCCTCCGCCTCAGTGAAACACAAGACGCGCCGCCCACGCAGCGCAGGCCTCCGGCTGCAGCACGTGGGTTTCCCGAAGCAGGAGGCGTCTGAGAAGGAGCGTTCAGAGCAGCACGTGTGCCACTTGCAGCCGCGAACGCAGGCGATGAGGAACGCGGCAAAACCCCGGGAATGGCACGGGCCGACGGCACGGCCCCTGGCAGCACACACCCGTAACGATCCTACGGAAGAAAAGAGCCATGTGCACCCGAGAGCCACAAAGAGGCAAGACTTCTTTTCTTTTTTTTTTTTTTTGAGTATGCAAACAAGCTCATTAATTTCCCCTCCAAAACCCATTTGACCCGGGAGCCACTGCCAGGGCCAGTTGTGAGGATTTCAACAGAAATCATCAGCAACAGCTACTCAACGGCCACGTTTTAAAACCAAACTCTGCCTGCCAAAAATGTCGAGTTCATTTCTCTGGCATATACTCTTACATCTAATGGCAAAACGTCAACAGAACTGGGGGCCACGGCAGTCCCACAACCCCCCTGGCACTGCAGCTGGGCCACCTACGCAGAAATGCTACCTGCCACACCAGCATGCCCTTCTGTCCCCGCACCGCAGCGTTCACCTGGAACGACAACCAGTTTATTTCTTCTGCCGCTTCTCCCCATGTTACCTATGTGCCCATCCGCTCGTCTCTCCACTTTTAAGCCCTAGGAGGACACGCAGCTATAGCAAGTACTTTGAAGCACCTCACGAATTAAAAGGCCTGAAAAAGGGAATTGTGTTTGACCTTGTCATACACGTGTATGGGGAGTGAAAACAGTACAGTCTCCACAAGCAGACAGATGCTTTTAAAAAAATGAGAGTATGAGGAAGCATGCTCTCTCTCCTCAACATGTGTGTTTTATCAACTGCCTGAACTCCAAATCACTTCCCTTTTCCAGACAGACACCTCTTTGTCACATCTTTCAGCTCTGTTAAAATTTCAGCTGCTCACTGGCTGCCATTTCATGCAAAGAGGGGGAAGGGATGCGGACTGAGCGTCAGACAGTCAAATGCAGAAATGTGTTTAAACGGAAGCAGAAAATCTTCTCCCAAGGAGCAGGCTTCCAGTACCAGGACTATCTACGAGGAAGAAAATAAAAAGCTGCAGTTCTGCAGAGTGACAGATGCGTATCATACAGCTGGGACTGTTTATGTCTGCAGAGTTTCCACCGCACTAGCAGAAACGGAAGACTTTTTTCCTCCTGGGCATGCTCTTCCTCACTCTGGGATTCACAGCGAAGCAATTACAAGCTTCCTAAAACTCTTGTGAAGCTTTCAAGGCTTGCTGCAGCTACAGCTTCTGACCCAGCCAGACTTCAGGCTTTAGTAGAGATCAGGGTGGTAGAAAACATCGCAGCCTAGTTGAAGATCTAAACACGGGTGAGCATTCAGCAGGTTCTGCCCTGCTTGCCTTAAAAATGCCCAGCAATCCTCCTGCTGCCAATGACGTAAGAAAGAAAAGCATTAACAGGTCTGTCCACGAGCGCTGGCCCCCTCACTCGATCAGGGGAGCGGTGTCACCCCGAAAGCCTCAGGCTTACCTCTCATCTTGAAGGGGGGAAGTGCCAGCGTCTCAGCGAGCACGTACAACGTGACAAGGGCACACAGAGCATTTTGTAGGCTTGGGACAAAACCCCGCCTGTAGGATTCACTTAGTGAAAGAATTTATGTTAACAGAGCAGGCTATTTATAGCGACTCTCAACAGAAACAGACTGTCTCTTGGTTCCCGTCCTCGTGGAACGCAGTTTTCTGCCCAGAGAGACCCTCTCCTGACTCTAAAAGCCATGGGTGAAGGGGGCACGGGGAAAGGGAGGCGCTGCTTCCCGACACACGCCCTGCCACCGCCAGCCACGCCGGAGGGAAGGTCTGCCCGTGCTGGGGTGTCCTGGGTTGGGTGAGTGGTGGAGTTTTTTGGTGGCAGGGGAGGGGGCTATCGGGGCGGCCCCCTGTGAGAAGCTTCTCGAAGCTCCCCCAGCTCCATGTCAGCTCCACTTCTGTTTGGGAAATTGAGCCCATCAGCTGCGCCTCTGCGATAACGTATTTAAGAAGGGACGTGGTGACGGGCAGTGGGACTGGTGAGGAGGAGTTGCTGCAGCTGCATGAACACCAAGGTCAGTGGAGGAACGGAGGAAGAAAGGAGGGGGGAGGTGTGCCGGAGCAGAGACCCCCCTGTATCCTGTGGTGAGACAGCAGGGCGGCCCCACCCTGCCACCCATGGAGATCTACGGTGGAGCAGACATTGATTTATGGCCTGTGGCTCCTGCTCTGATGATCAAGGTTCTGTGCCCAAAGAAGGCCGGGGTCTCATGGGAAAAGGCAGCCCCGCTGCTGTAATTCAGCGCTGGGAGGATTGCAGCATGCGGGGGTGTCCCACGCCGGAGCAGCTCGGGAAGGGCTGCAGCCGTGGGAGGGAATCCAGTCAGAGGAAGTTAGTGACCCATGACGGAGCAGTGTGGGGAACGCTGCGGCCCGTGGGAGGGACTCATGTCGGAGAAAGTTTGTGGAGGACTGTCTCCTGTGAGAGGGGGACCACGATGGAGCAGGGGGAACAAGTTCCAGACACTCCCCTCACCGAAGATGAAGGAAGTGGCAGCGCTGCCTGCACCCCCCATTCCCTGCCCCTGCGCCCCTGGGGGAGGAGGTAGAGATATCGGGAGCAGAGCTGAGCCCGGGAAGGAGGGAGGGGTGGGGGGAAGGTGTTCTCAAGATGTGGCAATGCTTCTCACTGTCCTACTCTGTTATGTGTTGTTAGTGTCTGTAATAAATGTATGTTCTTTTTTTTCTTCCCCTAACGAGTCTGCCTTTTGCTCATGATCATAAAGGGGGATTTTTCCCCATCCCAGTCCTATCTTGAACCCCAAGCCTGGCTCTCTGTCCCTTCTCATTGCTGGAGGGGAAGGGAGAGAGGGCTGCTGCGTTGTGGTTGGCTGCCGACCAGGCCCAAACCACGACATGGGGGCACCACAGGCCGCTCGTGCTCGGAGCCCCTGCGCAGGCACAGCGCCCTCCCCCAGCCCCCTGCCCGGGCGGCCGCCGTGGGGGGAGCTGCCTTCGTGCCCCCTCTGAAACGGGAGAACACGTCTGCTCGCCCGGACCGCGCGCAGCCGGCCGGCTAGGAGCCCACACCCGGCGCACAAAACCACCGCACAAAAGCTCACCGGCTCCTTGCCAAGCACCCAGATCCCCAGCCTGGACCAGCGCGGGCAATTGTTTCTACGAGTTTGCTCGGACAAGAAACGGGGCAAACTGCAGGCACGTGACTTTTCTTCGTAAACCAAAACGCTGTTTGGGAAAAGCGGCAAAACGCAGCAGATTGGCTGTTTCAAAGTCCCCCCCAAAAAAGTAGAGAAACAAATCAGAAACTAAACCACACATATGTGAACAGACAAACACGTAATTTCTTTTGTTGAAATGTTACCGCAAATAAGATGTAATTAATTCTCTACATCCAGATCTGGAAGATTTCTGCTGCTGCCCATTTAAATCTTGAGACCAGATCTACTTGGCCAATAAACCGTACCGCCCTGTTCAGAGATTACAGTTTAGGCCTGACGAGGGGGGAAGAAAGAGAAAAAGAAATGGGGGGGGGGGGGGGGGGGGGGAAATACTTTTGATCTACAAAAAGCTTTTACTTTTTGGCAAAAGCATTATTTCAGACTAAAATAACCTCACTTTTTCCATTTGGAACCCTTACTGTCTCCTGCCCTTTCCAAACTCCAGACAAAACACAGGCTCTCCCCGCATGCCCTTGGTCCTCAGTCTCACCCATCAACAACTTTGCAATAAAATCCCTCATAGGTGGTTCCCTCATACTGCTTCTTTCCAGTATCTCACACTGATATTCTTTGTTAGCAAAAAAAAAAAGGCACATCTTAAATCTAATGATTGTACCAATAAACCTAAATTAGACTAATGGGAACCCTGAACTGAAAATAAAGCTCCAAAAGCTATAGGGCATACACATATCATGAGACTTTATTAAACTATAAATCTATTGATTACAATCTTATTTTCTAGAGACAGAATTATCTTAAGCCGATTCGTTGCCCAACGTAATAGTATTTGGTGCCTATAATGAAAATTAGATTATATCAGGGTAAGTTTGTTTATAATTTTAGATGAACGGAATTAGACACAGTAAAGTGTTCACGCAGATGAAATAATGAAACCAAATATGTTTTCCTTTTATTTTCATGACATATAATCTGGTACTCTCCAAGTCAAAAGCAAGCATCTTGCTTCGCAGTGCTTGAAATATTATTTGAAAAGAGGAACTTCTCCTTCTGTATTCCCCAAAGAGTTAGCCTAAGCTGATAAATGACATCACTTATTGTAAAGGTGTACACCCAGGACAAATCGGGAGTGCTGACGAAGAAAAACCCCGAGCTGTCCCTAATTCCTTAGATGCAGAGGCTGTTCTGCTGCAATTCCTCAGGACCTCGGGTTCAACCGCTTTGCCCGTTGGTTACATCGCGCTGAGCGCTGGGTCCTGGAGACGCCGGGGTTTAAAATAAATCACTCCGGAATGTTTTGGTTTAAATTCTGACCCAGCAGTGAGTGAGCGCGCAGAGCGAGTGTGAGAAGGAGCTCTGAAGAGGGACTGTGTTGACCCAGAGGACTTGTCTTCAACCACAGCTTGGAGAGAAAACCAGAGAGCACCCAACGTTTTTCCACCCTCGCCCCTCGCGCTCAGTACAAGCAGAAAGGTACACACACTAAAATGTAAGCGACGCTTTCCTGGGCGGTCTGACAACTCAAACTTGGAGTCCTTCGGACTCACAGATCGCTGACTCCGACTTTGTTCACCGATGACTGACCCAATCACAAACCTCTGTATACAAAAAAAAAAAAAAAAAAAAAAGACCGTGCAAGCTTCTACGTGGCCTTTTCAGCAGCCCCAGCGGCGGTGTCCGCATCGTCCCCGCTCCCGCCTGCGTCCCGGTGCCTTGGCGAGGAGATGGATGACACTGCTCTGCCTCAAGCCACGGTTTCTGCCCCCGGGGCTGTTCGGGGGGGCTGGGAGGAGATGAAGAGAAGGTGGTGTGCAGCCAAGGCTGCTTCGAAGCTCTTGCCCGGCCCTGCTCAGCCCCTTCCCCTCCGCATCTCTTCCTTCACGGTGGCTGGAAATCGACTGCAAGATAAGAAAGCGTTCCTTCTGGCAACCCGTATTTTTAATTCTCTCTCTGCCCAGTGTCATAGGCAAGGGAAGAAAGGGAAGGGAGATTCCACTAGCTTCCGTTATTTATTTAGATGTGCTGCAAATATTCAGAGGTCTCGGTAGCCCTGTTACCCAAAGGTAAGCAGCAGTGGTGACGCACTCCAAGAAAGCATCCCCCAAGCCTACTCTGAACAACAAAAATAACTTCTGCCAGCACCAACTGTCATGTGTCAAAACTCCGTGCTATTCTTGGAGCAGATGCAGGCTCGGGAGGTTTTTTTTTCCCCTTTTTTCTTAAAAAAAGCAAAGTAGTTTCAAACCAGTCCAACCAACACATGATATGCGTGATGGTCTTGGCAGCTGCTAATTTTCTAAATTATAATTACTGGCAGTTTATCGGTCTTAACAGTTTGAGACAGGCAGTTTGACAATGTTAACGGACGCCGCTGAACCAAAATACAGTTCCCACGGGCTCTCCTGTGCACACTTTTTCCTTCCTGCTGGTCGGAGAATTTCAAGTGCCCTGTTATGATCTGGCAAATCCTAACCCCGGCCCCGCGCTGCTCCTCAGATCACTGCCAGGGAGGCTCCATTACATCTCCATAGCGTACACCGCCAAAAAAAATAATTAATTTTTACAATGTATTAATTGTGCCCCCTCTGCCACATGACTGCAAATAGCTCTGGCAAACAACTGCACCTCAATGAACAAAAAGTTTGTTTGACCAAAGAGTAATTGGAGTTGCTTGGCACTGAAGATGAATACAGCAACGCTCCAGCTGACACATCTTGCGGAGACAGTCCTATCAGGTCTCCCGGACTTACTGGTATATACAAAACACAGCAAATAACCTTTCTTGAAGCTTCAGACTTGGAAGAGCAAGATTTCTTGGCAAACTGAAATACTGGCCTCTTTAGGCTCTGAATGACTGAATTTATCTACTAGCCCTCTACATTCAGTAAGCTACAATAAAGTGCCTCACAGATGAACTCTGACAAGTTCTATTTTTTTCCTCTAGCAGATGCAAAATTTCTATTAAGCACATCCATTGCCACAAAATAAACTGACACTAAATGAATACTAGCATGAAAAACAAAAAAGATAGCTTTTATACCTTTTTTTTAAAAAAACAAAACAAAACAAAACAAAACAAAAACAACACCTGAAATCTGATCTTCCGTATTGCATTAAAAAGCTGTAACTCTGTACTTTAGACTTGGGTGAGTTGAGCAAGTTAAATCACAAGTACTAAATCTCTGGAATGTCAGAGTGCTATACCCACTTTCAGCCAAACCTTCAGTGCTCCTGATGTTTTTTGCTTCTGCTAAGCCCACTTCATGCCACTAAGTGTTCGTGATGCAAACGGTCATCAGCTATGTGTGGCTTTCCCCTCTTGCAGGTTTTTACACCCTCTGACTTTTAGAGTTTCTAACGACAACCTCTCTGTGCCAGCCAGTGTCAAAGTTCCTGCCACAGAGGAAAAATGTGCTTTTTGTCATCATTCTGCATCCAGAACTCACCATTCTCACTGCCAGGGATTTTACGGAGCAGGATCTTCAGGGGGGGCAAAATTAGACGCTTTACATCAAAGGGGCCAACACCACTAAGGACTCCTGGCGCAGAAGCTTGGCGCTTGTCTGATCATCCTTCCTGCCAAAACCAGTGGGGAAATTCCCACTCATTTCTACAGGAGCCTGCTCCCAGAGACAGGGAAAAAACACAAAGCATGTACAGCTGCTTCCTACTGTGAGTGAAAGGAAGAGATTCCCTTTCAGGGGGCAGCAGAATCCACCAGAGAAGCTGCATTCAGAAAATCACAAGTATTCTCTTCTAACATAAAATACGGCACCTTAGTGAAAATATCTTGTAGGCTTTTGGAAAGGTAAAAGGGACACATAAACCATTTAACCTTTCTGTTTGAAAACCTCAGACATGAACTGCAACCTTTTTTTTCCACCTTAACGCTACCACAGCGGCCTGAATCCCAAGACAAAGCAGACTCTGGAAAGAAAAGAAAAGAAAAGAAAAGAAAAGAAAAAAAGAAAAGAAAAGAAAAGAAAAGAAAAGAAAAGAAAAGAAAAGAAAAGAAAAGAAAAGAAAAGAAAAGAAAAGAAAAGAAAAGAAAAGAAAAGAAAAGAAAAGAAAAGAAAAGAAAAGAAAAGAAAAGAAAAGAGAAAAGAAAAGAAGAGAAAAGAAAAGAAGAGAAAAGAAAAGAAAAGAAAAGAAAAGAAAAGAAAAGAAAAGAAAAGAAAAGAAAAGAAAAGAAAAGAAAAGAAAAGAAAAGAAAAGAAAAGAAAAGAAAAGAAAAGAAAAAAGAAAAGAAAAGAAAAGAAAAGAAAAGAAAAGAAAAGAAA
This sequence comes from Tyto alba, assembly GCF_018691265.1. Classification (NCBI taxonomy): domain Eukaryota; kingdom Metazoa; phylum Chordata; class Aves; order Strigiformes; family Tytonidae; genus Tyto; species Tyto alba. The sequence continues at coordinate 40,700,411 of NW_024881296.1, read as the reverse complement.
AGAAAAGAAAAGAAAAGAAAAGAAAAGAAAAGAAAAGAAAAGAAAAGAAAAGAAAAGAAAAGAAAAGAAAAGAAAAGAAAAGAAAAGAAAAGACAGCAACAACAACAAAAAACAACAACAACAAAAAAAAAAACAAACAAACAAAAAAAAAAAAAAAAAAAACAAAAACCAAAAAGCAAACCCAGAGTCCCAAACCCTGCAGAAAAGCAAACGCCAGCACACACTAGAAAAGGACACCCAGGCACTCCTCCGGTTGCCCCTCTGCCAGGGGTGCTGCCCTCCAGCTCGGATGCCGGGGAGCGCCCATAGCAGGGCCCTGCCCCGCTGTGACCGGTGTGGGCCGGGCCGAGGCTCGGGCCCCACTGCCGGGCCGAGGCTCGGGCCCCACTGCCGGGCCGAGGCTCGGGCCCCACTGCCGTGCCGAGGCTCGGGCCCCACTGCCGGGCCGAGGCTCGGGCCCCACTGCCGTGCCGAGGCTCGGGCCCCACTGCCGGGCCGAGGCTCGGGCCCCACTGCCGGGCCGAGGCTCGGGCCCCACTGCCGGGCCGAGGCTCGGGCCCCACTGCCGTGCCGAGGCTCGGGCCCCACTGCCGGGCCGAGGCTCGGGCCCCACTGCCGTGCCGAGGCTCGGGCCCCACTGCCGGGCCGAGGCTCGGGCCCCACTGCCGGGCCGAGGCTCGGGCCCCACTGCCGGGCCGAGGCTCGGGCCCCACTGCCGTGCCGAGGCTCGGGCCCCACTGCCGGGCCGAGGCTCGGGCCCCACTGCCGTGCCGAGGCTCGGGCCCCACTGCCGGGCCGAGGCTCGGGCCCCACTGCCGGGCCGAGGCTCGGGCCCCACTGCCGGGCCGAGGCTCGGGCCCCACTGCCGTGCCGAGGCTCGGGCCCCACTGCCGGGCCGAGGCTCGGGCCCCACTGCCGGGCCGAGGCTCGGGCCCCACTGCCGTGCCGAGGCTCGGGCCCCACTGCCGGGCCGAGGCTCGGGCCCCACTGCCGGGCCGAGGCTCGGGCCCCACTGCCGGGCCGAGGCTCGGGCCCCACTGCCGTGCCGAGGCTCGGGCCCCACTGCCGGGCCGAGGCTCGGGCCCCACTGCCGGGCCGAGGCTCGGGCCCCACTGCCGTGCCGAGGCTCGGGCCCCACTGCCGGGCCGAGGCTCGGGCCCCACTGCCGGGCCGAGGCTCGGGCCCCACTGCCGTGCCGAGGCTCGGGCCCCACTGCCGTGCCGAGGCTCGGGCCCCACTGCCGGGCCGAGGCTCGGGCCCCACTGCCGGGCCGAGGCTCGGGCCCCACTGCCGTGCCGAGGCTCGGGCCCCACTGCCGGGCCGAGGCTCGGGCCCCACTGCCGGGCCGAGGCTCGGGCCCCACTGCCGTGCCGAGGCTCGGGCCCCACTGCCGTGCCGAGGCTCGGGCCCCACTGCCGGGCCGAGGCTCGGGCCCCACTGCCGGGCCGAGGCTCGGGCCCCACTGCCGGGCCGAGGCTCGGGCCCCACTGCCGGGCCGAGGCTCGGGCCCCACTGCCGGGCCGAGGCTCGGGCCCCACTGCCGGGCCGAGGCTCGGGCCCCACTGCCGTGCCGAGGCTCGGGCCCCACTGCCGGGCCGAGGCTCGGGCCCCACTGCCGGGCCGAGGCTCGGGCCCCACTGCCGTGCCGAGGCTCGGGCCCCACTGCCGGGCCGAGGCTCGGGCCCCACTGCCGGGCCGAGGCTCGGGCCCCACTGCCGTGCCGAGGCTCGGGCCCCACTGCCGGGCCGAGGCTCGGGCCCCACTGCCGGGCCGAGGCTCGGGCCCCACTGCCGTGCCGAGGCTCGGGCCCCACTGCCGTGCCGAGGCTCGGGCCCCACTGCCGGGCCGAGGCTCGGGCCCCACTGCCGGGCCGAGGCTCGGGCCCCACTGCCGTGCCGAGGCTCGGGCCCCACTGCTCGGCCGGGCCGAGGCCCGGGCCCCACTGCCGGGCCGAGGCTCGGGCCCCACTGCCGGGCCGAGGCTCGGGCCCCACTGCCGGGCCGAGGCTCGGGCCCCACTGCCGGGCCGAGGCTCGGGCCCCACTGCCGGGCCGAGGCTCGGGCCCCACTGCCGGGCCGAGGCTCGGGCCCCACTGCCGTGCCGAGGCTCGGGCCCCACTGCCGTGCCGAGGCTCGGGCCCCACTGCCGGGCCGAGGCTCGGGCCCCACTGCCGGGCCGAGGCTCGGGCCCCACTGCCGTGCCGAGGCTCGGGCCCCACTGCCGGGCCGAGGCTCGGGCCCCACTGCCGTGCCGAGGCTCGGGCCCCACTGCCGGGCCGAGGCTCGGGCCCCACTGCCGGGCCGAGGCTCGGGCCCCACTGCCGGGCCGAGGCTCGGGCCCCACTGCCGGGCCGAGGCTCGGGCCCCACTGCCGTGCCGAGGCTCGGGCCCCACTGCCGGGCCGAGGCTCGGGCCCCACTGCCGTGCCGAGGCTCGGGCCCCACTGCCGGGCCGAGGCTCGGGCCCCACTGCCGGGCCGAGGCTCGGGCCCCATTGCCGTGCCGAGGCTCGGGCCCCACTGCTCGGCCGGGCCGAGGCCCGGGCCCCACTGCCGGGCCGAGGCTCGGGCCCCACTGCCGTGCCGAGGCTCGGGCCCCACTGCCGGGCCGAGGCTCGGGCCCCACTGCCGGGCCGAGGCTCGGGCCCCACTGCCGTGCCGAGGCTCGGGCCCCACTGCCGGGCCGAGGCTCGGGCCCCACTGCCGTGCCGAGGCTCGGGCCCCACTGCCGTGCCGAGGCTCGGGCCCCACTGCCGGGCCGAGGCTCGGGCCCCACTGCCGTGCCGAGGCTCGGGCCCCACTGCCGGGCCGAGGCTCGGGCCCCACTGCCGGGCCGAGGCTCGGGCCCCACTGCCGGGCCGAGGCTCGGGCCCCACTGCCGTGCCGAGGCTCGGGCCCCACTGCCGGGCCGAGGCTCGGGCCCCACTGCCGTGCCGAGGCTCGGGCCCCACTGCCGTGCCGAGGCTCGGGCCCCACTGCCGGGCCGAGGCTCGGGCCCCACTGCCGGGCCGAGGCTCGGGCCCCACTGCCGTGCCGAGGCTCGGGCCCCACTGCCGGGCCGAGGCTCGGGCCCCACTGCCGGGCCGAGGCTCGGGCCCCACTGCCGTGCCGAGGCTCGGGCCCCACTGCCGGGCCGAGGCTCGGGCCCCACTGCCGGGCCGAGGCTCGGGCCCCACTGCCGTGCCGAGGCTCGGGCCCCACTGCCGGGCCGAGGCTCGGGCCCCACTGCCGGGCCGAGGCTCGGGCCCCACTGCCGTGCCGAGGCTCGGGCCCCACTGCCGTGCCGAGGCTCGGGCCCCACTGCCGGGCCGAGGCTCGGGCCCCACTGCCGGGCCGAGGCTCGGGCCCCACTGCCGTGCCGAGGCTCGGGCCCCACTGCCGTGCCGAGGCTCGGGCCCCACTGCCGGGCCGAGGCTCGGGCCCCACTGCCGGGCCGAGGCTCGGGCCCCACTGCCGGGCCGAGGCTCGGGCCCCACTGCCGGGCCGAGGCTCGGGCCCCACTGCCGGGCCGAGGCTCGGGCCCCACTGCCGGGCCGAGGCTCGGGCCCCACTGCCGGGCCGAGGCTCGGGCCCCACTGCCGGGCCGAGGCTCGGGCCCCACTGCCGGGCCGAGGCTCGGGCCCCACTGCCGGGCCGAGGCTCGGTCCCCACTGCCGTGCCGAGGCTCGGGCCCCACTGCCGGGCCGAGGCTCGGGCCCCACTGCCGGGCCGAGGCTCGGGCCCCACTGCCGGGCCGAGGCTCGGGCCCCACTGCCGGGCCGAGGCTCGGGCCCCACTGCCGTGCCGAGGCTCGGGCCCCACTGCCGGGCCGAGGCTCGGGCCCCACTGCCGTGCCGAGGCTCGGGCCCCACTGCCGTGCCGAGGCTCGGGCCCCACTGCCGGGCCGAGGCTCGGGCCCCACTGCCGTGCCGAGGCTCGGGCCCCACTGCCGTGCCGAGGCTCGGGCCCCACTGCCGGGCCGAGGCTCGGGCCCCACTGCCGTGCCGAGGCTCGGGCCCCACTGCCGGGCCGAGGCTCGGGCCCCACTGCCGGGCCGAGGCTCGGGCCCCACTGCCGGGCCGAGGCTCGGGCCCCACTGCCGTGCCGAGGCTCGGGCCCCACTGCCGGGCCGAGGCTCGGGCCCCACTGCCGGGCCGAGGCTCGGGCCCCATTGCCGTGCCGAGGCTCGGGCCCCACTGCCGTGCCGAGGCTCGGGCCCCACTGCCGGGCCGAGGCTCGGGCCCCATTGCCGTGCCGAGGCTCGGGCCCCATTGCCGTGCCGAGGCTCGGGCCCCACTGCCGGGCCGAGGCTCGGGCCCCACTGCCGTGCCGAGGCTCGGGCCCCACTGCCGGGCCGAGGCTCGGGCCCCACTGCCGGGCCGAGGCTCGGGCCCCATTGCCGTGCCGAGGCTCGGGCCCCATTGCCGTGCCGAGGCTCGGGCCCCACTGCTCGGCCGGGCCGAGGCCCGGGCCCCACTGCCGTGCCGAGGCTCGGGCCCCACTGCCATGCCGAGGCTCGGGCCCCACTGCTCGGCCGGGCTGAGGCTCGGGCGCCACTGCTCTGCCATGCTGAGGCTCGGGCCCCACTGCTCGGCCATGCTGAGGCTCGGGCCCCACTGCTCGGCCGGGCCGAGGCCCGGGCCCCACTGCTCTGCCATGCTGAGGCTCGGGCCCCACTGCTCGGCCGGGCCGAGGCTCGGCGGGCGACAGCACGAGGCTCTGGGAGGAAGCCCGTGTTGCCGAGGGCCCAGCCTCTGGCCTCCCCTCCTCTGCCAGCCCCCTGGTTTCTGGGCAACGAGTGGGGAGAACTCCACCTCAGGGTAGGAAAAAGCAGTCTGATAATTTCATGGCTTCACTTTAATTTGTGCACTCTTCTGCCCTCACCTCTGTGCTCTCACACAGACAGAGTTTGTAGTTTTCTCAGCTGCGACAAACTGTGAAGATAGACACGGTGACTGTTATTGAAAGATTTAGGGACGAATCCACAAAAGGTGTTTAGGAATCTGGCTTTTAAATCCTGTTCAATGCAAGCTTAAATCCTTAAGCACCTCTTTGGCTTCAGCCCTACAACTTCAACATGGAACCAACAACGTTTTGAATAATCACGCGTTCTTTCAACTTTGCGTTCTTACTTCCATGAAAGAAAATGTTGCAAGATAACTAGATTGTGCTTCTTATTTAGATAATGAGAAAGTCTGTGTTATGCACAAGTAACTGAAAAAGAAGGATTTTAAATATTTGGCATTTGTAGTTCTGAACGAAATCTGCATTAGAAACAC